>NW_006408622.1:1458627-1493123 GCF_000296735.1 Chrysochloris asiatica
TAGAAGAATTGATGCCTTTGAATTGTGGTGTTGGAGGAGAATACTAAAATTGCCATGGACTGCCAAAAGAACCAATAGATCTGTTTTGGAAAAACTGCAGCCAGAGTGCTCCTTGGAGGCCAGAATGGCTAAGCTTCGTCTCTCATACTTTGGTCATATTGTCAGGAGGGTACAGTCGCTGGAGAAGGATGTCATGCTGGGTAAGATGGAGGGTCAGAGAAAAAGAGGAAGACCCCCAACAAGATGGATCGGCCAGGTGGCATCATTGATGGCATCAAGTGTGACAGCGGTAGTGAGGTTGGCCCAAGATCGGACATTGTTTCGTTCTGCTGTGCATGGGGTCGCTATGAGTCAGTTCCGACTCAATGGCACCTGATGACAACAGCAATGGCAAAATATTGAATGATGCAGGAAGTATCAAAAGGAGACGGAAGGAATACATAGAGTCATTGTACCAGAAAGAAATGGTCAATGTTCAACCATTTCAAAAGGTAGCATGTGATCAAGAGCCAATGGTACTGAAGGAATGAATCCAATGTGCACTGAAGGCTTTGACAAAGAACAAGACTCCAGAAATTGATGGAATACAAATTGAAATCTTTCAACAAACTGAGACATCACTAGAGGCACTCACATATCTGCCAATGTATTTGGAAGACAGCTACATGACCAACTGATTGGAAAAGAACCATATTTGTTGCTGTTCCAAAGAGAGGTGACCCAACAGAATGTGGAAATCATCAGACAATACATATAAGTAAAGTTTTGTTAAAGATCATTGAAAAACGCTGTCACAGTACATTGACAGGGATCTACCAGAGGGTCAAGCTGGATTCAGATGGGGACATGAAGTAAGAGATATCATTGCTGACATAAAATGACACTTGGGTGAAAGCAGAGAACACTAGAAAGATATTTACCTCTGCTTTATTGACAATGCAAAGGCTTTTGATTGGGTGCATCATTACAAGCTATGGACAAAATTGTGGAGAACGAGTATTCTGGATCACTTATTTATGCTGAGGAACCTGTACATAGATCAAGAGGCCATCATTTGAACAAAACGAAGGGATACTCAATGGTTTAAAATCAGGAAAGGTGTGCACCAGTGTTGTATTATTTTATCATACTTATTCAATCTGCACACTGAGCAAATAATCAGAGAGGCTGGATTATATGAAAAAGAATGTGGCATCAGAGTTGGAGGAAGAATTATTAATAACCTGAGGTATGCAAATGACACAATCTTGCTTGCTGAAAGCAAACAGGATTTAACATACTCAGTGATGAAGATCAAAGACCACAGCCTTTGGTATTGGTTGCACCTCAATGTAAAGAATCCAAAAATCCTCAAAACTAGACCAAAAAATAACAAAAAGCCTTTTTGTTCAAAAGATTGAAGTTATCAAAGACTTCTCTTTACTTGGATCAACAACCATCAACACTCATGGAAGCAGCAGTCAAGAAATCAAAATATGTATTGCATTAGGCAAATCTACTGCACAAGATCTTTTTAAAGTGTTCAAGAACAAAGATGTCAGTTTGAAGACTAAGGTGCCCTGAATCAAACCATGGAATTTTCAATTGCCTCATATTCGTGTAAAAGCTACAGAATGAATCAGGATGCCCATAGAAGAATTGATGCATTTAAGTAATGGTGTTGGAAGAGAATGTTAAAAGTACCATGGGCTGTCAAGAGAACAAACAAATCTGTGTTGGAAGAAGTACAGCCAGAGTGCTCTTTAGAAGCCAGGATGGCGAGACTGGAAAAGAACATCATGTAAAGAAATAGGTCCGCGAAAAAGAGTAAGACCCCCAAATGAAATGGATTGGCACAGTGGCGGCAGCACTAGGCTCAAGTGTAGGAAGGATTGTGAGATTGGTGCAGGACTGGGCAATGTTTCATTCTGTTGTCTGTAGGGTCGCTATGAGTCCGTACCAACTCAACTCGATGGGACCTAACAACAATAACAACTCTCAGAAGGCAGAAAGCTATAAGCTAAGAGGAGGATGGAAATGCTGAGCAGTTGGCGGAAGTGGGTAGAGTGTTGTTATATTGTGGGGCTTATAATCAATGACATGAAACAAAAATGTGTGTGAATTGTTGAATGGAAAACTAATTTGCCTTGGAAGCTTTCACAGAAATCACAATGAAAGTATTTGGCTGGGGGGAGACAGAGGACTCAGGGGTGGCTGTATAGTGGAGCTGATTCTGAAGGAGAAGGAGGAGCGCCTGATGTGTGGAGAATGCTCTTCATAAGACTGTGTGGAACTAAACAGAAGGCATTTTCTCAATAATATTGATTTTGAATCAGTAGCTGCAAAAAAATGCACTCAAACATACCAACAGTCATAAATATGGTATAGGACTAGCCAACAGTTTATTCTATTGTAAATAAGATCTCTATGAGATGGAGGGAACCTAATGAAAACTAACAATAGCAACAAATTTGGCTTGGGTCAAGAAATACATGCATCCTGGTATTCCTTCAACAACTATCTTCTAAGCACCCACTAATTCAGGCTCTGAACCAGACCCTGGGGGTTTTGTACCAGCTGCTATAGAGAAGGCAAACAAGTAAAGACTGAATCAGAATTTCAGGGGTGGTGAGTTTGGACTAGAGTTGTGCAAACAATAATAGCACAGAAAGGTGTGCCTGGGAACATTCAGGTGGTCAAGGAAGGCTTCTAAGAGGAAATGCAATTGAACATAGACCTAAATGGTAAACAGGAGTCAGTGGTGTGAGCAGCTGAGAGAAGATGGACCTAGAGGAAAAGATAAAAAGCACAATGCTCCTGAATTTGTCAAGTCTGAAAAACAGTAGAGACCCTGTAGTGGTTGGGAAGCCGTCAGGGTGATGACAGAAATTGTCAAGGGACCATACCATGAGGGTTTGCAAGATCTGAGAGCATTTTGAAATCACCGGAGGTGACATGATTGGATTTGCTCTGGGAGATCATTGTTCTGGTTGCTTGGCAATAGCCCTGGGCTTCAGGAGAAGCCCCTTCCCCCTTCCTATCGTTCTAGTGCCCTTCTGGCTCAAAATTCTCAAGCATAGAATCTGGAGTCAAAAGCTCTACACCCTGTGGGGAAACTGCTCGGATTCTACTTGTAGCCAAGATCCCCCTTCCTCTATCACGCCAGCCCCCAGCTGCACTCCCTCCCACTGCCTACATGACCCCCAGTCCTCTATAGCATTGATGTTGAGGAGTGTGAGGTCCCCAGCTGCATTCAGTGAGCTGTAGTTATACTAAGTGATCCACTGAGACCAAAGTTGAGGAGGTCCTTGAAATCACTTTATTGTGCCTCCAGGAGGGGTTCTTATCCCCTTTCTGTGTGCAGGCCTCTCTGGGACTAACTCTGTACTCAACCATTCCAGTCACATCCCTTCCTCTGAACACAGGAGCACTGGGACATGTGGAAATTTTATCTGGTTTAACTAGGATTACTCTGAATAAACCATCTTCTTTGTCTTGATTTACCACTGAGAAGTCAGACACTAATGAGGTTATGTAGATTACGATTGATGTTCCTGCCCCACACAGAGTGTAATTAATTAATGGGATGGGTGTAGATGGCCACCTGAGAAACCCAGCATGCTAGACCCAAACATGGGTCTGGCCCAGTGAACAAAGGAGTGGGCAGTCCACCTCAGTTGCATCTCACTAAGGTTTCTAGGACCTGCTACCCTGGGACTAGACTGGACTTGGCAACACAGTGTTACCTCCTCATTCAGGAAGCAAGGAATGACGTCCAGCCAGAGATTTCAAAACCCCAGCAGTTCTCCTGAGGCACAGAAGACAGGGTTTTCCCAACATTTCCTTCCCTTTCTAGCTCATTCCTCTAGCAGGAAGTGCTTCTAAATAGTATAACTGGGACTAGGAAGTAACAGAGAGAGAACACCAAGGGGGACTCCTTGTGTGTGCAGGAATAGTGTTCAGGAGATCATGGCTGTGTCTGTAGTAAAACCGTGGAACCCAGACTCCCCTGCCCATTCTCACTGTGCCTATATCTGGTGAGTAATCCTTTTACTTCCCTACCTTTCCTGGTTTTCTTCCTTTTGAATCTGTCTCAGCTGTACTTTGGGCCTTCCTAAGCCTCTTAGGAAAAGGACTCTGGGAACATTGAATGGGACTGGAATGAAGGAGAAGTAAGGTCACTGACCTAAATAGTCTAAACAAAGGCACATAGCCAGCTTCATATGTTTTATATAGACATAGAGACTGCACCATTTTCAAATGAAGACAACATGAAAACAGTCAGAAGCATTCATTCACCTGTTATTGTTGGGCACTGTCAAGTCAATTTCAACTCATAGTGACCCAATATGAGTATGACAGAGTAAAAGTACCCCCATGGGGGTTTTTTCTAGGCTAGAACCTTTGTAGAAGCAGATCCTCAGACCTTTTCTCCCATGGTTCTGTTGGGTAGGTTCAAACAAACAACCTTTTAATTAGTAGCCAAGCACTTAGCTGCTACACCACCAAAGCTCCTTGAGCATTCGAAGAGACATCTAGATTTTGCCTTCACTGGGAAAATCAGAAAACGTGGCCACACTGAGCCCATGTTCCTTCACAGTCACAAGAATTGCACTAAGCAGGTGTCATAGCTCATCTAGGTGCCCTCCCCTGCCCTGCACCTGTGGACATCTGAGTCAGTGAACCTCACCTTCCAGATGGTGAGGCTGTGCCCAGGAACCCAGAGGCACAGCACATTGCCTGTTCAGAGGCCAAGAAAGTGGGCACTTCCAAACAGCTGGGGATTACACACTATACTAAATTTCTGCAGATGGACTAAAAGGACTGGAAAAAGGCAGTCCTAGCAGAAGAAACAGCTGAGGCCAAAGCGCTGGGGTAGTAACAGTTGGGGATAGCTGTCTGGTAAATGTAGTGGTTATGAATTGGGTTGCTAACCTTAAGGTCAACAGTTGGAAACTACCAGCTGTTTCATGGAAGAAAGACGAGGCTTTCTGCTCCCATAAGATTTACAGCCTTGGAAACCCTGTACAGGGTCACTGTGAGTCAGAACCGACTCCATGGCACATACCAATAACAACAACAACAAAGAACTGAATAGGTGATGTTGAATCTAGTGTCAGGAGCTCTGGTAGCGTAGTGGTTACGAATCGGGCTGCGAACCTTAAGGTCAGCGGTTCGAAACTACCAGCTACTTTGCGGGAGAAAGATGAGGCTTTCTACTCCCGTAAGGATTTACACCCTCGGAAACCCAGTACAGGGTCGCTATGGGTCGGAACCGACTCAATGGCACTTAACAACAACAACAACAACAAGAGAAGTACTCAGACCTCCTTCCCAGGTGTAATTTAATGTATGTCCTCCATCTGATGTGTTTCAAGCATCCTCTGCTCTGCAGAACAGCATCACATCACCAAAAAGGATATCTTCTTCTCTCCTGAGAGCTTGGCTCCTGTCATGGAGGTTAACCTCTCAGGAAGGAAGGAATACCATCTGCCCTTGACATTGTTGGGACGTGTTAGGGAATGCAACAGTGGGCATGTTAGCACTCTTGAAAGATTCAAATTAGTATTCTGTACAGGAAGTAGTACATATATCCTGGAAGGAATCAAAATAAAGACCCATGCCTTGAAAGTCAAAACAGAGCCAGTTGAGGTCTTGACCCTCTCCAATCCCTTCCTGGCTCTGGTGCGGTGCCTGCAGTTACATTTCACCTCTTTCAATAAATCCTAGCCAGTGGTAGACCAGAGGCCTTTAACCCTGAAACACACACACACACACACACACACACACACACACATATACACGCTTATATCTCTGCAATCCTCAAAAGCTTCATACATTATTCATCGAAGTTCCACAGCCATGTCCTGGCCCTATATGGTCTACAGAGAGTTTCCAAAGAAACAGATTTTTGAGCTGAATTATAAGATCAGAAGACTTGGAGAAATTGGTGCTTTAAAACAACGCTGCTGAGATAAAATTTAATGGTGGAAGAAATACAGTATTTTGAAAACATGAAAATAAACATTCTGCAGAGCCTGGTTATGAAGAAGTGCAGCACGCCTTGTGAAAGCCACTCTGTCGGGGAAGAAGTCTAATAATTTTTAATAGTACTGTAAATCTTCCTTATGAGATGCAGCTACTGTAAACACTTATCCATATTTTTTTCAAGTATTTATGTAGTGCTGTTAGAAGTTATTAAACAGGAATGATTTTCATTGATAACTACCTCACTCTGAAGGAGCTGCCAACTGACTCACACCAGAGATGTAAGAGTATAAAGAAATCCTAAGCAGGGTCAGATAGATGAAGCTGCTCCCGGAGTCTTCCTTCTGAACTGAAGGCAATCTGGGCCATTCTGAATTTGCCTAGTGATCACTGACTCTTGATTCCCCAGGCTTCTGTTGTCATTGTTGTTGTTGTTGTTAGGTGTTTGTGTCAGTTTGGACTCATAATGGCCCTACACATAACAGAAGATCCTGTGCTTGGTCCTGTGTTAGCCACACAATCATTGTTCTGTTTGAGCTCATTGTTGCTGCCACTATGTAAATCCATCTTCTTAGGGGTCTTCCACTTCTTCATTGACCCTCTGTTTTACCAAGCATGATGTCCTTCTCCAGGGACTTGTCCCTTCTGACAACATGTCCAAAGAACGAGACACAAAGTCTCACCATCCTCACTTGTAAGGTGTATTCTGGCTGCACTTCTTCCAAAATTGATTTGGTTGCTCTTCTGGTAGTTCCTGGTACTACTGATATTTTTCGAAAACACCATATTGTATAAGTTCTTCTCTGGTCTTCCTTATTCACTGTCCAACTTTCACATGCACATGAGGTGATTGAAAACTACCAAGACTTAGGCCAGTGCACCTTAGTCCATAAGCTGACTGACATCTTTGCTCTTTAACACCTTAAAATAGTCCTTTGCAACAGATTTGCCTAATGTATTAAGTCATTCGATTTCTTGACAGCTGCTTCCATGAGCACTGATTATGGATTCAAGTAAAACAAAGTCTTTGACAAGTTCAATCTTTTCTCATTTTATCATGGTGCTATTTAAGGAGCTCTGGTAGCGTAGCGGTTACGAATCGGGCTGCGAACCTTAAGGTCAGTGGTTCGAAACTACCAGCCGCTCCACGGGAGAAAGATGAGGCTTTCTACTCCCGTAAAGATTTACACCCTTGGAAACCCTGTACAGGGTCGCTATGGGTCGGAATCAACTCGACGGCACTTCACAAAAAATCAAATTTATTGATCCAGTTGTGAAGGTTTGTGTTTTCTTTACATCGCTATACAATCCTTGCGATAGTCTTTGATCTTCATCAGTATTTGAAGGGGTTCACTTCCAGTTGTAAAAGAGACAGGCATTCCTGCCATTCGTTTATTTATTAGCATGCATCAGCACCTGCTACATGGTGCCAGGCATTGCATTCAATCCTGGTGATACAATGGTAAACAAAAAGAACCATCATCTTTGCCTTCATGGAGCTTGCCATCTGAAAAAGGACAGAAGCATGAATCAAAGCATCAAACAAACAAATGTAAAATTGTGAATGTGTAAGTGCTTTAAAGAAAAGATACACTCTCCTTGGGATTTATCAGAGGGATACCTGGCTCGGTCTAGTCCACAAGGTCAGACAAAGCTTTTCCTAGGAAGGAAATCTTGAGCTGAGGTATAAGACTGAAACAACAACATACTGCTGGTTTTCAGTTGATTCTGACTCATGGCAATCTCGTATGTGTCCGAGTAGAACTGTGCTTCATAGGACTGTCAGGGGCTAGTGTTTCTGAAAGTAGATCATGAGGCCTGTCTTCTAAGGCACCTCTAGGGAGACTCAGACCTCGAATCTTTAGGTAAGCAGTTAGTGTGTTGGCTTTTTGCACCACCAAGGGATTCCTCAACAGGATTCCTACCTACCACTGCCATGGAGTTGATTCTGACTCATTATAACATGGCTCTGTGAGTTAATACACTGGGCTTCAAGGTCTATTTGAACTGCAAGACGTTGGTTCAAGCTCACCAGCCACTCCTTGGAAACCCTATACAGGGCCTCTATGAGTCTGCATCGACTCAGCAGCACTTAACAACAAATAGGGTTTCCAAGGCTGTAAATTTTTATGGGAGCAGAAAGTTCATCTTTTGCCTGCATTCCCGCTGGTGGATTCGAACTGCCTACATTGTGATTAACAGTCCAGAGCTTATCCTATATCACCACCATGGCTCTTCCTCTACAAGATTGACAATGTTGTTGTTAACTGCCATGGAGTTGGTTCCAACTCACTGCAAGGTAGCTTTGAACCACCAACCTTGCAATTCAAACCAACCTTATGGTCCAGCACTGATGCTATAGTGTCACGCCAGGACTTCTTTCTACAAAATGTTGTTGTTGTTGTTAAGTGTTAAGTTGATTCCAACCCATAGTGACCCTTATAGAGTTTCCAAGGAGCAGCTGGTGAGCTTGAACCACCACTTCTCAGTTCAAATGACTTTGCAGTCTGACGCATAAGCCCACAGCACCACACCAGGATTCCAGTGACCCTGTATAGAGTTTCCGAGTAGCAGCTGGTGGATTTGAACTGCCGGCCTTTCAGTTAGCAGTTCAGTAATTATTCTACAATGCCACACCAGGACTCCAATATTAAAAAGAGTCAACTAATCTAATTTGAGGATCAGTATTTTAGGAGTAGGACAGCATATGCAAAGTTCATGTGTGGGAGAAGGAGTAAGGTTTGTGAGGAACTGAGAAAAGACAAGGGAACTGGAACAGAAAGACAGACAGGAAAGATGGTGAGAGGAGAGGCTGGAGAAGAAAGCAGAAGTCCAGTCAGTCACGATTGTCTTTGTGGCTGAGCTCAATTATGTGTCTTTATCCCAAGATCAAGGAAGAGCCATTAGAGACTTTTCAGCAGAGTGGGTGCTATAAACAAAAATGTTTTTGAAGAGTTCAACCCAGCTAAAAGTTAATATAGAAACTGGAGAAGATACAGAGCTTAAACAGAGAGACCAGTGAGGAGATGATATATCTGCAATGATGCATTAGGAAAGATAAACTAGGATCCTTATGCTACCCAATTCAATAAAAAATGGAGTTGTTCACTAAAATGCAAACCATCTGCGAGAGTACCATGTTTGAGGAATAGAGGTCATGAGTTTATTTTTGGACTACTGAGTTTGGGGTGTCTTTGAGAGAGATGATAAATAAGGCCCATACACAGGTATGGAACACACAGGAAAGATTTAGAATAAAGATGTAATTTGTAAGCCGTTTATTTGTATGTAGATGGTAACTGAAGTCTTAAGCATGGATGACATTGTCTTGAAAAATGATATAACGATAAGAAAACAAAAATGAATCACATCCTCTGAAGTCCAACAGTTACTGAAGTAGCTCTTAATCTTGTTTCTATAACAATCATGTGAGATGCTTTAAATGCTGATACCCACCAAATACAAAAACAAACTCAACATAGATTAAAGACCTAAATGTAAAACCTTGAACTATAAAGATCGTCAATGAAAAAAATAGGGACAAACTTAGAGGCTCTAATACATGGAATACAAATATTACAAAAAAATATCAAATATTACAAAAAACTACAACACCTCTACGAGAAAAAGGCAAACAACCCAATTGAAAAATGAGCACAGAGCATGAGTAGACATTTCACCAAGGAAGACTTCAGGTAGCCAAAAAATATGGGAAAATGTTCACAATCATTAATCATTGTTGTTGTAGTTGTTTAGTGCCTTCAAGTCAGTTCTGACTCATAGTGACCCTGTATGGGGTTTCCAAGGAGCAAATGGTGGATTTGAACAATAGACCTTGCAGTTCAAACTGATCATGTGATCCAGTGCTTATCCTATATACAGAAGCACACCAGGACTCCATTAGCAAATCAAAACAACAATGAGGTATCTCCCACCAACAATAACAGTGAAGTTAAAAAACAACAACAACAACAATAAATGCTGGCAAGGGTATGGGAAGACTGGGACCCTCCTACATTGCTGGTGGGACTGTAAAATGGTTCAACCACTCTGGAAAATGGTATAGTGTTTCCTCAGAAAGTTGGAAATAGAAATACCTTATGGTCCAGCAATCCCTCTACCTTGTATATGTTGTTGTTGTTAAGTGCTGTCACGTCACTTCTGACCCTAAACCCTGTGTAGGGCTACAAAGGAGGGGCTGGTGAGCTAAAACTGGCAACCTTATGGCTCAAACCAACTTTGCTGTCCAGCGCATTAACCCACAGTGCCACACCAGGACTCCACTACCTGGTATATATCCAAAAGAAATATGAGTCAGGACATGAGTAGATATACGCATAACAGTGTTCATCATAGCATTATTCACAGTAGCAAAAAGATGGAGAGTGCCTAAATGCCCATCAATGGAAGAATGAATAAGCATATTTTGGTACATACACACAATGGAATTCTGTGCAACACATTGAAGAATACTGATGAATCTGAAAAACATCTCTTAACATGGATAAACCTGGAGGACATTATGCTCAGGGAAATTAGTCCATCACAAAAAGACAAATGTTGTATACTAAAAGAAACATTCTTTGATGGTTACCAGGGGTAGAAGGGAGGAAAGAGTAATTCACTGGCTAGAGGCTAGACACATGTTACCTTAGCAAGGCACTGTACCACAAGGGGAAGGGCAATTCACAAGGAGTGTGACAGGAAAAAAAAAAAAAATGCTGATGCCTGGATCCCACCTACAGAGACTATGATTGTATGAATGAATCTTTCTGTGGTATGGCCTGAACATCTGCATTTTGGAAAGCTTCCAAGGTGATTCTATAGTTCCTCCAAAGTTGACAAACACAAACTTAAAAGCTGAAAAATAACCTGCAAAGGAAATAGAAAGTATCAGTTGGAGAAATAGGAGGAAAATCAAGAGGGTATGTGGGTCCACAGTACTGCTGAAAGATCAGAAGAGAAAGTGTCCACTGGGCTTAGTAGCAACATGAAGGTCACTGATGACATTAGTGAAAGAAGTTAACTAGCTACTTCCTCAGCCTCTCAGGAACTGAGAAGATGCACTGTCCACACTGTTGAAATTTTATAAAGATGATATAAGTGCTATCCCACAGCAGGATGTGCAATGCGTTGAGTCAAGGGTAAATGGGATGAATTGCTGCTTCTGTGTGTATGGGTACAACCTCTATGGAGGACAACTTGTCTACATCTATCAACATTACAAATATGCAAAGTATGTGTCCCAGGAAGCCCACTTCTAGGTAGAATAGCAAAATGACAGATGCATAAGATTATTCATGGAAGCATTGCTTTTAATAACACAAGATTGGAGCTAGTGCAAATGTCTCTCAGTAGGAAGATCTTATAGCCATAGAAAAGAACACAGGTAAGGAAAATTCTGCAAGATACGATGAACGAAAATAAACACCAAGAAAAGCAACAATAGGCTCACACTTGTTACAGGAGTCCCAGGGTGGTGTAAATAGTTAGCATGCTCCCCTGCTAACCAAAAAATCGGTGATTCAAGTCCACCCAGAGGTGACCTGCAACAAGGATCTGGTCATCTATTTACAAAGAAAATCAGTCATTGAAAACCCTATGGAGCATAGTTCTACTTTGACACACAATTCCATGAGTTGAAATTGACACACAATTCCATGAGTTGAAATTGACTCTATGGCAACTGGTAACACTTGTTAAAAAAAGACAAGTTTGAACTGTCCATCTTGTGGTTCATAGTCCAGTGCTGATCCATCAGTGCTACACCTGAATTATATATATATATATATATATATATATATATATATGCAGGATTATGCGCTGGACCACAAGGTCTGTTTGAGCCACAAGATCAGCAGTTCAAACCTACCTGCCACTCCTCAGAAACCCTACACAGGGTCACTATGAGTCAGAACCAATTTGACGGCACTTAACAACAATATATTTATCAACTTTCTCTGTAAGGACACATGAAAGAAGTGATGTGTGGTACTTCTGGCACAGGAACTGGGTGGCTAGGCAATGGCATGAGAGAATCTTCGCTGTTTATTACCTTTTAACCTATTGAATTTGAACCATTGAAATAAAATACATTTTGAAAATAAAGCAGTGATGGAAAGAGTATTTCCCTAAGAAGAACAGGTAAGGGAGACTACATCCTGAGGTGTTGTAGCACAGATTCAGACAGAAACCACACTTGTCAGTTTGTGTACCTTAAGTGCCTGCAAGTGCATTGAAGATTTTTGTTTGCTTGTTTGTTGCAGTCATTTTTTTTCTTCTTTTTTAAAGTCAACATGATTTCAAGAACTGGGAGTGTATTACTTTGAGTTTAGATTGGGAGATTACTCAACAGTGTCTGAACATATTTTGCTTTCGATATGCTTTGGAGCTAACACCCTATTACTGAAAGCTTTCTGCTCCCGTGAAGATTGACAGCCTCGGAAACCCTCTACAGGGTCGCTATGAGTCAGAACTGACTCCACGGCACATAACATAACTGAAGTCATACCTCCCAGTAACCAGGCTCAAATTCTGAAGCTGGTACAGAACTCACTGGCCTAGAAGCCAGGGACCTGGGTTTGGGTCCCGGTTCTGTCAGTAGTTTGCCAAGTGATCTTAGGCAAGGGACTCCCTCTCTCTTCACCGATGTTGCCTCATCTGTAATGTGAGGTCTGCAGTCATGCTTTGCTGTAAGGAACAAATGAGATAAGGGTATGTGTGTGTCTGGTCAACTATGGAGATGCCTACAATTGTGGTGGGGCTCCTATTCTTAGTTCCTTGCTGCTTGAAATTTGAAGTTTCTTAGAATAAAAAGAAATAATAAATACAAACTCCCCTTCACAAGTGCTGAAGACAATTCAACAGGTCAAAAAAGTGGTGCATTTCCAAACCTAAACCCCGTCTCGTGTCCAGGAGGAAACATGACCTCAGTTGTGCCAGAGATCCCCAGTCCTCAGAGGCGCTTCTCTCCAGATGAGCACAGTGCCCATGGGCACAGAAAGGCAGGTTGATTATTTTCCTAGGGGGTTCATCCAGAAAAACGGATTTAGGGGGTAGCACTTGACCTCCAGTCAAGCAGATCAATCCATGACATCCCTCAGCAGGGCTGACAAGACAGCATAATGGCTGACCAAGCTCTTTTTTAGACCCTCAGTTTTTAGCAATTGATCTTGTGTGTAAAGTATAACCTTTACAGTAAGGTAAAAGAGGGCTTTGTTCATTCATTTCATCTTCTCTAAAGGTGTCATTAGTGATTTATTGATTTCTTTTCCCTAGGGAAAAATCATAAAACTTCTCTGTGAGACAGAGATTTGAGCCTGTACATCTAACCCTCAGCAAATCTCACTTTCCTGTTGGCATGTAAAAACAGGGAAAGCCTGCTGAAAACTCAGGAGAAAGGTTGAGAAAGACTCAACCTGTGGCAGAAACACTTCTGACCTGAGAGCAGAGAGAAGCAGGACCTAGTTGCTAAAAGGGATCACATCTGTCAAGACCGCAACTCAAGAACTCAGCGCTCCTACCATTGCCTCTGAGCTTGAAAGGTGAGTATGGGTGCCAATGATAAGTTGCAGCATCCATTATGTGATGTGCTATTTGGCCCAAACTTCACCCAGTCATGACCCATTTGCAACTATTCTGACAACTATCTAATTCTCCAATGGCATCCCGTTACAAAGAGAAAAAAAGGTAGAGACCAGTTTTCTGCTGCTCCCTTAAAACATTTTTCCCTTCCATTGCCTTCTTAATTTCTAACAGTAGAACAAAAGGGTTTCTAATTCCCCTTCACCCCTTTGTCTTGCGCCATCCCACCCTTGATGAGGGAAGATAATTTTTTTTAACAGAAAGATGGACAAGTAAAACCCAACCCTAACAAGAGAAAGATTTGTCAGTCTTTGAAGAGGTTTCACTCTGAAGGTAAAGACGCGGGCAGCCTGAGGTTTAAGATGAGAACTAAGAGAAGGAGGAAAAAGATCCAGGAAGAAGAAAGAACAAGAGAAAGAGATGTTTAGGGCATTCATGTTGGTGGTGGGATAGGGGAGCCTGATGCTGATTCAAAGGAAAGTGTGAAGAATCAATCTCTTGATTACAAGTGTGCTCTCCTCCCAAATAAGCCAGATGGAAGGCTTTCTGGTGAGAAACCAAACACGTATCCCTCAGTGATGGAATATATGCATAATTCTGGAACTAAGTCCTCTAAAATCCTGATCCATTGTGAGAGGTGACTTAGTTTTTCTCTTTGTGCTATCATTTTTAATTGGACCGTGAATCACAAGGTTGACAGCTTGAACCCACTACTCACTCCATGGGAAAAGATGAGGCATTCTTCTCCTGCAAAGTTTTACAGCCTCAGAAACACTACATAGGGTCACTATGAGTCAGAACTGACTCAACAGTATTTAACAGCAACAACCATTTTAAAATTTCCGAAGTGTTTTAATATAACTTTTGCCATTGGTAGAAACACAATGTTATAAGGAATAAAACAAAAATCTTGGATGGCTTCTCATTCCTATAAATCACTATCCAGGCTCATTTGCTGGACATATAGGAGCCTTGCTGACCTGGTCTCCACCTGCCCTTCAGTCTTCCACTCATGTCACTTTCCCCAAAAAATGGACCCATGTCCATTCCAGTCAACTCTCTCAAACCCTCACTTGGTCATGCCCCTATGACTTAGTCTTTCTAGCAACCTCCAGCTCAGATGTCATTTTCTAATAGGACCTCATGTACCCTCTACTCTGACAGGTGAAATCAATTTATCTCATTAGTAGGAGGCTCAGCTTTAAATCCTAGTCTGTTTATGTCTGTTGCCCCATTAGACTAAGAAAGAGCAGGTGCTAATCACCATTCTATCCACAATACCTAGCACCAAGTATATGGATTGTTACTGTTAAACAGATTTCCATATTGAATTTGTGGACAAGCAGGTAACACACTAATCATGTGCCAGTCTATTGAATCCTGGAAACATCATCTTTATTTTACAAGGATGAAAAAGAGCCAGGGAGAGGTCACATGATTTGCTCAGAGTAATACCTCAAGGAGTTGCTGGGTTCAAAACCAGCAGGTAGCCCCTGTCTCCAGAGCTTTATTTAATCTACATGAGAAATGTTCTGCTATGTTTTCCCCTGTGGAGAAACTGTGCTCATCTCATAACTCCTTCAAGAGACAACAGAAGAACCATAGGAGCCATATCAGTAAGTTGAAGACAGTCAAGGAGTCTTCTGCCTGGACACCTGAAAGGGAGAGATGATGAGCAGACAGTTTTCTCAGGGTCGATTTTCCTTTCAACTCAAAGTTCCCAACCCAGATGCTTCTGACTACACTGTCACCATGGATACTGCAGAAAATAAGTGAGTCAAACACCAGCCATTGGACAGGTATTTTATTAGCCAAAGATTTGTGTGGTCCCCAAACAAATATGTTTGTGCCACTCTGAGCAGGTTTACAAAGGAAAAGGTTAATTAGGAAGAATGGTTTGATTTACCTAAAGTCCTAGGCTTAAAGTAGGATTGTTTCCAGGATTCCTTCAGATATAGATTTCTAATGCCTTTAAAATAGAACTCTTTAATACATGACTTCTCCAGAACCTGAGACTGCTCTAGTGGAATTGAACTTCTCTTTTACTCTGGCCCAGGGCTATTTATTCTAACATCTTCCTGCTATCTGGAATGGTTCCTAGCTGCATCCCCAACACCAGAGTGGTGGTCTCCATGTAGGCATCTACCCACCCTCTGGCATCAAGTCAACAGTCTTCAAGAGTACCTTCATCAAACAAGCCTCCCAGGACCCAAGGCCACTCTATGGAAGTCCTCAGAATGACTGTCACCTGCCCACTACTCTCTGCACAGTTTGCCCTGAATAATCAAGATGGAGTACGTGGCCTGTGTTTAAATACTACTAGACTCCAGACCTAAACTCCTAAATGCCAATGCCACCAAGTCAATGTGGACTTGTAGCAACCCCATAGGTCAGAGTAGAATTGCTCCATAGCATTTTCAAGGCTATAAATCTTCAGGGAAGCAGGCTGCCACATCCTGAACAGTCCATCTTTCAGTCAGCAGCCCAGAGTTTCAGCCAGAGTGCCAGCAGGGCTTAAAATGCTGGGTCTCTAGTGATTTTCTCTGAGGGAGTCTTGGGAAAAGTGGCCCATGGCAGAAGTGGGGACAATGCTAGGAGGGTGAGGAGGGACAGGAATGTATTGAGAGTGCTAAGGGTAGGGGTGAAGGAGAATGAGGTGAAGATCATAACGGGGTCCCCTAGAGCATACGTCAGAACACATAGCTTTGAAGGCGTTTTTCATCATCTTTAGGGAATAGATAGGTGGTGGAAGAGTTTGGGGTGGTGTGCAGAGTAGAGCAGCGGGTGAGTGTATGTTGGAGTCCGCACAACGCAGGTAGGAAGGGAGTGTGTTGGGTACATCTGATGTTCTGTCTCTCCTTCTGGGGCTGAGGAGCCCAGGATGCTACCAATCAGCCTCAGAACACTGTGTAGCCCTGGGCCCTGGGCCCTGGGCCCTGGGCCCCCAGGGTTCTGCTTTCATACAATAAAATGAACCCATGATTATCATCCCTTGAAGTGCTGCACAGAAAAAACAGAATTCTCAGAGGAAAACAAAGCAGCCCGGCTCTCAGTTTCTCACTTCACAGCATGCATGTAGAGGTTGGCAGGCATTCCCAGTGGGAGGGCCAGAAGCTGTCCAGGGACAGGAATTGCAGGGAGAGGGAGCAGCCCAGGCTCTGAGATAATGCCCAGCAGAGCCAACCCCAAGCTCCCTGTGTCCTGTCAACTGTGCCCAGATACAAGTCCATCTTGCCCACAGACTCTCCCACATCGGTGAAGCTGGCATGAGGGAGATTTGGGAGACAGTCTTTGAACACCAGCTTCTGTATCCTTTCTGTAACCACTACCATTCTTTACACCTGCCCTCTAGGATTTCCATTTGGAGGGCCTGCTCTACCTCTGGAGTAAGAAGAGAGTAGAAATGTGTGACGTGTTTGTGGTCCTCACATGTTTACTGGGGCAGGATGACATCATTCTGGGCATTGGAGTGGGTAGAGTCCAGAGATGCTAAATATTCTGCAGTGAACAGGATGGCCTCACACAAGAAAGTGCAGAATCTCATTGCAGATTCTAGGGGAGTGATACAGAGAGCAAGCAGTTCAGAGATTTCCCTCTGCTCTGGGACCCACGCTTGTCTTAGGGGTGGGTCTTTATCTCAATATTTGGAAATAAAAGGCCCCTGACCTCAGTCTCCCACCACAGATCATCCATGTAACCAGCTCTAAAATGTCCCTCTATTTTTGCCAGATCACCAATAAAGAACTGCCAAGTTCACACCGAGGACCTATCCCTATATTCAAACTCACTCACACCTGCCCTGTTTGTAAGCGAGTGGAGTCTCAGCCCCTCCAAACCAGGCTGACTCTGTTTCCCTGGGGGGAGGGGAACTGAGGCAGTCTCCTTGCTATCACTGAGCCCCTGAAACAGGGTCTCCTGGGACCCTGTTTATCATGACCCAGTCCCCTCACCTGCTCTGTAGAGCCTGGAGTGAGGTCTCCCAGGGCACAGAAAACCTCCCCCTCTAGGGTAATACTAAAAAGGGAGAAAGTACTAAAGAGGGAGGCAGCTACACATCTTCCCATTCAGAATGGTTTCACTGGCTCCTGAACACATTGAACAATTTCTCAGCAGGAGCAAGGACCCTGGAGGTCCTAGAAGTGTGACAGACCTCCTTCCCTCCAAATGGGATCAGAGGCACTCTTTAGTCACCAAATCTGCCAGGATGGGGAAAATGAGCAGGAGAGAAGATTACAGACACCCAGGGTGCTGAGAAGAGCCATGCCAAAGATTTAGGTGACCTTGTTCTAAGATCACCATATCTTTGGTGGAGAATCCAGAATGCTAGGACAAGTCTTCCTGATGGAACTTGAAACAAAGAAACCTCCATGTTTCCTGCCCATACCTGGGCTCTCTTCCCTCCCCTCCCTTCCCAATGATGTCCAGTCCCCAGTGTTCCTCTTGGGCTCCCTGAGACTGAGGTAAAGTGCAACATCACAGACATTCCCAAACACAGGTGACCTGCACTTGGATGTAGTCGTGGCCCTTCTCTGTCTCAGGGAGACAAACAGCCTACTACCAAAGCATTGAGGAGCTGCCAGTCTTCGAGAAAGACACAAGATACAAAAAGCCTTAATCAAGCAATACAATACAGCAAGTGCTTCAAGAGCACTAATGTGCCTGGACATTAAGCACCTCACCTGTATTAACACACCTAGTCTTCTTAGTACTTCTGTGATGTAGATTGTTGTTATCTCCATTGTACAAATGAAGAAACAGTCACACAGAGATCATGTAACTGGCCCAAGGTCACACTGCTGGTAAGTATTAAGAGTCTAACTTTGAACTGAGACAAACCAACTTCATATTATCCCTCAAGGAAGGTAATTTCACAGAGCTGCATCATCATCTGTGTGAACGAGAACTGACTTCAAAGAAGGGATCTTCAGCTAAGCTTTGATCATTATTAGCTGTCATCGAGTCCACCCCCAACTCAGGGTGACAAAGCATGGTCTGGTCCTGTGCCATTCCAGAATTGTGACCCATAGGGTTTTCCCTGGCTACTTAATTTCTGGAAGAAGAGTGTCAGGCCTTTCTTCTTAGCCCATCTTAGTCTAGCAGCCTCACTGAAAGATGTTCAGCATCATAGCTACACACAAGACTCCACTGTCAGACAGGACATGGAAGGGCATCAAACCTGGGTCTCCCGTGTGTGGAAGATGAGAATCCTACCACCTCAGCTTTGAAGATGTCTAGAAACTCACCTGCAGGCAAGGGGCAAGGTTCTCTGAGCAGATGGAACAGCATGAAAACCCACAGGACCCAGAAGTGAGAGGCATTGTAAACAGACTAAACAGTCCATCCTGGGCACTTCCCAAATTACTGAGGTATAAAATTCCCTTTATGATCTTGAAAATGTTATTGGAGTCATTTTACTCCCCAAGTCCATAGATTAAAGTACAACTTTAATCATATGTAAATAAGTGTGTTTTACTCATCATGCCAGCATGTATCTACAGCTATCAAGAATTGATCTATAGCCACCACATAACATGGATGAACCTTAAAGACATTATGCTGAGTGAAATTAGGCAGTCACAAAAGGAGAAATACTGCATAGGACCATTATTGTAAAAGATTAAGAAAAAGAACCCACATGAAAAGGGGGGAATTATTTGCCAGTTACCCGGATGTATAGGGTGGGTTGAGGGGAGGGAGGGGAAGGTGGAACACAAGGTAGGCAATAGACACAGGATAGATTGGGTGCTGGGGATGGGGGCCAATACACAAGAACGGGGAGGGGAATGGAAGAACAAGGAGGATGGGAGAATAGTTGGGCAGATTTGCATGGGCTAAGCGGGACAGAGGTAAATAATGATGTATGCACAACCTTGGAACAACAGGGCTCTGGGGTACAGGGATTGATGCATGGTTGGAATGGGTAAAAGAAGGGAAATAATGTTAAGATGCTTGGCTATCTTTTGAATCTTGGTTTCCCTTGCCTTCCATTGTAAAATAGACACTTGAGGGGTAGAGAAAGGAATAGCCAGAAATATCACCATAGAAAGCTTGTAAGTCCGTCTTCTGCCAATAACTGATTAGAATACCTAAAATGGGGCTAGAACTTGCCCAGTGAAGGAGGCTTCCTTCAGAGGCTTTATATTGCATAAAACCATAGGTGGAATCCTGAACCCCATCCAGAATTTTCTAGGGGGAAAATTTCCACTTAAAAGGACAAGCAGACCAGCCTGGAGTGGCTAGAAGAACAGAAGATACTTTTTGAAAGAAAGACCAGCAGGAAAATTAAAAAACAATAATGGCAGTCCGATTGACTACTACAAGAACAAGCAAGTTGCTCGCCTAGGAGCCATTAAGTCAAGTTGCCAGGTCCACTCAGGGTAAAACCCCTTCTAAGACTAAGACTCAAGAGGAATACAGAAGCAGGCATGTGGTCTGGCTGGTGACCACATTGGTCACTGATAAGGGGAAGTGGTGGGGGGGGAGGGGGGGCGGGGACAGCAATGAGGTTGTGAACCAAGTCCAACCATGTTCAATAGACTCCTGTGAACCCGGATTCAGACCTGGTTGGCTAGCAGTATGGCAAGACCTGGGGACTCCTGGGCTCAGAGACAGTGACATGGCCACAGAGGGCTAGAGTAGAGAGTGAAGCATCCAGCTGATAAGAAGTTAGGGGAGATGCACAGGAACACCCATACTTGCAGATAGTACAAACTTTACCTGGCTACAATGGCTGCATGATCAGAACTCAACTAGAAAAAGAAAGAAGAGGGAAAAAAGAGTAATCTGCTTCAATTTGATTAATTTGACCTATACTTATGGATGTAGTAGCTCCAAACAGGGAATCTTTACAGCGAGGATCATTCCCACCCCCTCAGTATGCAGAGTTGACAGAGATGGGCAACTTAAACATTAGCTATACAAAATGGAGGAAGGCAGCTACAAAGGCAAGAAGTGACTGGCTTACAAAATTTCAAGAGGGAGCCTAGTTCCAGAGGGTATGGGGGATGGTAGACTCTCCACTGAGTGGGTTCCAATCTGCCTAACAGGGTTGATGAAAGGAGATGGGGATAAGACTCTTGTGGTTCAATAGCGAATAATTGCTGTCAGGACAGACTGTGAGGGATGAAAATGTAAAGGTAGATGTTTTGTAACAAAAAGAGGGGAGTGGTTGATTTTGCAGTCCAGGAGTGGAGGTCCCTGGGACCATCAAGGGACAGTGAAGTGCAGGACCCTACCCAGAGAAATGGTGATACTGGAGATGGAGGCAGAGATCGTGACATAGAGAGATGGAGCAGCTTGGGACTCTGGACTCGGGAGGGAGAGGGGCAGTGCTGGTGGCCAGGGGGCAGGCTTGTGGATTTGGTTGTTTGATGAATGTAAAGCTAATGTTCTCCCATGTAAACTATCACATAAGTCACAATAAAAAATTAAAAAAAAAAAAAAAAAAGATTTGATCTACAGCTGAGAGTGAAGCCAGAGCTTCGATGGCTTGATGATCAGAACTTGACTAGAAGAAAAAAATTTTTTTTAATTTTTTTAAGTTTTTGATAAAGGAAACAAGTGTAAATTGTTACAGTTTGATGAACTTGACCTATATTTATGAATGTAGTAGTTCAAAATGCCAACTGAGAGGGAAGGAGTCTTCCCATCAAGGATCAATCCTATTCCCTCTGTACACAGGGTTGGTAGGGATGGGCAACTTAGACATTGGCTACCTAAAATGCAGTGTGGAGGGGAGCTGTAAAGGCATGAAGTGACTGGCTTAAAAATTTTCAATAGGGAGTTTTGTTTCAGAGTGTGTGTGGGAAAGGTAAAAAAAAAAAAAAGAATTGGTCTAGTGTGTGGAGAAAGGTTAAAAAAATAATAATAATAAAGGAATTGACCTATAGATGATGCTTTGGCAGAACATAGATCTCCATGGCCCCTGGGACCCAGGACTCCCCTGAGAGGGGATTCTAGACTAGGGCAGTGAGCACACTGAGAGGTGAGCAGGACCATCATGTACACCTTTGTCCTGCAGGCAGAATACCTTGCATGGTGGGGAAACAAGATCCCTGGATGCATTGAGGAAGTGATCTAGAAAAAGGTGCAAACCTGACCTATTGGGAGGCTGCTGCAACAGTCCAAGGGAAGAAAGAGAATGAGAGTAGGGGCAGCATGGTAGAAACGAAGGCACGTAATTGTGACAACCAACACATACATGCCACTCAAAATCTACTATGTACTACCTGACATATTCGTCTATGCCAATTCAATCCTCACAGTCACCCTACGTAGTAATACTCATCCTGCCCTGTTTTCTAGCTAAGTAATCCAAGGCACTGAGAGGCTAACCATCCAAAGACAGTACAGCTGCTGCACTGGAAGTGAATGTTAGCTGTCAGGTGACGCCAGATACTCTGTTTCCATGGCCTGGGCCAGCAGGTTTGCTGCCTCCACCAGTGTAAGATGGCTAGGATGCAGGACTGACAGGCCTTGAGCTCTGGTTCCATGTGGAAGGCAGGAGCAAAGAGGACTGTGTTTTCTAACACAGAAGTATGGGATGACAATGAAGAAGGCAGGAGAAGTTTGGAAGGTAGGAAGAGGAGGATGAAGTGGATGGTTTCAGATATACTGAGCCTTTGAGACAAGCTTTGCTTCTCTCTACTCTCCCTAAAGCCTTAGCTTTCTGCCCCCCTAATAGGAGTGTAACTAGAAGAGAACAGATATGCCTCTTGCCAATGGATGACTTCAGATTCCATCCTCGCATGACAGTATGAACCACATGCAAACAATTGGAAGAAATTGGAAAAGGGGGCCCCTGTTTTCAGTACATGCCACCCCACTTTATCTGACCCTTGCCTGTTGCCCTAAGGTTGGGACCTGCCTCATGGCCTTCATCAGAAGGCCTGTCAATTCTAGGAGAAGGATCAGAGAGGCAAGAGAAAGTTGCACAGAAGATGAAATCCACCCCCTTCAGGTCCTGCTGCCACAGCCAGGGCCGTCAGGCAGTTAGCAGACAGTCATTCTGTCTCCTAGCAGGAGAAAGCAAGCAGATGGCGATCATGAGCCTGCCTGCTTCACCAAGCACATATCAGCTCACAGCCTTCTGGTGAAATCCCTGAGGATGGAAATTCTTAACACCTTGCAGAGATGGGTAGACAGGGTGGGGGCGTGTCTCAGCCAAGTCCCTTGGTCTCTTTATACAGCGCTAATGTCATCATGTCAGTAAGCATTCCCGAAGCCCTTCAGACAGGCAGAGACATCTGGCATGGCCCTGCTGCTAGGGTCATGTATGTCCACTGCAAGAGAAAGCCCAGTATTTGGTTAGCGAGAAGGAAGGAGAGACTGATTCCATTTGACTACTTGGTGGTTGTCATTGCTGTTGTTAAGTTCTGTTGAGTTTGTTCCAACTCATAACAACCCTATATAGGGTTTCCGAGGTGTAGCTGGTGGGTTTGAACTGCCAACTTTGTGGTTATCAATCCAGTGTGTATTCTACAATGCCACACCAGGACTCCGACTAGTTGGTTAAGGAAGAGAAATTCTGTAAAGCATGGTAAATATTCTTGCTCCATCCTCCCTGCAAAGATCAAACTGATGTATTAGAGCTACAGCCTGGCCTCAGTAGCAGGCCCCTTGTGGAGTCAGCAGCCCGGGATTGGAAACATGGTGCTCTTACTGTCAGTAATACTGGAAGACACAAGGTAAGTGAGGCCCTGAGCCTCCAGTCATTCTTCAACATATTCCCTGTTTAGTGGCCGTCTGAAGCCCTTTTCTCTGAGTCTGTTGTCTGGTTGAGTGTCTGTCTGACCCCCTCCTGTATAAGGTGCAGGAGAGTAGAGACTTTGTCAGCCTTGTCTGCAATGAGACCTCACAGCAGGGAATTAATGAAGATTTGTGAATGAATGAGTGATCGGAAACAGGATGATCTGAATTTTAGTGTCTTTTCTCTTCTTGCCAACATTAATGGAGAGAGAGTGGCTTGGCTTTAGAAACAGCAGCTCCAAGCATGAAAACAGGTCCACACTCAGCTCTGACCTGCAGCCTTCCCTGTCCCACTCAGATCTAAGCAGCTGTTGCCCCAAGGCCCTGTCTGATGAGACCCATGGGGGCTATGCACTATTCACCCAGGCCTAGAGGCAGACCCAGACTTCTGGAGGCTTGCAAAGTGTGACCTTAATCAACTTCCTTCTCTTATTTGAGCTGAATCTGCCCATCTGTAAGATGAATGGCTAGACGAGACCACTGTAAGTTGCCTTCTGCCTCTAACATTCTACAGACATCTGACTCCATGTGGAAAGGTCACTCAGTCCACACAGAGTTCACTAACCAGAGCCTGCCACCTGGGCATGCTGCTAACCACACTGCATCTGACACCTGACATTTTCACTCCTCAGTGGACTGGAAATCTCATCACGTGGTCTCCCAGCTAAGCAGACTTTTCCAGAGAATGAGAACCTGTTCTGTGCCAGCCCCCAGGATGTGACCCCATGCTCCGCCTGGGCTGTCCCCCTGTTTGGCCCAATGTAATACTTCTTAGTCTGCCATTTCCATCTGGGACCAGGTATGGATTCTGTGTTTCTGTTGCACTAGTTTGAACCTCAGCTGCTCTTGAACCTGTGTTGGGCTCCCCGGCAGCCCGATCACTCAGCAAAGGGGGACTTCTAGTTGTGCAGAGCCTGAGATTCCTCCTTAACCAGAGGGAGGGGACACATGAACCGTTCCCTGGACAAGCAAAGAGGCAACTAAAGATCTGTTTGCTAATTGTGCAGCTCGTATTCTTCTTTTCCTCCAAGAGGAAACAAATATTTTGAAGAACTGGATTTTCAGAGAAGGGACATTACTCAGCAGGTCTGTTCTCCAGAGCTCCCCAAGGTGAAGGCAGAGCAGGGTAAAGGCCAGAAACATCATATTAATAATAGATGCAGGGCTGCCTCCAGGCTCACTGTCATCTGTGCAGTGTCTCACAGAAGCCCAATTAGGGCTGAGTTATAGTAATCAATAGACCAGCAGGATTTAGATCCAAACAAAGAAGACAGGGCTCAGTTTCACAGAGGGAAATTTATGATCAAGAGACATACTGGCATAAGTGGAGGATACTTTTGCAGACTTCAGACTCTCTTGGGTCTGGAAAGCCTGCAAGAAAATGTTCTATACTCACAAAAACACAACTGGCCCCATTTAACCTGAAACACTAGGGCCCTCTCTCAGAGGAGGCCTGAGAAGTAAGTGTTTAGTACAAAGCACTATGTTGCAAAGGAAAAAGAATGACTCTAGGATCAATCAGGGTCTTATCCTGCTGACATCTGATTGGCTGGGTGGCCAATCTCTGAGCCTTGGCATGCAAAACATCTATTCCATGGGCCTACTGAGAGTACCTGGAAGCTCTCACAATTCCTGGTGCACTCAAGAACCATTCTTCTTCCTTACCTCTCCGTTCCTCTCCATGACACCTGGCACCATCCCACCTCCATGCTTCTGACCATGCTGCCTGCTTCTCCTTGAATATCCTCTCTGCTGTTGCTTCTTTGTAGAAATAGGGATCCACTGGTTACAGGTAAATGCAAGCCCTCTCCTCCATCCTGCCTTCCTTGGTTGTCCCTACCACACATGGACAGTGTTCCTCAAGGCACCTGTGCACACACACATAATCTTTCCCATCTTCCCTTTGAAATACAGCCCTTTTCTTGCGCTCAAACCTGGTCTCAGCTGACAGAACAAAGTGGGCTTTCCTGAGGACCAGCTCAGAGCCCAGCTCAGGCCTGGGCCATCAGCACATGAGCCCACAGCCATCAGCACCTCTGTATGCCTGACTCACACAGGGATCATCTTAAAGCAACCTGAGGGACTAATACCTGCCTCAGAGTAGTCAACTCCTCCAGCACCCCACTGGAAACCACGTGGGACATCAGCTTTGCAATGGGTAGAGGGAGTCTTATTTCTGAGCGCCTTTCTTTTTATTCTGTGTGGCTTTCTTTCTTTTTTTTAACATTGTCAATATTTTATTCAGCAAGGATTCCTCATTCATGGTATTTCCAAAACGTTAAGCTAATCCAGAACAGGGGAAAATGGGGTGAGGGAGAAAGAGAAGGGAATAGACAGAGGCTGACTTATGAATGGCTAATTAATAAGCAAAAACTGATCATGACTAATCAGGAATCTTGGTCCAAATGGGCACAACAATTGTTTCAGTGAAAGCTGCTAAGTTATATTTACCTCACTGAAGACACAGCCAAACCACCAGTGGGATTTTGTCCTAGTGTGCTCACACTGGAACACAGGCCTGGCGGGGAAACAGCATATTATAGCTGGAAGTTGGAGCTTCTGAAGTGTGCAAATGTCTGCCATGCTAAACTGTTCTCCAAAGGTTGGAGGTTTGGGTCCATCTGGAGTTGCCACAGAAGAAAGGGCTGGCCATCTAGTTTCAAATAAACAACCAGAATAAACCCTGTGAAGCCCAGTTCTGTTCTAACACACATGGGGTCAGCATGAGACAGAAGCAACTCAATGGCAACTGGTTTATAGATGAAAGTTAGTAAAGAGAACTGAACGCAAGAAACCTGGGGTGTGTGCTTACTATGCACATGGTCTTACTTCTCATTACATTTGCATAAAAGTGCACTCTTGTTGACTCATTTTACAGATCAGATAGCAGAGGCCCAAAGAAGGGACAGGATTTATCCAATGCCACATAGATAATATCTGGGCCCTCTCAGGTACCATTTCTGTGTGGAGAGACTGAGGGGAAGGCACATGCCCCTCAATGTCAACAAATAGGTCTTTCCCCTGATGGAGCCCTTGACCATAATCTTAGCTTTTGTCACTCTGCTTTGGGGTTGTTATCATTTAAATGTCATTTGAAGGAGTCAAATGAGCCAAATCTCAATCCTCTTTCAATTCAGGTCAGTAAGTATTTAGTGAACACCTTCTATGTGGTCTGAAGTCACTTAGACTGTAACTGGCCATCGCCTCAAAACCTAGCATTCCTGGGGACTTGCAACCAAGATTCCTCCCTCCTGGCTTCCAGGAGCCAGGACTCCCCTGCAAACATCACCCTAAAACCCATTCCCACACCTATTTGCTTTTCTAAGTGTGAGCATGAAACCATCTCCTTTCCCATCCAGGAGACAGAATATCAACTGACCCCTGCCTCTGCTCATGCCGTTGGCTTTATCCATCAGAAGAGGCCCCTCATTCCATTAGCGTAATCACTGCAGGAGAGCAGAGGGCACCATCCTTAAGAGCAGAAAATATTCCATGCCCTGACAGCGGAAGTTGCAGAAATAACTGATGTCTCATTTTACCTGGAGCTGAGGTGGCTGTACCAATGTCACACTGCACATGTAGAAGGCAGAGCCTGATCCCAGATGGCATAATGAAAAGCAGAGAGAAATCATCCCTTCCCCTCCCCCAAACTTGACTCCCATCCCCAAGTCAGACAGAACCCTCAGGTACTTTTCACCATCTCATGCCCAATAAAGCCCAGGTGGTAAGTCTCATGGGCCTACTGGGTTCCATGGTGTCCTGGTATGGCTCTGTAGGATAAGCACTGGAATGTTAACTACAAAATCAGCAATTCAAACTCACCAGTTGCTCCTCAGAAAGCCTATACAGGGTCACTATGAGTCAGAACTGACTCAAAGGTATTTAATACTTGCAACAACTGGGTCCCAATTGCTGGTACCCTTATTTCTTCATTTTCATCTTTTGCTGGAAGAATGCTCACACTAATATTACTGAGGCTATACAGCTGAAGGGAGGGTGGATGGAACAAAGGAAGGGTGGAAAGATGGAAGGATGAGTGGATGGGTAGATAGATAAAAAGATGATAAGGCCATCAGACCCCTTATGACTTCCAGACCTGTGTGGACATCTCTAAAATTACACCCAGTCTTGGTTCAAAATGCTAATAAAATAATAAAAACTAAAAGTCTTAAGCTTCCTTCCCCAAAATTCATTAAAAGGACTCCAACCTATGATACCTAAACACCAACTTCTCTCACTTCCTCTACTCTTCTCTGTCCCCAACACATCACTTCTTCCTGCTTTGTCCAAATCCCCCAGCACTCCAGAACCTCCCTTTCACAACCCCTAGAGAAAAACTTGCTTTCCTAGCCCACCCTCAGCCTTTTCCCTCCTTGCTCCTATTCTATGCTCCCCCCAGTCTTCTCTTCCTAATCATCTCCCCTGCAAACCTCTCTTCTCCAGGACTGTCTTTTTGACCCATTCTCTTGTTCTGCATCACCAAGGTCCAGTGTAAGCCTATGAGAGACAGATTTTCCTCAGAGGCCAAGGAGAAAGAGCAGAGAAGTCAAGAAACATAAACAGCGTCATCCATCCTTATGGGAGAGGGAAACAGGGACTAAAACAAGTGTTCTGTAAGACAGGATAACTCAGCCATCAAGAGCTGAGACCCACAGAGTCTGGATCTAGACATCAATCCATACAAACTATGTGCCCTCAGGCAAGTTGTAAAACCTCAGCAGGAAGATGATGGCCCTTAGGGCTGTTGGGTTAAAGTAGCTAATATATGAAAGCACTTAGAACAGTACTTGACACAGAATAGATGCTAGTCGATAGATAGATAGATAGATAGATAGATAGATAGATAGATAGATAGATAGAGATATTGATAAATGATCAGTGGAAAAAAAGGCTAGAAATCATTTTGTTAAACTCACCTGCCTTCCCACCATATTCCCACCAGGTAATTGACAAATCCTCATATATGAGGGGGCTTTAAAAATTTCATGGAATGTTCATGGATAGGAAGACTTAAAATTGTGAAAATGTCAATACTACCCAAAGCAATCTACAGACATATCACAATTCTAATCCAGATTCCAACAACGTTTTTTGAAGAGATGGGGGGAAAAAAATCATGAACTTTATATGGAAGAGAAAGACGCCTCAGATAAGCAAGGCACTGCTTAAGAAGAACAAAGTGGGAGGCGTGTCACCCCCAGATTTCAAAACGTACTACACTGCCACAGTGGTCAAAACAGCCTGGTATTGGTACAATGAAAGATACATAGATCAATGGGGCAAAATTGAGAGCCTAGAAGTAAATCAATCCACATACAGTCAACTGATCTTTGACACAGAACCAAGATACATTAAATGGGAAGAGACAATCTCTTCCACAAATAGTGCTGGCAAAACTGAAAATTGATTTGCAAAAGAATGAAACAATACCCATATCTCACACCATATAAAAATTAGCTCAATATGGATTAAAGATCCAAATGTAAATCCCAGAACTATAAAGATTATCAATGAGAAAATAGGGACAAACTTAAGGGCTCTAATATTACGGCATACATAGACTATCAAACATGACAAAACAATACACTAACAATAGCGGACAAAACAGATGACTGGGACACTCTAAAAATTAGAAACGTATGTGCATCAAAAGATTTCACCAAAAGAGTAAAAAAGGGAGCCCACGGACTAGGAAACATTTTTTTGCAATGACATATCAGACAAGGGAGTAATCTTTAAAATTTATAGGAAGCTACAATGCATCTACGGAGTCCTGATATGGCACTGTGGGTTAATGTGCTAGACTGCACAATCAGTTTGAACTGCAAGGTTGGTGGGTCAAGCTCACTAGTCGCTCCTTGGAAACCCTCTAGAGGGTCGCTATGGGTCAGAACCGACTCAACAGCACTTAATAACAACAACAATACAGCTACAATAAATAAATAATCCAATTAAGAAATGGGCACAGAACATTAGCACAGACTTCACCAAGGAAGACAGTCAGGTAGCCAACAAACATCTGAAGCAATGTTCATGATAATTAGCCATTGGAGAGATGCAAATCAAAGCAACAATAGGATGTCATCTCACACCAGTAGTAACAGCAAAGTTTTAAAAAAACAGAGGATAACAAATTCTGGAGAGGGTGTGGAGACACTGGGATCCTCCTACATTGCAGGTGGGACTGTAAAATTGTTCAATCACTCTAGAAAACGGTATGGTACTTCCTCCGAAAGTTGGAAAAAGAAATACCTTATGATTCAGCAATTCCTCTACTTGGTATATATCCACAAGAAATATGAGCCAGCATCCAAGTAGATATACGCACACCAATGTTCATCGCAACACTATTCACAATAGCAAAAAGATGGAGACAGCCTAAGTGTCCATCAACATAAGAATGGATAAATAATCTTTGGTACATACACACATGGAATACTTTGCTACCTTGAAGAATAATGATGAAGCTGCAAAAACACTCATAACATGGATGAACCTTGAGTACATAATGCTGAGTGAAATTAGTCAGGTACTAAAGGAGCTCTGGTAGCATAGTGGTTATGAATCAGGCTGCAAACCTTAAGGTCAGCGATTCGAAACTACCCACCGCTCCACAGAATAAAGATGAGGCTTTCTACTCCTGTAATGATTTTCACCCTCGGAAACCCTGTACAGGGTCGCTATGAGTCGGAACCGACTCGACGGCACTTAACAACAACAAAGGACAAATAATGCATAAGTCCATAATTATAAAAGCTTAAGAAAAGATTTCCATAAGAAAAGAAAAGAATAATTCTTTGGTGGTTACTAGGGGTTGGAGTGAGGGAACAGTAATTCACAGGTTAGGGCATAAACACATGATAGCTCTGGTGACAGGGAGGGCAATAAAAAGGAGGGGAAGGACAATGCACAAGAAGGGAGAGGGGATAGACTTAGGGAGGTATGCATGGCTAAATGGGATGGAGGTAGATTGTGATGTATGCACAGTCTTGGAACAACAGGGCTCTGTGATACAGTAATACAGACATAGTCTGAATGGGTAAAGGAGGGGAAATAATGTTAAAGTGCTTGACTGTTTTGTGGATATTGGTTTCCCCTCCTACTATTGTAATACAGATTTTAAGTGTAAAAGAAAGGAATATTGGGGAATATGATTACAGAAAGCTTGCTAACCCATCTTCAGCCTATTGCTGATTGGATTATCTTAAAGGGTACTAGAATGTGCCCAGGGAAATAGACCTCTTGTTAAGTCTTTGTGTAGTATGAGGCCTGAGGGGGAATCCTGATCCCCATCCAGAACCTTCTGGAGGTGGGACATTTCCAATTGAAAAGACATGCAGACCAACCCAGAAAGGCTAGAGGAACAGAAGATACTTCTTGGAAGAAAGAACAACGAAGGTGGGGCAGTAAGGAAAATAAAAAGCATACTGTTTGGCCGTGAGGATATGAAGCAAGGTGTTTGCCTTGGAGACATCAAGGCAAGAAAAGTTAACTCATCAGGACAACCCCTATCTAAGACTGAAACCCAAAGGAAACACACAAACAATCTTGTAGTCTTACTAGTGGTGATCACCCTGATCAAATTGTGAGCAGAATCAGAGAAAAGCAGAAATGTAGACATGGCATGAGTTTGGCCATGTTCCATAAACACCCAGATGACCTTAAGATGAGAGCGAGAAGAGGAAGGGGCTGGCTGGTTTGAGTCCAAAGAGACGTATGAATACCTGAGCCCAAGGACACTGACCTAGCCACTGGAGACTAGAGTTAAGACTGAAGTGATCAGTTGGTCCGAAGTGGGGGAAGGTAGGTAATAACTCCCGAATTTGCAGATAGCACCCACTTACTTAGCTTGAATGACTTGCTGACCAGAATTTGATCAGAGGAAGATAAAGAAGTTTGATACAGGGAGCAAGATTAAATTGCTACAATTTGATGAACTGGCCTTTGCTTATGGATGAAGTTGCCCAAAATTTCAAACAAAAGGGAAGATTTCTTCATATCAAGGATCAAGCATGCCTCCTTAACACACTGGCATTTAATAGGCAACTTAGACTTCATTTATCAAAATTGGGGGCTATAAAGGCATGAAGTGACTGGCTTACAAGCTTTCATGAGGGTGGTTAGGGTTAGAATTAAGGGAATAAGACAGAATCCCCACTGAATAGTTTTCCTCTTATCTAGATGGGTCTGGTATGAGGGAGATAGGATTTTATGATTTAATTGTGAGTAATTGTTACTGGGACTAATTGTGATTGTCACGACTGTAAATGTAGAAGAGGTGTAACTAAAAGGGGGAAGCAGCTCATCTGTCATTTCAGGGAACAGTTTATCTGTCATACAGAAGACCCTTGGACCATCAAGAGGGAAAAACATGAGAGGAACGAGGGATCTTAACCAGAAAAGTAGCTTCAACAGAGCTGGTCACAGAGGCGATGGCATAGAGAGATAGAGCAGCAGAAAACAATTGGCCTATAGACTGAGAAAGGATGGAGGCAGATTGTGACGTATGCACAGTCTTGGAACTACAGGGCTCTGTGATACAGTGATACAGGCATAGTCTGAGTGGGTAAAGGAGGGGAAGTAATGTTAAGGTGCAGTTAGGAGGCTGGGTTCCAAACTGGGCATTCTTTGGACATTTAAATGAATATATATTTTCTATGTGGTATGTGAGCTCTGGTAGCATAGTGGTTACGAATCAGGCTGCAAACCTTAAGGTCAGCGGTTCGAAACTACCAGCCGCTCCACGGGAGAAAGATGAGGCTTTCTACTCCCGTAAAGATTTACACCCTCGGAAACCCTGTACAGGGTCGCTATGGGTCGGAACCGACTCGATGGCACTTAACAACAACATGTGTACACCAAAAAGGGAATGGTAATAGAAGTAAATGCTGGTAGCTAATGGTGCATGGAAAGGATTGTAAGTCTTGCAATGATTGGTTGAATGTAAGACTGATCATCTGCCATGTAGACCTTCACTCAATTCACAATAAAAGCTTAAAAAAAAAAAAAAAAAGTTCATGGAAAACTTCTATAATCCTTTAATTACATTTTCCAATGAATTTTTGAAGTCCTGCTAGTACACTCCCTCCATTAATATGGAACTCACTGTCTTGGGAAAAAAGAAAAAGCAAAAGAAAAAACTAGAGAGAAAAAGTAAGAGAGAGACTTACAGAGTCTTCATGTCAAGTACATACTCAGAAGAGATCAGGATCAAATACCATGCAGTGGTTTCCCCAAAGAGGGTATATTATTCAGGATTTCTATAGTAGGAAACTATAGAAAATCAACCCCAAATGCTCTAAACTAAAAAGGACACGTATTTCCCTGTTAAGGAAAATATTCAGAAGCAGGGCTTTCAGACAAAACTGGCTGCAGGGGCTTACCTTCCTTGTCCCTTGATTCTATTTCCCTCTGCACTGACTGAGCTTCAATCATGATTTCCTTTTGCAAAGGCTGCCTGCAGTGACTCCAAGTTTATCTCCATCCAGCTTTAACATCAATTTACCACACTTCCATTACAACGAACTGCACTCACATCTTATTGTTATTAATATGCTTTACATACAATGTAGTAGCCTGTAATATGTTGATGTGATCATTCTCAGACCAAGGGTCCTGCTTGTGCAGTGGCTAAAGCTCTTGGCTGCTAACTGAAAGGTCAGTGGCTTGAACCCATAAGCTACTCTGCAGGAGAAGGATGTGGCAGTCCTCTGCTGCTAAGATTTTCCACCTTAGAAACTCTATGGAGCAGTTCTCCTATGTCCTGGAGGGTCGTTATGAATCTGAATCAACTCACTGAAAGTGGGTTTGGTATTTTTGGTTTATTATTCTCAAATATTTACTCACAGATGCTCAGTTGTATGATTTACTATTCAAAACCCTACTGATAGCAGTAATAATGAATTAAAAATAATAATAATAAATGTGGTATCCAACATACATCAGAACAAAACCTCATAGTAAGGTAATCCCAGTGATGAAACGTCACCTTACTCAGGTCTTCCTGCACATGTACCAGGATTTGTTCTGATTGGATTGATTTAAATCCTATATCTCCAAACAAATCACTGGGACTTGAAATATAAAAGACACTGGTTGGCCAGGTCTTCACTCTCAGTCCATTCACAAACCCAGAAGGGTTGGTCCACCTTCCCTACTCTATATGGAATTGGGAGAAAAACTGGGGTTCTGAGGCTTCTTGCGGAGCCTTTGCAACACATAAAACTATAGGTAGAAACCGGAACTACATCCAGATCTCCAGAGATAAGAAAGCTCCACTTGAAAGGGCGAGCAGACCAGCCTGGAGCGGCTAGAAGAATAAAAGATACCTCTTGAAAGAAAGACTTGCAGGAAAAATGGAGGCAGATGGACTGTTATTACAAGAACAAACAAATTGCTTCCCTAGGAAACATCAAGGCAAGTGGCCAGGTCCTCTCAACGCAAACCCCCTTCCAAGACTAAGACTCAATGGAAATGCACACTCTGATTGGTGACCACACACATCACCGATGGGGGGAAGTGGAGTGGGGTAAAAGCAGCAATGAAGTGGAAAGCTAAGCCCTACAATGTTCAGTAGGATGGGGACCTGGATGGCAAGCAGTGTGAGGAGACCTGGGGACTCTTGGGCCCAGAGTCAGTGGCGTGGCCACAGAGGACTCGAGAGGAGAGTGGAACTACTGGCTGACAGGAAGAGAGGGCATATGCACAGGAGCGCCCACACTTGCAGATGACATCCATGTGACCTAGACCAGATGACTGGATGATCGGAGCTCAACCAGGAGAGGAAAGACGAGGGAAATAATAATAATAATAATAATAATAATAATAATAATGAGCTGATACAATCTGATGAACTTGACCTATACTTATGGAGCAGCAACTCAAAAGAAGGAACAAATACTTAACAGCAAGAAGCATTTATACCCCCTCCACACACAGAGTGGACGGAGATGGGCAACTGGGATATTGGATGCTCAAATGGGGACAGGGGACTACAAAGGCAAGAAGTGACTGGCTTACAAGCCTTCAAGAGAGAACCTAATGCCAGGGAGCATGGAGGAAGGCAGAATCTCCAGTAGGTATTACTCAATCTGTCTGGGCAGAGTTGATGAAAGGAAATACAGACGGGTAACTCGTGATACTGTAGTGAATAATGCTTATCAGGACGGATTGTGAGGGTTGGAAATGCAAAGGTAGAC
>NW_006408622.1:1493428-1501011 GCF_000296735.1 Chrysochloris asiatica
TGGCAATGAGATGATATACGATGGAATGAATGTAAGACTAAGGTTCTCCCATGTAAACTATCATATAATTCACAATAAAACATTTAAAAAAAAAACTGGGGTTCTGCTCATAAAGAATGGGCTCAGGCACCCCAACATCAAGAAGATGGCACAGGATATCTTTGTCTTATGTGTGGTCACCATGAGTCAAAGCCAAATCAGTCACAACTTATAGCAATGATGTCAAATGGATACTAGGTAGGCAAAAGCAGTGGAGGCCCACTCTAGACATAAAGAAGTTTGGGGTGAGAGATAGTTGTTTAAACTGCATGGGAGACCCCTACAGTCTACTATCCTCTGCCAGGACTCCTGCCCCATAGCAGTCTGAAATTGAAGCCCCTTCATGAAAGAAAGGCAGTGTTCACAGTTGTGCCTGCCCTGCTGACTTAAAGGATGTGAGAGGATGGACCTGTGAAAATTCCCTTCCTTGACATCATGATATAATCTGTCCTCTCTTTCCCTACCCTGGGCCAACAGTGCTCCAGGTCATTTACTAAACAAGCTTCCCTGGGAGCACTGTGATCTGTGCAAGAGCCTGTGATCTCAGGGCTGGGGTGATATTTTCTTAAGGGCAGTCTTCCATCTGGCTCATCCACAAACACAGTGGCACAAATTTGGTGCTTGGTAAATATTGAGCTCCATCAGTCATCTGTCAGTTTGTTGTACTGTGGTGGCTTGTGAGTTGCTGTGATTCTAGAAACTATGCCATGGGTATCTTAAATATCAGCAGGGTCATCCATGGTGGACAGGTTTCAAATGATACAACCTTGCTTGCTGAAAGTGAAGAAGACTTAAAATATTTACTGATGAAGATCAAAGAGCACAGCCTTCGGTATGGATTACATCTCAATGTAAAGAAAACAAAAATCCTCACCACTGGGCTAATAAACAACATTCTTATCAATGGAAAAACAATTGAAGTTGTCAAGGACTTCATTCTTCTTGGATCAACTATCAACACTTATGGAAGCAGCAGCCAAGAAATCAAATGATGTATTACGTTAGGCAAATCTGCTGCACAAGACCTTTTTAAAGTGTTGAAGAGCAAAGATGCCAGCTTGAGGACTAAGTTGTGCCTGACCCAAGCCGTGGTATTTTCAATCACCTCATATCCATGCAAAAGCTGGACAGTGACTAAGAAAGACTGTAGAAGAATTAATGCTTTTGAGTTATGGTGTTGGAGGAGAATATTGAAAGTGCTGTGGGCTGCCAAAAGAACCAACAGATCTGTGTTGGAAGAAATGCAGCCAGAGTGCTCCTTGGAGGTCAGGATGACCAAATTTCACCTCTCATACTTTGGACACATTGTCAGTAGGGACCAGTCACTGGAGAAAGATATCATGTTTGGTAAGGTGGAGGGTCAGAGTAAAAGAGGAAGACGCCCCAGTGAGATGGATTGGCAAAGTGACAGCATCACTGGGCTCAAGCGTGGCAATAATTGTGAGGTTGGCCCAGGGTCGGGCAGTGTTTCGTTCTGTTGTGCATAGGGTCGCTATGAGTCAGTACCAACTGAGGGCACCTGACAACAACAATAAGAAAGTATTGAGCTATTGGTTCCGTGCTCTGCCCCCCATCTAGGCATGCCCTTGAAATAACACTTGCTCTCTCTTCTACTTCCCAATTCAGCAGGCAGATCTAGAGTCCCCACTGGTACCTGCTTGTAGATAAGTTAGGTAGAGTTGGACACCTATTCTTCTGTGAGCTACTTGGTCAGAGACTAGCATTCACAACAGAATCTGCCTGACACTTGCTATTCAGGAGTACAATGTGCAGGGAAAACATGAGGGAAGCAAGGGAAAGAGGTCATCTCCCTGAGGGTGGAGTTTGGATCTCAAAAATCCCCTTGAGCACAGAGAGCTGGCATCTACCCTGATTCAATCTTCATTGAAGGATGAATCAGAAAGAAAGCAAAGCCAGTTGGACAAATGGACACCAGGAATAAGAAAGAGCAAAAGAGAAGCATGGAGGTAGGACAGCTCTGAAGAAACATGGAAACCTAGTCTTGGCCATTTGTGGCTCAGAACTATTTTGCTTCCCGTTCGGGCCCTGAAGGCTGATAGTTCAAAAGCACTTTTCAATAAACACAGATGAAAAAATCTTAAATCTCTGTTTCCCTTTTCTCCATAGGAATAAACTGATAAACACCCTTGAGATAGCCGGGATTTATATAGGCATATTTTTGGAAGTTTATCTTATATATCTGAACTCTGACTTATAAATCAAATTTGGTTCTCTTTGCTGGAGAGTAAATTATTTATTCAAAGAAGAGTTCCAAGAGATAGAAGGAAAGGCAGGGAGAGGATGCTGTTTCTTGGATGTGATCTATATTTCCTGAGATGAGAAAATGTTGGGGATGGAAGTTCCTGCCTTGATGATTTTAGTGTCCCTCTGAGATTTCAGATGCTCTCTGGTGGTAGCCATGGACTTCAAAAATCAGCTTTCTGTTGAACACATCTCTCATAAAATTCAAACCCTTGGGGCCTAACATTCTCCTCAGCTAAGCACTGACCAAGTGAGAGAGTGAACTTGTTCAGCCTGGGGTTCCAGCATTGCCTTTGGCATCTAGCAGGCCTATGTAGATTCCAGCTCTATTCTCATTGTTTATGCAATGCCAACCCTGCCATCTATCCTCCTGGAACCACAGTGTCCTCATAGCTAGAGCAGGGTGGTGGTGTTTCTATATGCTATCAAGTTAATTCTGACTCATAGCAACTCTATTGGACAGACTTGAACGGCCCCATAGGATTTCCTATACTATTTATGAAAGCAGATTGCCTTGTATCTTCTTCTGCAGAGTCACTAATGGGTTTGAATTTATGACCTTTCAGTTCCCAACTGAGTGCTTAATCGTTGGGCCCTAGGACACCTTAGCATGGGATTATAGTAATGGCTCTTCTATAGCACAGTTATATAACTCAATGTGATTGAGTCTGGCATAGAGAATGTAATAAGTAGGGTCAATTCCCAATATGTTACCTAAGACTCACCTCAGTATGGTCCAGGAATCTTCCCGTATTCCACAAGCCTGCAGCAAGCCCATGAGGAAATAGGAAATGTCTCCCTGGACTACAATGGGCTGCTGGGCTGCCAAATGCACCCTGCCTTTCACTGGTACACCTAAGCACTCTGGGAAGAACTGGAATCTTCATCCACCATCAGGTACTCAAGACTCTCATGTACCAGTTAGGATTTGCATAACAATCCAACAAACAATTGTCAGGCATGTACTCCAAAAGTGGAACCATCTGCTCTCCATTTTACTACAGGAAACTATCCTGGAAGCTAAATACCACTATCTCTTTAAGTCTAGCTAACCCTTCCTTGATGCCTGATGGAAGAGTTATTTTTCTCTGATTATGGCATTCAGGAGAAAGTAACAGAAGATAGAAAATAGTGCTGCTGAGGCAAGGACTAGATAACTAGCCTGGTGCCTCTCCCATCTCCACAGACACCAGCTCCTTCCACATTTACCATCTGTGTGGTGAGGCCACTCAGAATTGTAATCCCAAATTTCAGCTCATCTCCAAAATCCAAGGAGAGGTCAATTTTGTTTATTAAACTAGATTTTCTGAGGCAAAAAATGTTGACGTGCATCCTCCAGAAAGAATGCCAATAACCATGGAAATAAAAAGAAATATCTGTGTGATCCCATGTTGACTCCAAAATTAATCTAAAACAACCCATTCCCTGAGCATTTTAGTCTATTGAGTTATTACAGTATCCTTTCAGCCATTACTTAACAAGTGTTGCCAGAATGTTTTTGTGCTCATCACACTGTGGGCTCAGGTTTAACAGCCTTGGAGCTTGCCCTCAGGGTTCAGCATCCACACAAGCTCTCCCACCATGGCATCAAGCTGGCTGGTGTCACATGTAAGAGATGAAGTCCCAATGTTCTCTGGGTCCACCAAGGAGGCATGCATGGAGATATGTGGCATTTCATTGGTGAAGGGAAGGAACAGTATTATTAGCTTGTTATTGTAAAGTGCCATCAAGTCTGTTCTGATTCATAGCGATGCAGTAAAGCATTTCTGAGGAGCAGCTGGTGAGTTCGAACCATGTACTTTGCAGTTCAAACCAACCTTGTGGCCAACTGCTTATCCTACAGTGCCACACCAGGACCGTTCAACAACAACAACAACAAGTGAGTTCCAATTCTGGGCTACCATCTGTCTGTCAGAGAAGAATGGTGTTCCACAGACATTTCAGTGACAGGTTTTTCAGTAGATTTCCAGGTTTTTCTTTCTGAGGTGCCTCTGGGTGGACTCAACCTCCAACATTTCAGGGAGCAGCCATGAATGTTAACTGTTTGCACCATGCAGGGAAAAGGAAAAAGAAGAAGTAAATTTTAGCCACAGGAGAGTTGAGGGAAAGGGACAGTTTTAGCTTGGGTTCCCCCAGAAGCTGCCTCTGAGCCAAGGATTTGAGTACAAGTAGATTTTAGGAATGGTGGTACCAGGAAACACCAATAGAGTCATGCGAAAGTAAGACAGGAAAGGAAGAGCACCCGATAAAGTGTGCTTTCCAGATAGGGACCTCTGCAGGAAACTGAGGCTTAATCCTATGGGGGAACACTGGGAGAAAGTGTCAAACACGTATGTGTCACTGTTATCCAATGTGCAAGGTGAGGGAACGGGAGTTATTGACTGAGGGATACTGCTGGGGCATAGGGAGGCATTCACTCCCTGGAATTCTGTGTAGGGGGCTCCTATTGTGGCACAAATAGTTAACAATCTTGGCTGCTAACTGAAAGGTTGGAGACTTGAATCTACTCAGAGGCACCTCAGAAGAAAGGTCTGCTGATCTACTTCTGGAAATTTTGACAATGAAAGCTCCTTGGAGTACAGTTCTCTAGCACACATTGGGCCAGCATTACTCAGAGTCTACTTGACAGCTACTGGTTTTGAACTTCATGTGGGTGGTAAGTGGGCTCCAGAGCCAGCCCTCAACTATGCCGGTTTTATAGGGTAGCTCAGAGGCCAACAGTAGGCAATTGGTCCCGGGGCACTGAGACTATGGGGACCAAAGAATATGGATGGACACTGACAGTGTCCACTACAAGGAATGAATGCTTGGGAAGAGGGAGAGAAAAAGCAGGGCAGGACAATGAAGCTGGAGTGGGAACCCAAACTGTCATGTCCAAGTCTGCACTTTGCTCCACAGGCGGTAAGTGAGCAGCAAAGATTTTTGACCAGATTAAACCCAAGCTTTGGGTAAAATGAAGTTGGTACATTGTATTGGAGAAGAGAAACCACTAATTAGAGGTGACGGTGATACCTGAGGGGTAGGTACTAAATGACATGAAAAGAAGGAGGGGAAGGCAATATAAATGCTGGCTTACTGCTTCGTACACAGCATCCTGGCAAAGAGAGCTTCCAGAAGCCAGGAGTCAGGGCCAGGAGAAGGTCAGCTCCCTGGGTCCCGCAGATGAGCAGGTTTAGAAAGAAGAACTGCCCACCACACCAGTCATCCCGCCCTCTACTCCCCCGACCAAATTTCAGACCAAATGAGAAATAAGCCACTGGGAGTTGAGCAGATGGCTTTTCCAAAGCTTTCCCAGCTCTCATTTCGTCCAAAGCAAATGTGGATTGGAAGCCACAGGGTTTGCAAATGCCACTGTGCCATTTGAAGCTAAGATCCCATGTGCCAATGTGTAGCCTGCATTTCAGATTTTGCTTCAAAAGAGAGGGTTATCAACACTCACTTATAAATAAAGGAAGAAACTAAATAATGCATTCCAACTTAATAGAGCTCTAATTTCCTTAATGATAATATAAAAATCACTGCCATAAATTGCCCCAAAGAAAGGAGAACCTCAAAAGGAAACAAGAGGGAGAACTCAGTCCTCATTAATTCTATATACATCACTAGACAGGGTTTTCCTTGCTTGTGGCCAGAGGTGTTGGCAAAGCAAACGTTGGCCCCAGGCTGCGGCTACTTACTCCGGGGCTGTCTGCTTCCTACACTCTGTCTTTTGAAGGGAAGCACTTCCCTAATGCCCCTCTGCCTGTAGATCCCACCGGCATTTCTATTGGATCCATGGGCTCTAGAACAATCTCTGGGCTTAACAGGCTGGGTCTGGCTGGCAGTGCATAACCATCAAGGGGTAGAGGTGATGGAATCCCAGAGCACTTTGGGAAGAAACCTGGTCTTGGCAGACTATAGCACAAGTAAAGATGAAAAATGGCCTGGCCAAACCAAGATGTGTCCTGTGCTTCCATCAGGCTACAGTCAAATCACCCAGAGTGGATTGGGAGTCGCATTTGGGAAGCAATGTGCCCAAAGACATGACTGAGGGGGTCTGTCAGAGCATCTCCACACCAAAAGTGAGTTTCTCTCACCAGACTGCATGGAAAGATGAACATAGCTCTTCCCCAAGAAGATGTGGGTCCAAATCACAGAGGGCTGAGGATAGATTACCATCCATTCATTCATTCAAATAGTCAGTCAACACACACTTAATAAAAAGGCACAGATGAAACCTCCTTGTGTGGCCTCAGGTTATAGAAGAAGTGCTCCAGCATTGTGGCCAAGATTGTGAAGTCTACACTTACCTGTAGTGCTGGGGTCCTGCTCTCAGCCGGATGTTTGTCCTTCGGAACACCATTTGACCTCTCTAAGCCTCAGTTTCCTCATTGATAAAATGAGGATACTGACAACATCCACTTTATAATGTAAGCAACAGGACTAAAGGAAATAGAAATGCAAGGTGTTTGGCCAAGCCCTGGCAATGCTGTTGCTGTAGTTAATTGCCATGTATCAGCCCCGTCCTCCCCCCACCCCCATCTAATGGGGGCTATATGCATAACAGACAAAATGCTTCCTGGTCCTGCTCCATCCCCATTTTCATTGGTTGATTTTGTTTAGTCTGTCTCAATCTGGAAACTCCACTGCAACCTGTTCAGCATCATGACAACACTCAAACTTCCTCTGATAGATGGGTGGTGGCCAAGCATGAGATTCACTGGCTGGGAATAGAGCCTGTGTCTCCTGCATGGATGGTAAAAATCTTCCTCTGAACCAACACTAGCCTCACTGACCCACCACTCACTTGGCATAGGTGGGAGTGTCTGATAATTGGTGGCTACTCACAGGTGTAAACATCCATTGAAAATCGGAACACGGAATGTATGAAGTATGAATCTGGAAAATTGGAAGTTGTCAAAAATGAAATGGAATGCATCAAAATCAATATCTTAGGCATTGTTGTTGTTGTTATGTGCCTTCGAGTCGGTTCCGACCCATAGCGACCCTGTACAGGGTTTCCAAGGCTGTAAATCTTACGGGAGCAGAAAGCCTCATCTTTCTCCCACGGAACGGCTGTTAGTTTCAAACTGCTGGCCTTAAGGTTCGCAGCCCGATTCGTAACCACTACGCTACCAGAGCTCCTTATCTTAGGCATTAGTGAGCTGAAATGGATTGGTATGGGCCATTTTGAATCTGACAACCACATGGTTTACTATGCAGGGGATGACAAATTGAAAAGGAATGGTGTTGCATTCATCGTCAAAAAGAACATATCCAGATCAGTCATGAGGTACAATGCT
>NW_006408622.1:1502446-1510760 GCF_000296735.1 Chrysochloris asiatica
TTGCTGATGTCCGATGGATCTTGGCTTAAAGCAGAGAATATCAAAAAGATGTTTACCTATGCTTTATTGATTATGCAAAGGCTTTTGATTGTGTGATCATGACAAGCTATGGACAACATTGAGAAGTATGAGTATTCCAGAACACTTAATTGTACTTCTGAGAAATCTGGACCTGGACCAGAGCATGTGAACACTGTATGTTTTAAAATTGGGAAAGGTGTGCAACAAGGTTGTGTTCTTTCACCATACTTATTATTCAACCTGTATGCTGAGCAAATAATATGAGAGGCTGGGTTCTATGAAGAAAAACGTGGTGTCAGGATTGGAGGAAGACTCATAAACAACCTGCAATATGCAGATGATACAACCTTGCTTGCTGAAAGTGAAGAGGACTTGAAACATTTATTGATAAAGATCAAAGAACACAGCCTTCGGTATGGATTGTATCTCAATGTCAAGAAAACAAAAATCATCACCACTGGACCAATAAACAACATTCTTATCAATGGAGGAAAGATTGAAGTTGTCAAGGACTTTATTCTTCTTGGATCAACTATCAACATTTGTGAAAGCAGCAGTGAAGAGATCAGACGACGTATTGCATTAGGCAAATCTGCTGCACAGGAATATTTTAAAGTGTTGAAGAGCAAAGATGTCACCTTGAGAACTAAGGTGCGCCTGACTCAAACCATAGTATTTTCAATAACCTCATATGGATGCGAAAGCTGGACAGTGAATAAGGATGATCATAGAAGAATTGATGCCTTTGAATTGTGGTGTTGGAGGAAAATACTAAAAGCGCTATGGACTGCCAAAAGAACCAATAGATCTGTTTTGGAAGAAGTGCAGCCAGAGTGCTCCTTGGAGGCCAAGATGGCTAAACTTTGTCTCTCATACTTTGGACATATTGTCAGAAGGGAACAGTCGCTGGAGAAGGATGTCATTCTGGGTAAGTTAGAGGGTCAGAGAAAAAACAGGAAGACCCCCAACGAGATGGTTCGGCCAGGTGGCATCATTGATGGCGTCAAGTGTGGCAGAGGTAGTGAGGTTGGCCCAAGATGGGACGCTGTTTCGTTCTGCTGTGCATGGGGTCGCTATGAGTAGGTTCCGACTCGATGGTACCTGACAACAACAACAACAACTCACATCATTAGGATCCCTGGGCAGTGCTAATGGTTTGTACTTGGTACTAGCCAAGAATCCTGATGTGGCACTTCAGGATAATGCACTGGACTACAAGGTTGATGTGAACCACAAAGTCAGCGAATCAAACCTACCAGTCACTCCTCAGAAACCCTTTGCAGGGTAGCTATGAGTCAGAATCAGTTCAACAGCACTTACCAACAGCAACTAACCAGAAGGTTTGTGGTTTGAATCCCTCCTGCAGTGTCATGAAAGAAAACCCCAACTCTCTACTTCTATAACATTAGCCAAATTGTCATTGAGTTGATTCTGACTCATCATGAACCCATGTGTGTCAAAGTAGAACCATGCTCCACAGGGTTTTCAATGGATACAACATTTCAGAAGTAGATCACCAGGTGTTTGTTCTAAGGCAATTTTGTGTCTGTTCAAACTGCCAGTCTTTGAATTAATAGTTAAGCACTTAACCATATGTGCCACTCAGGGATCCCATAATATTTACAATCTTTGAAATCCTATAGTTTTACCCAGCTCTACTCTGAAACAAGTGTTGAAGAGCAAAGATGTCAGCTTGAAGACTAAGGTGTGCCTGACCTAAGCCATGGTATTTTCAATAACCTCATATGCATGTCAAAGTTGGACAGTAAATAAAGAAGACAGTAGAAGAATTGATGCTTTTGAGTTGTGGTGCTGGAGGAGAATAATGAAAGTGCCATGGGCTGCCAAAAGAGCCAACAGATCTGTTTTGGAAGAAGTGCAGCCAGAGTGTTCTTTGGAGGCCAGGATGGACAAACTTCATCTCTCATATTTCAGACATATTGTCAGGAGGGACCAGTTGCTGGAGAAGGATATCATGTTTGGTAAGGTGGAGGGTCAGAGAAAAAGAGGAAGACCCCCAGTGAGATGGATTGGCCAATTAGCAGCATAGATGGACTCAAGTGTTGCAACAATAGTGAGGTTGGCCCAGGATCGGGCAGTGTTTCATTCTGCTGTGCATAAGGTCACTAAGAGTTGGTACTGACTCGATGGCACCTAACAACAACAACTCTGAAACATATAGGGTTGTCATGAGTCAGAATTGACTGGATAGTAACAGGTTTGTTTGTTCTTGGGATTCGGTTGTTGTCATCACTAAAAGTAGCCTGATATCATAGCAGGTTGGTTACACATTGGATTGCTAACCACAAGGTCAGCTGTTCTAATCCACCAAGCTTTCCTCAGGAGAAAGATGGGGCATTCTGTTTCCATAACGATTTACAGCATTGGAAACCCTACACAGAGTCACTCTGTACTGGAACTGATTGGACAGCACTCAGCAGCAGCAGCAGAAGTGGCCACTAAGAGAAAGAGAATACAGCATAGCAGGAGGGCCAAGCAGCTGTGAGGGAACATTGCCTATGTATTCCACATACACTTCTAGATGCCTGACAGATATTTTTAACTTATTCAACTCTTGCAATAATGGTTAGTCTTTGAGGAAAATGCACTTGTCATCATCTTTCTTTGATAGAGGCTGAACAATACATAGATAGGCCAAGTAATTTGAGCAAGGGCATATAGCTAACAATGATAGAACAGGGATTTGAACTCAGGGAGTAGGCTCCAAGAGCTGTGTTCTTAATCACTGCACTCTACAGACAACCCAGTACCTTTGTGAGGGGAGAGACCATGAGGATCCATGCCTTCTAGGCACATAGTATATATTCTCATTTAATCTTCACAGAACATTACTCTTCATAGAATCTTATAATAGGTGAGAAAACGGAGACTTGGAGAAGAGAAGCAAGAAGCCCAGATGGCTTATTTGTGAAACAGCTGCAGTGGGATCTTAACTGAACTCCCAAGCCTGCCCTCATGCCACAAACTCATGGTGCAACTCTATTCACCATGCACTTATAGGCCTCATGTCTTTCCTTTCTCAGAGCAGCTCCTGACCACAAGGAGTTTTTGTTTTGTTCTTCGTGTTGTCCTGAAGGAATCACATTCATCTGGATTGACAAGCCTAAAGAAGACAGAGAGCTGATGCTCATCTTCTCAGTGGGATGATGAGGGCCTACCTGGAAATCAGACTTACATTAAATCCCCATTGTAAGTGCTATAGATGCATTGTGATAAAGTGTTGTTTAAATAAAGCTTACGATGGAGTTGTAAACTAAATGAAGACTCACCAGTAAGGCAAATGGTCTTCCTTTCATAATTATTCTGCATCTTCAGGTAGTGTGGGATACAAACCTCATAAGACAGTCACATCATAACAGTGACAGATGTTTATTAAGAATTTACAAAGCCCTTTGAAAACATTAAAGAGCCAGAATGTCACTTTGAGGACTAAGGTGTTCCTGACCCAAGCCTCATATGCATGTGAAAGTTGGACAATGACTAAGGAAAACTGTCCACAGAAGTTTCAATGCATTTGAATTATGGTGTTGGAGAAGAATATTCAACATAACAAACCTGTGTTGGAAGAAGGATAGCCAGAATGCCCCTAAGAAGCGAGACTGGTGAGACTTTGTCTCTCATACATTGGACATGTTGCCAGGAAAAGTGTTCCTGAAGAAGAATATCATGTTTGGTAAAGTGGAAGATTATTGAAAAATGGATTCGCACAGTGGCAGCGACAATGGGCTCAAACATAATGGCAATTGTGAGATGGTGCAGGAACCAGCAGTGTTTTGTTCTTGTGTGCATGGGGCACTATCTTAGGCTGGGTTTTCTAGAGAAGCAAAACCAGTGAAACGTATATATAAAGAAGTTTATTATCTTACAATTGTAGAGTCCCAGGTTGCCATCAGAAAAGACAGAGAGAATCTCTTCTGTGTGTCCATTATATTGGAAGCAGACTACACCCCCAAGGAGACATCCCTGCTCATAGGCACTCATCATAGAGCTAACTATGCCTCTATTAGATTTTATCACCATGGGGATAAGCATATCCCAAATACTAAACCTCTGGAAATCCTGGCCTAGTGGAGTTGAAACAGAAACCAAACAATTACAGTTCACCCTTGTCAACTCCAAACATATAAACTATATAGATAATCTCTAAATAAAGAAAATTATAAAGTCATACTTGTTCCTAACATGATATAATTAAAACATGTACAACTGAAAATGCAGTGGCCCAATATTCATATTAAATGTCACAAATCAGCACCACAACAGAATAGGACTCCTATGCTTTTATGGTGGTGGTGGTTATGTACTGTGGAGTCGGTCCTGACTCAGCGACCCTGCATAGCGTTTCTGAGGCTGTAAATTTTTACAAGAGCAGAAAGCCTGATCTTTCTCCCATGGAACTGCTGGTAGTTTTGAAATGCTGACCTTGAGATTAGCAGCCCGATTCATAACCACTACACTACCAGAACTCCTCCCATGCCCATGCCTTTATAGCACCCCCACATTTTATAGCCAATGTCTAAATTTCCCAGGAGCTCTGGTAGCGTAGTGGTTACAAATCGGGCTGCGAACCTTAAGGTCAGCGGTTCGAAACTACCAGCCGCTCCGTGGGAGAAAGATGAGGCTTTCTACTCCTGTAAGGATTTACACCCTAGGGAACCCTGTACAGGGTCGCTATGGGTCGGAACCGACTCGACGGCACTTAACAACAACAACAACATCAACCCAGTGGAGTCCTGGTGTGGCAATATGGATTAATGTGCTGGATTGCAAGGTCAGTTTAAACCACAAGGTTGGCAGTTCAAGCTCACCAGCTGCTCCTTAGAAACTCTATACAGGGTTGCTTTGGGTCCGAATTGATTCAATGGAACTTACAAACAACAACATTAACCCAGTACACTGAGGAGACAAACATGTTCCTTGATATGAAGAATCTTCCATACTGATTAGAATTTTGAGCAACTGCATGCTTAAGTAAAAGTCCAGTCCAATAAATTGTGGAAATTGTAATAAGTACTTAGAGTATGAAACATCTTTATCTTCATCTTGTCGGGTTCTGGTCAGCTCAACCCTACCAAACCAAACTAGGGTACCAGCAGCAAGTTTGGGAGTTTACACAAACCTCTCTACCCTTTCTAATCCTCTTATCTCAAGGTCAACAGATGCCAATAGGACATGTCCAAACTCAACCTGGGTCTTTATTGCTACCTTTCCTCCAATTCCAATCACAAATAGATCCAGGTGGTCACCAGTGAGCATACAGCTCCAGTTCACTTTAACTTCCAGTTCTAGAAAGGAATTTTCTCTGATGAGCCGACTTTCCTTGTCTTGATGCCTCAGAAACTCAAAATGTCAAACGATCAGCTTTGTTTCTTTGCTTGAATCACCTGTTCTCCCAGCAGCTCTGAGTTAGTCTGTATGACTTTTCAAAAGCAATTGTATTAGGAAAGTCTCTTTGGTGGAAGCACAGAAAACAATGCTTTGCCAGGACAATCCCGGAGCTTTAAATTCAATATAAAGTAAGGGGAAATAGTTTCAGGGGTCTACCAGCAGAGAAATCTAATGAAGCAAGAAGGAACATGGAGCTTTCTGAATCAACTGGAACTCTGCCTCCAACACACAGTCTTGATGGAGATCAGAGGGCAGGGCCACAGCCAGGAGTTAGGGAAAGCAAACCACCCAGTGACTTATGGAAAAAGAGGTGTGATTTTTTTGTTTGTTTGTTTGTTTCCTTCTATAGCTATTCTTCTTTCAACTCCTGTGCTCTGCCCTGTCACAGTCTCTCTGCCCATCCCAGGTGTCTTCATATAGGTGGAAGCACACCCCCAAAAGGGTCCGGCATTGCATACACAGGGCACAATTTTCCCATGGCACAAAGTAGCTGAAAGTTCCAGATGAAAGTCCAGAGGCTAATCCTCTGGTGAGTTCTTATGGCCTCTGATTGTAGGATTTAGCCAGGAAGTTGGTTCTCCTATTTGGGTGAGAGCTTCTATTCCTGCCTTATCTAACAAGGAACAGCAAGTCTGACTATACAGCTGAGCCATTTTTGCAAGAGCCAATACCAATACTATATACAAGATCAGTGTGTAAATCTAACACCTGTTAAAAACACACTAAAGAGAGAAAGACACTGTGGATATGAAGAGACCTAACTGATCATCAGAGAAAAAGTCTGAAAAATCTTTCTTCCACTCATTTCTCATTCTCTATCTGTGCATCTCCAGGGGAGTGACTAGAGGGGTGCCTGTGAGAGTGGACACACACACACCCATGAAAGTTTCCATTGTGCATGTAAACTGATCTACTCAGCAAAGTCTACTAGACAAATTTGCTACAGGATTGTTGTTGTTGTTGTTTAATTTTTGCTTTTACTTTTGTTTCTGTTTTATGCCTTTTTGGTCCTACTTTTTTCCTTGGTGTGGGAGTTTTCTCTCCCTACATTACTCAAGAAGAGACAACAATCATGGCCATATAGCCAAGCTACAAGATAACCTATAATATCCCAGCTGGAGGTAGACATAGACTTCCCATTAGGAGAAGAGCTGCCTTGGGATCTTCCTGAGAAGAAATTCAGGAAAATGGTATTGAGACGAATCCAAATACTTCACAGAGGGGTGGAGGAAAATAAGGAAGAAGTCAGGAAAGTGCTATAGAAGCAATTAAATAAGAAACATAACGCAGTAATGGGGAGTTATTGGCTATGAGGTTTCTGTTTTAGGTGATGAAAAACATTTGAAAATGGATAGTGTTGAGGGTTATACAACAAATACAATGTAAAGCAAAATAGTAATGTGACAAATGTTTTGTGATACATATTGTACCACAACCACATTATAAAAAATAATCATAAAAACAATGCCTCTCTTAAAAACAAACAAATAAACAAAAACATACAACTTTGGAAACAATTTAAAACCTTCAAAAAGAGGTCCAAATGATTAATAAAAATTTTCAGAAATGAACAATACAATGAAAGGGCAAAGGAGTAGAATTGAAGAGATAGAAGCCAGAACCAATGATCTGGAAGACAAATCTCTCAATACTGCTAAGATAGAAGAGCAAGCAGAAAAAAAGGCTAAAAAAATCTGAAGAAAGTCTAAGACTCATGTTGGATAACATAAAGAGGAATAACTTAAGCATTACTGGCATTCTGGAGCAGGAAGAATCACACAAGTCCACAGAGGAGATAATTTAAGGTCTTCTGGAAGAATATTTCCCTAACATCCTGAAGGATGTAAAGATAAGTATTCAAGAAGATGAATGAACCCCATGAAGGATAGACCCCAAAAGAAAATCACCAAGACACATCATAATCTAGCTCTCCAAAATCAGACAAGGAGAGAATCCTACAAAGCAGTCAGGGAAAAGAGAAGTATCACTTACAAAGGAAAACAAATCAGATTAAACCCTAATCTCTCATCAGAAATCATGCAGGCAAGAAGGCAATAGGGAGACATACATAAAATCCTAAAAGAAAAAAAACTGCCAACCAAGAATCATGTACCCAGTAAAGCTGTTGATAAAACATGATGGTGCAATCAAAACATTCGGGAATAAACAGAAGCTAAGTGACTTTGTCAAAGCCAACTCACCACTTCAAAGCATCCTAAAGGGAGTTCTTTGGACTGAAAATCAACATGAACAGACAACAACCAGAGACTGTCACATGTGGCACCACCACTCAGAACCTAATCAATAGATAGAAGAGTCCAGAATGGAACAAAATTACTACAACGAATTCAGAGAACCTGGGAGGTCAGTCAAAGAGCAAAATAATGGCAATATAGAAATAGATATCCAGGTGGTGAGGAGATCAAGTAGATTGCATAATAAAATAGACTGTCTCAAATGGAGAAAATTGTTAGTAATTTATAGGGTAACCTTTACAAAAATTAATACTTCACAGCATGCCAAAAAATGAAGATCCAAGAAGAACATGGAAACATAAAACTAAGAAGAAACTGACAAAAAGGAATACTAAAAACATGAACTCAGCACAGAAAGGCATGCAGAACTAAGGAACCAGCCATACCACAAAACAAACTAACATAATGACAGCAATTAAGTCATGTTGTTGTTGTTGTTGTTAGGTGCCAGCAAGTCAGAACCGACTCATAGCGACCCCATGCACAGCAGAATGAAACAATGTCCGATCCTGGGCCAACCTCACTACCACTGCCACACTTGAGTCCATCAATGGTGCTACCTGGCTAATCCATCTTGTTGGGGGTTTACCTCTTCTTCTCTGACCCTCCATCTTACCAAGCATGATATC
>NW_006408622.1:1511305-1517820 GCF_000296735.1 Chrysochloris asiatica
ATCTTCATCAGTAAATGTTTTAAGTCCTCTTCACTTTCAGCAAGCAAGGTTGTATCATCTGCATATCACAGGTTGTTAATGAGTCTTCCTCCAATCTTTATGCCACGTTTTTCTTCATAGAGCCCAGCTGCTTGTATTATTTGCACAGCATACAAGTTGAATAAGTATGGTGAAAGAATACAACCTTGCGCACAGCTTTCTTAATTTTAAAACATTCAGTGTTCCCATGCTCTGTTCAAACAACTGCTCCTTGGTCCAGGTACAGATTCTTCATACCTATCAATAATTACACTGAATGTCAATGGATTAAATCTACCACTTAAGAGACAGATGGTGGAAAAATGGATAAGAAAACAGGACCCTTCAATATGTTACTTGCAAGAGACACACCAACACACAAAGACAAAAACAGATTAAAAGTTAAAGGATGGAAAAATTATACCAAGCTAATTGCAATAAAAAATGAGCAGGAGTAGCAATATTAATCTCTGATAAAATAAACTTTAAGGCCAAAACCAGCATAAGAGATAAGGAAGGGCACTATCTCATGATTAAAGGTTCAATTGAACAAGAAGACATAACTGTAATAAACATCTACACTCCCAATGAAAAAGCCTCAAGATATATAAAGCAAACCTGAAAGGAGCTCTGGTAGCGTAGTGGTTACGAATCGGGCTGCGAACCTTAAGGTCAGCGGTTCAAAACTACCAGCCTCTCCGTGGGAGAAAGATGAGGCTTTCTACTCCCGTAAGGATTTACACCCTCAGAAACCCTGTACAGGGTCACTATGGGTCGGAACCGACTTGACGGCACTTAACAACAACAACAACAACTAGAATTGAAGAAAGAAATAGACAAATCTACAATAATAGTGGGAGATTTTAATACATCACTTTTGGAAAAGGAAAGAATAACCAGAAAGAAACTCAACAAAGATACAGAGGAACTAAACTACACAATCGAACAACTTGACCTCATAGATGTGTACAGAGCATTCAACCCAATACACATTATTTTCCAGGGCACATGGAACATTCTCCAGAGTAGACCATGTTTTAGGCCACAAAACAAGCCTCTATAAATTTACAGATTACAAATGAATAACACTCTGCTTAAAAATTACTGGGTAGTAGAAGAAATAAAATATGAACTCACAAAGTTCCTAGAAACAAATGAGAATGAAAACACAACATACAATAATCTTTGGGACACAGCAAAAGCAGAGCTGAGAGGACAATTTATTGCAATAAATACACACATCCAAAAAGAAGAACCAAAATCAACACATTAACACAGTATCTCCAACAGTTAGAAACAGAGCAGTAAAGTGAGCTTACCATCATCAGAAGAAAAGAAATAATAAAGATTAGAGCAGAAATAAATGAGATAGAAAACAGAAAAACTATAGAAAGAATCAATAGGACAAGAAGTTGGTGCTTTGAAAGAATTAATAAAGTCAAAAAACCATTGGCAAACCTAACAAAAAAAAAGGGAGAAGACACAAATAACATGCATTAGAAACCACATGGGCAATGTCACAAAAGAACCATTGGAAATAAAAGGGATGATAACAGAATATTATGAATAGTTGTACTTCAACAAATTTGAAAACTTAGAAGAGATGGATACCTTTTGAGAAAAACACGACCTACCTAAACTCACACTAAGTGAAGTAGAAAACTTGAACAGATCCATAACAAAAGAAGAAACTGATCTGGTCATCAAAAAACTTCCAATCGAAAAAGTCCAGGCCCAGATGGCTTCACTGGTGAGTTTTACCAAACATTCAGGGAAGAGCTGTCACCAATTCTACTCAAATTATTCCAGAATATAGAATAGGATGGAAAACTTCCTAATACATTCTATGAAGCAAACATAATCCTCATGCCAAACCAGGGAAGGACATCACTAAGCAAGAAAGTATAGACCAATATCCTGCATGAACATAGATGCAAAAATTCTCAACAAAATCCTAGCCAACAGAATTTAACAATACATCAAAAACATAAAACATGATGACCAAGTGAGATTCATATCAGGGATGCAAGGATGGTTCAATATTAGAACAACAATCAATGTAATCTGCCATACAAATTAAAAAAAAAAAATGGAAAAGAACCACATGATCATATCAGTTGATGCAAAAAAAGGCATTTGACAAAACCCAACATCCATTCCTGATAAAAGCATTCAACAAAGTAGGAACTGATGGGAAATTCCTCATCATAATTAAGAGCATATATACAAAACCAACAGCCACCATCACTCTCAATGAAGGGAAACTGAAAGCCTTCCCTTTGCAAACAGGAACCAGACAAGGATGCCCTTTGTCACCACTCCTATTCAATATTGTGTTGGAAGACTTCATCAGAGCGATAAGGCAGGATAGGGAAATCAAAGGCATCCAAATTGGCAAAGAGGAAGTAAAACTCTATCTATTTGCAGATGGTAAGACCCTATACATAGAAAACCCCAAAGACTCAGCAAAAAGCTAATGGACCTCATTGGAAGATTCAGCAAAGTGTCAGGGTTCAAGAACAACACACAAAAATCAGTTGGATTCCTCTATACTAATAATGATAATGCTGAAAAGGAAGTTAGGAAAGCAATATCATTTACAACAGCCACCCAAAGGATGAAATAATTAGGAATAAATATAATCAGAGAAACAAAGGACATATATAAAGAAAATTACAAAACACTACTACAAGAAACCAAAAGAGACCTAAAAAATGCAAGAATATACCATGCTTCTGGATACAAAGACTTAGCATTGTGAAAATATCAATATTACCCAAAGCAAGCTACACATACAATGCAAGCACAATCCAGATTCCAACAATATTCTTCAAAGAGATGGAAAAAACAGTTACAAACTTTATATGTCAAGGAAAGAGACACAGGATAATCAAAGCACTGCTTAAGAAAAAGAACAAAGTTGGAAGCCTCTCACTCCCTAATTTCAAATTTTATTACATGGCTACAGTGGTCAAAACAGCCTGGTACTGGTACAATGAAAGATATATAGATCAACAGAACAGAATCGAGAATCCAGAAATTAACCCATCCACATATAGTCAACAGATTTTCTCAAAGTGCCTAAATATATCGCATGGGGAGGTGATAGTCTCTTCAACAGATGGTGCTGGCAGAACTGGAAATTGATAGGCAAAAGACTGAAACAAGACCTTTACCTCACGCCATATACAAAGACCAACTCAGCATGGATTAACGATTTAAATGTGAATCCCAGATTTATAAAGATAATCAATGAAAAAATAGGAACAAATTTAAGGTTCTAATACAGGGCTTACACAGTTACCAAACATTGTGAAAATTGCACAAACAAAAGAAAACAAAGTAGACAATTGGGGCATACTAAAAATTAGAAACTTACGTGCATCAAAAGACTTCACCAAAAGTGTAAAAAGGGAGCCCACAGAATGGGAAAAAGTATTTTGCAATGACATATCAGACAAGGGATTTATTTCCAAAATATATAGGAAACAACAACACCTCTACAAGAAAAAGACAAATAACCCAATTAAAAATTGGGCACAGGACATGAACAGACACTTCACCAAGGAGGAGATCCAGGCAGCAAACAAACATACAAAGAAATGTTCATGATCATTAGCCATTGTTGTTGTTGTTATTAAGTGACATCGAGTCGATTCCGATCCATAACAACCCTCTATAGGGCTTCTAAGGAGCCACTGATGAACTTGAACTGCTGACCTTGAGATTCAAATGACTTTGCAGTCTGGCACATTAACCCACAGTGCCACACCAGAACTCCAGGACTCCATTAGAGAGATGCAAATCAAAACAACAATGAGATGTAATCTCACACCAGCAATAACAGTGAAATTCAAAAAAGCAGAGGACTATAAATGCTGGCGAGGATGTGAGGATGTGGAGAGACTGGGACCCTCCTACATTGCTGGTGGGATAGCAAAATGGCCCAAGAACTCTAGAAAACAGTATGGCGCTTCCTCAGGAAGTTGGAAATAGAAATACCTTATGATCCAGCAATTCTTCTACTTGGTATATATCCACAAGAAATATGAGCCATAAAACGAGTAGATATATGCACACCCATGTTCATAGACTCCTGGTGTGGTGCTGTGGGTTAATGCACCAGACTGCAAAGCCATTTGAACTGCAAGGTTGGCAGGTCAAGCTCACCAGCTACTCCTTGGAAACCCTATACAGGGTTGCTATGGGTCGGAACCAACTCAACGGCATTTCACAACAACAACATGTTCATAGCAGCAAAAAGATGGAGACAGCCTAAGTGCCCACCAATGGAAGAATGGATAAACAAATTGTGGTACATACACACAATGGAATACTATGCTACCATGAAGAATAACAAGGAAGCTGTAAGCCACCACTTAACATAGATGAACCTTGAGGACACTATGCTGAGTGAAATTAGTCAGGTCACAGAAGGAGAAATATAGCATAAGACCATTATTGTAACAGCTTAAGAAAAGTGAAAATAGTAAACATTCTTTGTTAGTTACCAGTGGGGTATGGAGTGGGAGCAGGGAGGGATGGTAGAACACAAAGTAGGGGATAGACACATCACAGTTTGGGTGTTGGGGTGGGCAATATACAAGAAGTGGGAGAGGGACAGAAGAACAAGGTAGATAGGAAAACACTTAGGCAGGCTTGCATGGGCTAAATGGGACAGAGGTAAATAATGACGTATGTTCAACCTTGGAACAAAAGGCTCTGTGATACAGGGATTGAGGCATAGTCTGAATGGGCAAAGAGGGGAAATAAGTGTAAGGTTTCTTGACTGTCAAATGAATATTTGTTTACCTTGCCTCTGGTAGCGTAGTGGTTACGAATTGGGCTGTGAACTGCAAGGTTAGCAGTTTGAAACTACAAGCTGTTCCATGGTAGAAAGATGAGGCTTTCTGCTCTTGTAAAGATTTACAGCCTTGGAAACCCTGTACAGGGTCACTGTGAGTTGGCACTGACTCCACAGCACATAACAATATTATTGTAAAATAGACACTTGAAGGGGATATCCAGAAACATGATTATAGAAAGCTTATAAGCCTGCCTTCAGCCTATAACTGATTAGAATACCTAAAAGGTGGGCTAGAACTTGCCCAGTAAAACAGGTTTCTTGCAGAGCCTTTGTAGGGTATAAGACCTTAGGTGGAATCCTGTTCCCCATCCAGAACCTTCTGAGATGGGAAATTCCTACTTGAAAAGACAAGCAGACCAGCCTGGAGCAGCTAGAGGAACAGAAGATACTTCTTGAAAGGAAGACCAGCAGGGAAAAACAAAAACAAAAATGGCAGTCTGATTGGCTACTGCAAGAACAAGCAAGTTGTTTGCTGGGGAACCACTAAGGCAAGCAATCAAGTCCCTTCAGGACAAACCCCCTCCCAAGACTGAAATTCAAAGGGCATACACAAGCAAACATGTAAGCTTGCTGGTGACCACGTTGGTCTACTGGTGAGAGGAAGTGGGAGGAAAGCAGCAATGAAGAGGTGGACTGAGTTTGACCAAGTTACATAGACTCCCACTGACCTGGAGTATGGTGAGAGTGGGTTGACCTGAAATACGGTGAGATCTGGGGACTCCTGAGCCCATGGACAAGGACATAGCCACAGAGGGCTAGAGCTGAGAGTGAAGCATCCAGTTGATATGAGATGTGGGGATATGCACAAGGGCACCCGCACTTGCAGATAGTGCCCATTGGACCTAGCTTCAATAGCTAGATGTTCAGAACCTGATTAAAGGAAGGAAAAGGGGGGGGGGGGGTTCTTAAGAAAACAAATGTAAATCACTACAATCTGATTAAATTGACCTATACTTATGGATGTAGCTTAAAATACCAACCAAGAGGGTAAGGATCTTTACAGCAAGGATCATCCCCATCACCTCTGTACACAGGGTTGATAGGGATGGGCAACGTACACACTGACTACATAAAATGGGGGCACTGTAAATGCTCCAAGTGACTGGCTTACAAGTTTTCAAGAGTGAGTTTAGATTCAGAGTGTGTGGAAGCAGGTAGAATCCCCACTGAATGCTTTTTATCCTGTCTAGACAAGTCTGGTGAAAAGAAATGGGGATAAGGCTCTCATGATTCAATAGTGAATAATTGTTATCATGACTAACTGCAATTGTCACAAATGTAAAGGTAGAAGTTTTATAGCAAAAAGGATGAGTAGTCAGTCTTACAGTCCCAGAGTGGAGGACCCTGGGTACATAAGGGAGAAGAGCAGGAGCAGTGTGTGGGCCCCTACCCAGAGAAGTGGCAACACCATAGATGGAGGCAGAGATGATAACATGGAGAGATGGAGCAGCTGAGGACTCTAGACTCCTGGAGAATGAGGGGAATAGTGCTGGCAGCTGGAGGGTATGCTTGCAGGGTGTGCGTTTTGGCTGTTTGAATGATTGTATATTCCTGAGTGTTTGGGTGTACATCAAACACACACACACACACACAAAAAAAAAAAAAAAAAAAAAAAAAAAAAAAAAAAAAA
>NW_006408622.1:1518612-1526618 GCF_000296735.1 Chrysochloris asiatica
CAACTCTTCTGGTCTTTGGCCTTTAGTGTCTAATGCATCAAATCTGTTCTTCAGGTGATCTCTAAATTCAGGTGGGATATATTCAAGGTCATATTGTGGTTCTCATGGACTTGTTTTACTTTTCTTTAGCTTCAGCCTAAACTTGCATATGAGCAAATAATGATCTGTTCCACAGTCTGCCCCAGACTTGTTTTGGCTGATGATATGGAGCTTTTTCACCATCTCTAGGTTACGAATTGGGCTTCAAACCTTAATGTCAGCAGTTTGAAACTACCAGCTGCTCTGCAGGAGAAAGATGAGGCTTTCTGCTCCTGTAAAGATTTATAGCCTCAGAAACCCTGTACCGGGTCGCTATGGGTCGGAACTGACTCAATGGCACTTAACAACAACAACAACATCCACAGATGTAGTTAATTTGATTTCTGTGTATTCCATCTGGTGAGGTCCATATGTATGTGTATAGTCATCTTTTATGTTGTTTTAAAAGGTGTTTGCAATGAAAAAGTAATTTGTATTGCAAAATTCTATCATGCAATCTCCAACATAGTTTCTATCACCAAGGTCAAGTTTTCCAACTATTTTGAATTCCAATTGCAAGTAATTATCAATACAGCTGAAGAAGTTGGTAGAATTCCTCAATTTCATCATCACTGGCTTTAGTGGTTGGTGCATAAATTTAAATAATAGTGGCATTTACTGGTCTTCCTTGTAGACATATGGATATTATCTTGTCACAGACTGCATTGTACTTCATGACTGATCTTGATATGTTCTTTTTGATGATGAGTGCAATGCCATTCCTCTTTGTCAGTCCCAGCATAGTAAAACACATGATTGTCAGATTCAAAATGGCCAATACCAGCCCATTTCAGCTCACTAATGCTAGGATATTGATGTTTATGCATTCCATTTCATTTTGGCAAATTCCAGTTTTCCTTGACCCATGGAGGCTCTCAAATAGAAAGTCTTAACTTTAACTCTTATAGCTGAAGATGAAAACTAAGATGATTCATAGAATGTAGTCATTGATGCTTCCATCAATTGGCACCCAGGGCATATGCTATATCTGTCATACCTTAAATATCCTCTGGCTGTTATGTACATATTGGAAAAAGTATAAAGAGAGAAAGGAAACTGAAGAAGTTGTTGCCACTTGGTTTGAATTCAACTTCTTTGGATTCTTTATTTTCTGATAAACCACTGTGCACCTAAGTAATTAAAATTATATCACGCACTATTAATTTGTTCAATAAATATTTATGTAACAATTACTATGTGGTATCCTGGTGTGACATTGTGGGTTAATGCACCAGACTGCAAAGTCATTTGAACTGCAAGGTCGGTGGTTCAAGCACACCAGCCACTCCTTGGAAACCCTCTACAGGGTCGCTATGGGTCAGAATCAACTCGATGGCACTTAACAACAACAACAACAATATATATATATACAGAGAAGTTTATTGTCTTAAAGTTGTGGAGTCCCAGGTTCCCAGCAGAAGAGACAGAGTCCCTCCCGTGTGTCCATTATATTGGGAGAAGGCCACACCCCCAAGGGAGCATCCCTTCAATTGATTGGTTGTTCATAGTCACTCATTATAGCACTAATTATGCCTGTATTAAGTTTCATCACCGTGAGAATAAGCACAAACCAACTGCTAACACTGTGGAAATTCAGGCCTAGTGGAATTGACATGGATATCTAACTAATACAATCAATATGAATTGGAACTAACTTGATGGCACTTAACAACAACTGGTGCTACCCTAATATCATAACATCAATCATGACAACTCTAGAAGGTAAGTACTGATAGTATCACCATCATACAGACATACAAGATCAGTTGAGACAGATCAGAATAGTGATACAGTATCACCCCTGGATCAGCATTATCAGAATCACCTGGAAACACACCAAACAGCATGTTTTTGGCCTCTTCCACAGCGGACTGGATCAGATCCCTCAGGGTGAAGCCCAGAAATCTGTGTTTTAACCAGCCCTTCAAGTGATCCCACTGCACATTACAGTTGGAGATGCACTGGACTGTGGATAACTGGAGGTTGTGATAGATCAGTGGTAGATCTATCTTTCTGTGTGGAAGACCCTGGTTTGATTCCTGGCCAATATACTTCATGTGCAAGCCATTCACAGCCATCTGTGAAGACTTGTGTGTTGCTATGATGCCAAGCAGACTTCAGTAGCGCTTTCAGAGTAAAATGCACTAAAAAGAAAGGCTTAGTGGTCTACTTCCAAAAATCAGACAATGAAAACCCTGTGGATTACAATGGTACTAACACCCTGGCAGCAAACAAGAATGATATACAAAAAATCAAACCCGTTGCCTTTGAGTAGACTCCAACTCAGGAGTGGAATTACTCCACAGGATGTCCATGGTATAAGTCTTTACCAAATCCTGGTATGGTGCTGCAGGAGCAGCACTGAATTGATAATCTGAGTTCAGTGGTTCAAACCCACCAGCCACTCCTTAGAAACTCTACATAGGGTCTCTGGGTTGGAATCAACTTGACAATGCTTAATAACAACAGCAACAAGTCTTTACAGAAGCAGACTGCCACATCTTTCGCCCACTGACCTTTTGGTTAGCAGCTGAGTGCTTTAACCACTGTGACACCAGGGATCCTTTAGGGACAGACAGCAAAGGACCCCAAATCTCCATGGCTTATAACAGAAATTGGCAAAGTATGGCAGAAGGCTAAATCCAGCGTGGTGTCTATTTTTGTGATTAAAGTTTTACTGGACTTACAAATTGTTTATGGCTCCTTTCCAAATATAAAGGCAGAGTGGAAATGTGGTTAAGTCTGTTTGGATTCATAGTCACCTTGTATAGGGTTTTTGAGGAGTGACTGGTAGGTTTGAACTGCAGACCTTATGGTTAGCAGTCCAGTGTTTATCCTACAGCTTCATACTAGGATTCCAAATAGTGGTGACAAAAACCATATGGCCCTCAAACCCAAAATGTTTCCTCTCTGACACTTTACAAAAGGGTTTACCAACTCTGTCTTTTAACAGTGAAGTTAGCCTGCAGGCCCAGGAGACCAGCTGCGGCTCTGCGCCATGCTGCTCTGGCTCGGACTATTGGAGCAGACTCGAGCTGGGGCTTTGCCAGTTACCCTGGCAGAGGGAAAGGGACATGGAGAACCATATGCTGGTGCTTAAAGCCTGTGTTCTGAGATCAAACAAGTCATGCTGCTCAAATTTCACTGCCCAAAGTCTAGTGTCCTCGGGTAGGAGAAGAGTAGTCCTCCCAGGGAGGCAGCACATACGAGAGGTTCACCGACAAATGGAATATGTGAAAGATAGTCAGATCTACCACAGCCAACACCTGTGGCTGTAGATGCTCAACTGGTTCCCTCTACATACAGAACCCACTCACTGGCAGCCCCAGGTTCCAAGAGTAGCATTACATGGCTTCTCCCTGAGGTCTGTGTCCTCTCTTTCCAACGAATTAAGACAAGTCACCTGCCCCTCACACCTGCCATGTAGTAGGGACAGAGAATGGACTGTCACCATAAATACTCCCAGACGGCAAGGTCCTGGAAGGAGGCACATAGCAATGACTATTCTGCCAAGTGAACACTGAGAGGGAACGTTCCTTGATACCATTCCTGAGGAGAACCCTGTGCTCATCGTCTATGGTCCTTGAAGCCATGCCACGGAGTTACTTTGTTCCATTATTCTTCTTGGCTACTTCTAGAGAGAGCAATGGAGAATATGTTCTACCTGGGAAACAGTGCTGCTTCCTCAACCTGTGCCTTGACCCAATAAGAATTAGAGTCAGGCTCAAATAGCCCAGTCTCTACTTGTCCAGACTGATGATTATTGTAGCAGAACTCTTTCAAGAGCATGTCTGCTTCTTATCTGTTTGTCCAGGTTGACCCAAGTAACATTAGCTACACCATGAGCCTTTTCTTTCAACTTCATTATGGGTACTTTGATCACATTGGTTTTTGATGGGAGAGTGTGAGTCTTTTGTTGTTGAGGCATAAGGGGGAGGCTCAGAGAGTTGAGGTAAGTTTTCTCAGGCCTCTTCCTGTTTTGAACTCAGCTTTCATGGTCTCCATAACCCAAGCTCTTGACTGTTTTCTTCATCACTACTGCTCATCATCCAGAATCTCTAAAACATATTCTTTTGTTCTGTGTTAAATAATTCCAAAGTCTCCTTAAGCCATTTTTGCAATTTCAAAGAAACTGAATTAGGTGCCTGTTTTGAACCCAATGTTGTTATTCACAGCTAACACTTAACTTTCCTCTGAAGAGTCAAATGTGTCTCTCAAACTCTAAAGAGCATTAGCATCCCTGGGTTAGGAGTCTGATTGTTAAAAATGCAAAGCCCCAAGCCTCAGTTTCACAGGATGTGGTTTTATAGGATTGGGATAGAGCCTGGGAACCTGCATGTTAATCAGAGTGCCCTCCCTTTCCCCTTCCCACGCACACCAGGTGATGCTGGTCCAGATGGCTGGCTTGCCACTCTTTGAGAAGCATTGCCCTATTAGTTCTCTAATTTCCACCTGGTAGGGGATGCATAACGTTTTGTGAGAAAGTAGCAACTTCTTTAGGAGGTGCTTGAGAGTATGTGAGAAGCACTTCATTAATTTTCACCCTGTTTCCTGGAGGTGGCATCGTGATAGTTATAATTATCCCTCGATTACTTAGAGACACTGAAGTGTTCTTAGAGAATAAGCTTGGAGACAGAAGCTAAGTGCCTGCCAAAGACCTCCAGCAGGTCAATGTGCAAGTTGGGTGACAAAGGAACTGACCAGGGACCTTGAGGGCATGAAGGCACAGTTCTTAGGGGCCACACTTTGGCCACAAAGTGCAAGACTACACTTCTACCAGAAGGAGGAGAGAATAGGACAGTAGAGTCTCAATAGTTGTCTCTAATCTAGAGGTCACAGAAGCACTTCATCAAGTCTTATAAAACATTGAATTAGTTGCCAATATTTTCAAGTTAGCTGCTGTCCAGTTAGCACCTACTCTTGACTACTTATGTACAACAGAAGGAAACATTGCTTGGTCTTTTACCACTTTCGCAATCACTGGTAGTCTCAAGTTTACTGAGTGTCTTACAAGTTATGGAGCTCATCTTTCAGCACCATATCAGACAATATTCTGTTGTGATACAATCCACACTGGATTGCAAACCACAAGGTCGGCAGTTCAAATCGACCAACTGCTCCTCAGAAGCCCTATACAGGGTTGCTATGAGTCAGAACTGGCTCGACTGCAATTAACAACAACAACAAATTTGAAGAAGTTCATTATTAGATCGTTTTTCCTACTCTTAATTTTTTTTTAATTATTTGAAATACCAGTGACATAGTTTCCAGCATCATGTTGTTTTTTCTGTTGTTGTTGTTAAGTGCCATTGAGTCAATTCTGATTCATAGCAACCTTATATAGAGTTTCCTAGGAGCAGCTGGTGAATTTGAACTACTGACCTTGCAGTCCAAACTGGCCTTGTGGTTCCAGCATCACAGCAACCCACAAACCACTGTGGTACAACAGACTGACAGGTAGTTGATAGGTCAAATCTCTGGCTTCTTGTGAAGCTCTGGGAATAGGAGATGCAGCTGTTCACTTCTATGATGTGTAGGCTTCTTCCACCAAATGGCTGCTTCGTTCATCAATGTTACCTGTCCAGTCTCTCTAGGCAGTTAGATGGCAGCCGCTGGTCTAGTCAATCGACTTCTGGTCATAGAAGATGGGGCCATTTGAATCTCAGCTAAGCCTTTAAGAAGAGGACTAGCCTTCCTCCTTCTCACGAAATGAGACAAGGAGGCCATGAGAATGGTGGTGCCCCTAGTGGAAAGCACTCAGTACTTTCAAGAGAACCTCCTGCTACTCCATCCATACCCCCAGCCAAGGAAAAGGCAATGATCTGAATAATTTATCACAACCTGGAACAAATAAATCTCTTTAGACTTCCCTAAGACTCTCTATCAACATAAGCTTTTGTCAGCCCAAGGAAAGCAAGAAAAAAAATGTGTAGAAGCAAAATGATCCCTGCCCATGAGAGAAATCTTGCTTATGTTTTTCTAGCAGAAAAAACATTTGAACAAAGATGAACTTCTAAGATAAAATGAATAGCTTCCAATGACTTTATCCCTAACAAAGCTATCACAGGCGAGGGGCTTTTGTACAATATTTGAAAATTAAGTTGACATTCATTTTACATTAAAACAGAGATCTAGTAAAGTCTGAAGAATAAACCAGGTCTTTGTATGAGATAGCTAACATTCCATTTTAATATACAAAACTATTTATTCAAACAACAATTCAAAAATATTTTTCATAATCATAAGTTTGCAAAAAGATCGGGGGACTATTATCTCACTCACTGCTATCGAGTTTATTCTGACTCATAGCGACCCTGTATAGCATCTCCTAAGCTGTAAATCTTTACAGGAGCAGAAAGCCTCATCTTTCTTCTGCTGAGCAGCTGTTGGGTTTGAACTGCTGATGCATCATTTAGTAGTCCAGTGCTTATCCTACAGTGCCATTAGTGCTCCTTGGGAACTATTATGGTATGCTCAATATGAGAAAAGTAAAAACTTAGTGGTCTTTCATTCAAAACCTAGTCACATGATGTGTAGATGTTAATTATTGTATAATCTTATTTGCAACAATTATACGTGGACAGTCTCTAGGAATCAATGGAAACCAAAGTCATGTTCTACAAGCCAGTCAAGTCCACAGTCATTGCACACACACACACACACACACAACCTTTTGGATTGTAATTAACCATTCTTGAACATTGATACCTTTTCCTTAAAAGATCAAATTTGATTCCTAGAATTTCTACTATTCCACTATAGGTTTCCTATTGGTGATAGAATTTTGTTGAGTCTATCAGCTTCAGAAGATATCTAGAAACTCATTTTCAAAAGTGCATCTAAAATTGCACTAAGTAAAATGGGTACTTTCCTATAAGTGTATCAAATTTATCAGCACAGGGCATGCAATTACAGAGCAATGAGAGCTATATTGCATAGGATCGAATTTAAATGGCAAAACATGAACACTCTGAACCAGGAGATTTCTTATCCATCCATCCATTCACTGTTTATGAAGCTCCTCTTATATTGACCATTGTGGTTGGTACTGGATATGCAAAGATAAATCCAACAAGGCTGCTGTGGGGGTTAGCAATGGGTAAGATACAAGCATAGGAAACTGACATAGCAAAATTACTAAGTGCTATCTCTGGATTCTTTTTATTATATGTGACATAACTTCACCCAACTCAACTTAATCAAAAAAGAGAATCTATTCAATCATGTAACTGAATAATTGAGGCTGAGGATTTCATGTACTGCTAGATCTAGAAGATCAAACATTGTCATCAGAAAACAATCTGTATTTCTCAGTTCTGCTTTCCTGTGTTGGTTTTCTTTTCAGATACTCTCTCTCTACATGAAATCTTCTTATAGGTAAAGTTAACACTAGTTTTACTGGAATTCCAGAAGAAAATGTTTACTTCATTCTGTGTTGTTGTTGTTAAGTGCCATTGAGTCAGTTCATAATTATGGCAGCCCTATATAGGGTTTCCGAAGCTTTAACTCTTTATAGGAGCAGAAAGCCTCATCTTCCTCCCACAGAGCAGCTAGTGGCCTTGAACCACTAACCTTGTGGTTAACAGTCTAGTGCTTATTGTACAGAGCCACTGCACTCTCTTTATTAGATGATTCTACCAAATATCCCATAATTTGCTTCTGAATGGATCATCTTCAATTATGGATCATCCCTAAACAAATTACAGTAGCCAGTGGACTCATACTGAGGGTAATGGAATAGGTAGAGTGCCTAGGACTAGTCCTTGGAATCACCCTAGAAGCTAAGGGAAGAAGGTCTCAGCTGCATCAAAACGCCATAGACTGAGCTCATAAGGGAATATCTCCTAAGGTGAAATCCAGGTGCTGTTATAAAAATAAAGATAATTTGATGGCGGCGGTGGTGGTGGTGATGGTGGTGGTGATGGTGG
>NW_006408622.1:1526718-1552359 GCF_000296735.1 Chrysochloris asiatica
GTCAGTTCCGACTCATAGCAACCCTGCATAGGGTTTCTGAGGCTGTAAATCTTTAGGGGAACAGAAAACCTCATCTTTCTCCCACGGAATGGCTGGTAGTTTAGAACTGCTGACCATGAGGTTAGCAGCCTGACTCATAACCACTACACTACCAGAGCTCCTTAAAGAGAAGTGAATAATAGGTGAAGAAGTAACAAAATTACCTTATACAAATTTCTAAGAAAAGCAATTAATGTGTAGTGAAGTAAACAAGTATACTGATGACAAGGACACATCTATGGAAAATAGTGTCTCTGGCAAACACTGAAATTGGACCCCTATCCAAACGTTGTTGTTGTTGTTGTTATGTGCCGTGGAGTCAGTTCCAACTCATAGTGACCCTGTACAGGGTTTCTGAGACTGTAAATCTTCATGCGAGCAGAAAGCCTCATCTTTCTCCCGCTGAACAGCTGGTAGTTTTGAACTGCTGACCCTGAGTTTCACAGCCCAATTCATAACCACTACGCTACCAGAGCTCCAAACATTAGACACCCATTTTTTAGGTATCTTTGCCATAATATCAGCTTAGAAATAGAAATCAGGTTAAATAATATTTTATATAACATATATGACACTATATGAAAATTACAAGTGCATTTCTCATGATGAAAATTGGTGTATGATGTGCTCAGTCAATTTTTCTAGTTTCTTCTCTTTCAACAATCAGCAGAGCAAGATGACAGTTTGCCTTTACCCATATGTTGGTGTTAAGTGCCATTGAGTTGGTACGACTATAGGGTTTCCAAGGAACTACTAGTGAGTTTGACCCACTGACCTTGTGGCTCAAATTGACCTTGCAGTCTTGCAATTATCCTACAACACCAGACCAGGACGCCACCTTGACCCATGTTATTGTAAGGTGCCACTGAGTTGGTACCAATTTATAGTGACCCTATGTATAACAGAAGGAAACCATGCTCAGTCCTGTGCCAACCTCACAATCATTGCAATGCCAGAGCCCATTGCTGTTGCCACTGTGCCGATCCATTTTGCTGGGGGTCTTCCTTTTTTGCTCGATCCTCCATTTTACCAAACATGATATCCTTCCCCCGTGACTAGTCCCTCCTGACAATATATCTGAAGTATGAGGACAATGTCTGGCTATACTGACTTTCAAGGAGCCCTCTGACTATACTTCTTCCAACACAAATCTATTTGTTCGTTTTGCAGTCCATGGTACTTTCAAGATTCTCCTCCAACACCATAACTCACAAGCATCAATTCTTCTATTGTCTTCCTTATTCACTGTCCAACTTTCACATGCATATGAGGTTATTGAAAATACTATGTCTAGGGTCAGGCGCACCTTAGTCCTCAAGCTGACATCTTTGCTCTTAAACACTTTAAAGAAATCTTGTGCAGTAGATTTGTCCAATGTAATACATCATTTGATTTCTTGACTGCTACTTCCATACATGTTGGTGGTTGACCCTAGCAAAATGAAGTCTGAAAATTTCAAAATTTATTTTGCATTTATATGGATGTTGTTTATTGGTGCAGTGGTGAGGACTTTTGTTTTTCATTTTTGTGTGTGTGTTTCTTTGCATTGAGATGCAACCCATACTGAAGGCGGTGGTCTTAGATCTTCATCAGTAAGTATTTTAAGTCCTCTTTGCTTTCAGCAACGAAGGTTGTATCATAAGCATATTTCAGGTTATTAATGAGTCTTCTTCCAATCCTGATGCCATACTTTTCTTCATATAATCCAGTTTCTCAGATTATTTGTTCATCATATACATTGAATAAATGTTGTAAAGAATACAACCTTGTTGCACACCTTTCCTAATTTCAAACCATTCAGTGTTCCCTTGTTCTATTTGAACAACTGCCTCTTGGTCTATGCACAGATTCTTCATGAACACAATTAAGTTTTCCGGAATACTCATACTTTGCAATGTTGTCCATAGCTTGTCATGATCCACACAATCAAAAGTCTTTGTGTAGTCAATAAAGCACAGGTAAATATCTTTCTGATATTCTCTGCCTCCAGCCAAGATCCATCTGACATCAACAATGATATCCATCGTTCCAGTTTCTTTTCTGAATCCAGCTTGAACCTCTGGAACTTCTCTGTCAATGCATGGTTGCAACCATTTTTGCATTATCTTTAGTAAAATTTTACTTTCACGGGTTATCAATGATATTGGCCAATGATTTCAACATTCCATTGGGTCACCTCTCTTTAGAATGGGTGTAGATCTCTTCCAGTCCAAATGTAGATCTCTTCCAGTCAGTTGGCCAGGGAGTTGTCTTCCAAATTTCTTAGCATAGATGAGTGAGTGCATCCAGTGATGCATCAGTTTGTTGAAAGCTTACAATTTGTATTCCATCTTCTCCCAGTACCTTGTTCTTTGCCAATGCCTTCAGTGCACCTGGGACTTCTTCTTTCACTGGCTCTTAATTATATGCTACCTCTTCAAATGGTTGAACATCGACCACTTCTTTCTGGGAGAGTGACTGTGTATTCCTTCCATCTTCTTTTGATGTTTTCTGCATCATTCAGTATTTTGCCCTTCACCACTGCAAGTCGAGGTTTGGATTTTTTCTTCAGTTCCCTCAGATTGAGACATGCTCAGCTTAAGCATGTTCTTCCCTTTTGGTTTTCTGACTACAGGTCTTTGCTCATTTCATTATAATATTTGACTTTGTCTTCTTGAGCCAACTTTTGAAATTTTCTGTTCAGCTCTTGTACCTCCTCATTTCTTCCATTTACTTTAGCATCTCTATGCTGGCGAGAGTCTCCTCTGACATCCATTTTGGTCTTTCCCTTCTTTCTTTTCTTCTCAATGACCTTTTACTATCTTCTTGTATGATGTTCTTGATATCATCCCACAACTCTTCTGGTCTTTGGCCTTTAGTGTCTAATGCATCAAATCTGTTCTTCAGGTGATCTCTAAATTCAGGTGGGATATATTCAAGGTCATATTGTGGTTCTCATGGACTTGTTTTACTTTTCTTTAGCTTCAGCCTAAACTTGCATATGAGCAAATAATGATCTGTTCCACAGTCTGCCCCAGACTTGTTTTGGCTGATGATATGGAGCTTTTTCACCATCTCTAGGTTACGAATTGGGCTTCAAACCTTAATGTCAGCAGTTTGAAACTACCAGCTGCTCTGCAGGAGAAAGATGAGGCTTTCTGCTCCTGTAAAGATTTATAGCCTCAGAAACCCTGTACCGGGTCGCTATGGGTCGGAACTGACTCAATGGCACTTAACAACAACAACAACATCCACAGATGTAGTTAATTTGATTTCTGTGTATTCCATCTGGTGAGGTCCATATGTATGTGTATAGTCATCTTTTATGTTGTTTTAAAAGGTGTTTGCAATGAAAAAGTAATTTGTATTGCAAAATTCTATCATGCAATCTCCAACATAGTTTCTATCACCAAGGTCAAGTTTTCCAACTATTTTGAATTCCAATTGCAAGTAATTATCAATACAGCTGAAGAAGTTGGTAGAATTCCTCAATTTCATCATCACTGGCTTTAGTGGTTGGTGCATAAATTTAAATAATAGTGGCATTTACTGGTCTTCCTTGTAGACATATGGATATTATCTTGTCACAGACTGCATTGTACTTCATGACTGATCTTGATATGTTCTTTTTGATGATGAGTGCAATGCCATTCCTCTTTGTCAGTCCCAGCATAGTAAAACACATGATTGTCAGATTCAAAATGGCCAATACCAGCCCATTTCAGCTCACTAATGCTAGGATATTGATGTTTATGCATTCCATTTCATTTTGGCAAATTCCAGTTTTCCTTGACCCATGGAGGCTCTCAAATAGAAAGTCTTAACTTTAACTCTTATAGCTGAAGATGAAAACTAAGATGATTCATAGAATGTAGTCATTGATGCTTCCATCAATTGGCACCCAGGGCATATGCTATATCTGTCATACCTTAAATATCCTCTGGCTGTTATGTACATATTGGAAAAAGTATAAAGAGAGAAAGGAAACTGAAGAAGTTGTTGCCACTTGGTTTGAATTCAACTTCTTTGGATTCTTTATTTTCTGATAAACCACTGTGCACCTAAGTAATTAAAATTATATCACGCACTATTAATTTGTTCAATAAATATTTATGTAACAATTACTATGTGGTATCCTGGTGTGACATTGTGGGTTAATGCACCAGACTGCAAAGTCATTTGAACTGCAAGGTCGGTGGTTCAAGCACACCAGCCACTCCTTGGAAACCCTCTACAGGGTCGCTATGGGTCAGAATCAACTCGATGGCACTTAACAACAACAACAGCAACAATTACTATGTCTTGGGTACTTATCTATGTCCTAGATTTAGAATAATAGATAAGAAACAACAACAACAAAAGGAGACATGGAAATCTTCACCCTCGTGGAGATTACAATTTAGTCAGTGTTGTTAGGTGCCATCGATTCGGTGCCAACTCATACCGACCTTATGCACAGCAGAACAAAACGCTGCCCGGTTCTAGGCCAACCTCACTACTGTTGCCACACTTGAGCCCATTGATGCTGCCACTTGGCCAATCCATCTCGCTGGGGGTCTTCCTCTTTTTCTGTGATCCTCCACCTTACCAAAAATGATATCCTTCTCCAGCAACTGGTCTCTCCTGACAACATGTCCAAAGTATAAGAGATGAAGTTTGGCTATCTTGGCCTCCAAGGAGCACTCTGGCTGCACTTCTTCCAACACAGATCTGTTGGTTCTATGGGCAGCCAGTAGAGACAGACAATAAGGAAAATCTTAAATTTATAGAGTGTCAGATGATGATAAATACTTGAAGGAAAAATAAGACAGAAATGAGACTAAGACATGCCTAAGGTAAAGTAGGAGACCTGGTATGGCACTGCAGGTTAATGCTCTAGGCTGCAATGTCAGTTGAACTGCAAGGTCGGCTCCTCAGAAATTCTATACCAGGTCATTATGGGTTGGAACTGACTTGGCAGCACTTAACAACAAGGTAAAGTTGCACTCTTAAGTAATGATTTGAACAGAGATCTGCAGAAAGTGAGGGTATGAGTTATGTGCACATTGAGTGGAAAAGCATTTCAGGCACAGAGCATATTCTGTGCAAAGGCCCTGAGGCAGGAGTGTCCCTAGGTTTTTTTAAGATTAGTGTAGCTAGAGAGGAGTGAGTAGTAGATAATATGGGAATAGTTACAAACAGGCAGAACATCTAGGTCTTTATTGATCCCATGAGAAGTTTGACATTTACTCTGAGTGGATGGGAAGCAATTGGGTATTTTGAATACAGGAAGTCAAAATATGACTTTTGTCTAAAAATAATCACTCTGAAATTAGGATATTTCTGTAATAATCCAATTTAGAAATTATATGGTGGCTAGGAAATGTTGATTGTATTTTGAAGTTAAGCCTGGCAAGATTTGGTGAAATATTGCATTTGGGTTAGAGATAAAGACCCTAATTTGGCAGTGAAACTATAAGGATGTTGTTTTCATCACTAACATGGGGAAGACTGTAGAAGCTGGTTGCCAGAGGAGTGGCAGAAGACGACAGGAGTTTCAATTGGACATGTTGAGCTTGAGATGTCTACAGAACACAGAAAGTCGGTGGACTTCTGTACAGTTCTACAATTCAGGAAAGTAGGTAGCTGAATATACAGTTTAGGGTTTAGATGAAGATGAGAATTTGGAAATTGTCAATTTATAGCTGGTATTTAAGCCATAGACTGAATATCTAAGGAGATAATGTTATCTAAGGAGAGAATGTTGATCAAAGACAGAATAATGTATATTCAGCTTGGGGACATTCCAGCTTCAGCAATCAAGAAAAATAAAAAACGAAGAAAACAACAAAGAGATGTAAAAGGAAACACCCGAAGCTAGAGAAAGCCTAGAAGAATCTGCTTTACCGAAAGTCAAACTTAAAAGGGCTATGGAGGGAAAAGTCTTCAAATACTGCAACCAGGCCAAATGAGATGAAGACTAGCAATCGACAATTTCTGTTGTGATTGTGTATGTAGAGCACTAGAAGTATCAGTGCAGTGATGAGAACAAAAGAAGACTGGAGACAAAACAACTCTTTTGAAGAGTTTTGGGCTACATCATGTATTTAAACAGGTGATTTGCAGGTTTACTACCACTGACCTTCCTGAAAAAACTTTTGGTTTAATGTCTAACACTAAATAATTTATGATGAGTCATCCTCTTCATAGAATTTTTCAAGAAGGTTAAAAATCACAGGATGACAATTAAAGTAATTGAGACCAAGGTGTTTTCAACCAAAATTAAATAAGTTAAGTGCATTATTTACATGCAATAACTCAGAATTTACAACTTTTACTTGTGATATCAGCATGAGAATCATTTATTTATTTATTCTTTTTTCAATAAGTATGTGTTAAGATATCCAGTTCCAGGAATGTGGACCCCTCCAACAGATAAAAAGTGCTGCTCTGGAAAAATATATAAAACATGATTTCTGGAGGGAACTAAGGGGTAACTTAAAACAGGAAGCACCTGGAAGGGATTGTTGTTGTAAGTGTCATCGAGTTGGTTCTGACTCATAGTGGCCCTGTACAGGGTTTCCAAGGAGCAGCTTGTGGGTTTGAACTGCCGACCTTGTGATTCACAGTCCAGTGTTGATCTTATAGTGCCACACCAGAAGTTCAGAAGGGATAGTGTTTTGAAATAAGAGGCTCATATGGTTAGACAACTCTGTCATTGATGGTACCAGCAAGGAATCTGTGTTCATATTGACTTGAGGGGTTACAGGGCAAAAGTTTAAAATATTTCCTTCCTTTAGAATGGCTGAAAATTAAAGGAGGGAAATATTTTCAAGGAGGAAGCTATAATGAGGGAGTCCCCAAATCTATCTATAAACTCCTCTTAAACTCTGTATATGAGGGGTTGAGACTCCAAGCAACAGCAGCTAGAAGGAAGAAAAACTGTCCAGATATTTTGGCTCCTGTTTGATGCATAAAAGACAGATTTTGGAGTTTGAGTTCCAGAGAACTAGAGGGGCTTGTTAAACATCTCGAGAATTATTCCACTGAGGGATTTTATTCCTTTCTAAAAAGAATAAAGTTTAAATTCTAAGATTAAAGGACTATCTGTAGATCTAAGTTGACACAAAAACAAAAAACACTACAACCGACTTATCCTAACAAAACATAAAATCAAGCTTCCAGCTGGCCAGTTATTTAATGCCAGAAAAAAAAACTAAACACTCTTCAGAGGAATATAACAAAATTCAGAATCTCTACACCATACCATTCACATTGAGTGGCCACAGGGCTGTAAGCTGGGAAAGCAGGACTCCAGGTTCCAATGAGAAATGGTTTTTTCTTCATAAAACAGTCCAATGGAAAATCTTTACATTACAAAGGAGAAAGCACAGACCACTCTGGGATTGCATAGGTAGGTCATAATATCGAAACCTTGTTGTTGTTGTTGTTGTTGTTGTTAGGTGCCATCGAGTTGGTACTGACTCATAGCAACCCTATGCACAACAGAATGAGACACTGCCCTATCCTGGGCCAACCTCACAATCATTACCATGCTTGAGCCCACTGATGCTGCCAATTGGCCAATCCATTTCAGTGGGAGTCTTCCTCTTTTTCTCTCACCCTCCACCTTACCAAACATAATATCCTTCTCCAGCGACAGGTCCCTCTTGACAATATGTCCAAAGCATGAGAGACAAAGTTTGGCCATCCTGGCCTCCAAGAGCACTCTGGCTGCACTTCTTCCAACACAGATCTGTTGGTTCTTTTGGCAGCCCATGGCAGTTTCAATATTCTCCTCCAACATCATAATTCAAAAGCATCAATTCTTCTACATATTGAGACCTGGACCTCTAAGAATACTAGGGATGCACTTAGGAGGAAGTGGCATCCAAGCTAGAACCTAAATATTCAGTAAAACCCAGGAAGAGGAAAATGCAAGTTCAAATACCTGGAGATGAAGCTGATACATTATGTTCCAAGAATTGAACATAGATAGGCACCAGGAAATGAGAGAAGGGACTGATAAAATACAAGGTTGGATAGATTTTGAAGAGTCTTGTCGACTGTATAAGCAAGTTAGACTTGTCCTGGAAATGATGAGATGTGAATAAAAAGTTTCAAACAGAAGAGCAATCTAATCAAAATTGCAATGTTGTAATATCCTCCTGGATTCTGTGATGAGTCAACCTGAAGAAATTATTATGGAAGCAGCCATAGATACTCAGATTGAATTTACTGGTCCAGAGCTCAGCAGAAAGGTTTAGGCTGATATGGATTCTTCAGCCTACTGATCACTGAAATCTAGAAGCAAATTAAATACTCAGGGGGCAATCAAGGACATAAAAAATGTTCAAGACAGATACCTGAGGATCACAATCATCCAGACCTAGTTTGTCAATGCACTAATCAACAGCGTTGGCAGTAACATCTTTTAAAGTACAGATGAGGCTTCCCTGCAATATGTCTAAACTATGAATCTTCCAACACCAAGTTCACTATATTGAATTGTTTTTCTCTGTTTTAGAGCATCTTCTAGAATACTAGTTATCAATCAAAGTTGGGCTGCTAACCTCAAGATCAGCAGTTCAAAACTACCAGCTGTTCCATAGGAGAAAGATGAGGGTTTCTGGTCTCATAAAGATTTACAGTCTCAGAAACCTTCTGCAGGGTTGTTATGAGTCGGAACCAACTCCATGACCCCACCACCAGCAGCAGAACATTTTTGGTAGTCACAGCTTGGGAGATGCTACTAATATCTGTGACACTGTAGGTTCTGCACAGGACTGCAAACCACAAGGTCAGCAGTCCAAAGCCACTAGCTGCTCCTTGGAACCCCTATGTAGGATTGCTATTAGTCAGAACCAACTTGAGAACACTTAACAACCACTGATATCTAATAGATAGAGAACAGAGATGTTGCTAACCATTCTTAAGTGAAAAGGATAGTGTTCCCAACCCCCACTCCCATCCCCCACAAACACACAGTAAAGAATTATTCAGCATAAAATGTCAACAGTGCCAAAGTTGAGAAACTTTGTTCTAGAAGTACACAGGCCACCATAGGCCTGCTGGTATATGGGCACTGATAACTTCTGGGCATTCTTGTACTGATACCCCAGTCCCTACAATTAACACCCCTAACAATTCAAACACCATTGGATTTCCTGGATGGTATGGTCCGAGAAGCAGGGAAGCTTTCACAACAGCTTGAATCTTTTGTAGAGCCTCCTCTTGTCATGGGCCCAACTCAAAATTAGCAGCATTTCAAGTCACTTGAAAAATACACTGGATCTGTACACAGGATTGATAGGGACAGGTAACTTAGACATTGGCTACATAAAACAGGGGAGCTATAAAAGCATTAAACTATGGTGTTGGAGGAGAATATTGAAAGTGCCCTGGACTGCCAAAAGAACCAATAGATCTGTTTTGGAAGAAGGGCAGCCAGAGTGCTCCTTAGAGGCCAAGATGGCCAAACTTTGTCTCTCATGCTTCAGACATATTGTCAGGAGGGACCAGTTGCTGGAGAAGGATGTCATGTTTGGTAAGGTGGAGGGTCAGAGAAAAAGAGGAAGACCCCCAACGAAATGGATTGGCCAAGAGGCAGCATCAGTGGACTCAAGTGTGGCAACAATAGTGAGGTTGACCCAGGATCAGGCAGTGTTTCATTCTGCTATGCATAAGGTCATTATGAGTCGGTACCGACTCGATGGCACCTAACAACAACAACATGAAAGCATTAAATGACTGGCTTACAAGTTATCAAGAAGGAGTTTAGTTTCAGAGTGTGCAGGGGAAGATAGAATACCCACTGAATAGTTTTCATCTTGTCTAGATGGGTCTGGAGAAAGGAGATGGGGATAAGATTCTTATGATTCAATAGTGAGTAATTGTCACCATGACTGATTGCAATTGTCACACCTGTCAAAGTAGAAGTTTCATAACAAAAGTGGAGAGCAGTTAATCTTACAGTCCAGGAACAAAGAACCCTAGGACCATCAAGGGAGAAGAGCATGAACACAATATAGGCCCCTATCCAGAGAAGCAGCAACACCAGAGAGAGAGGCAGAGATGAGGACATGGAGACAGAGAGAGTAGCTGAGGACTCTAAACTCATGGAAAAAGAAAGGCTGTGTGCTGGCAGCCAGGAGGCAGGCTTGCAGAATGTGCCCTTTGGTTGTTTAAATTATTATATATTCCTGAGTGTTTTTGTGTACATCCCCCACCCCCCAAAACAAAACAAAACAAAACAAAACAGAGGGAATAAATAGAAGCAAATACTATTGAATGATGATGCACGGAGATAAGTGTCACGATTGCAATGAAATGAAATACGATAGGATGAGTGTAAAACTGATGTTCTGTCATGTAAACTATCACTCAATTCACAATAAAAACTTCTAAAAAAGCAAAGAAAAATAGGCTGGAGTACACATCCAAATGAGAAATATGTTGCTTCAAAAAGACAAAGAGGCCTACCAGGCACAATTATGCCTCTTTTTAAGTTGGTTTGTTATTGTTGTTAAGTGCCTTTGAGTCAGTTCTGACCTGTATAGGCTTTCCAAGGAGTGGCTGGTGAATTTGAACCACTGACCTTGCGTTTAGAACTGACTTTGTGGTCGAGTGCTTATCCTATAGCACCACACCAGAACTTCTTTTTAGTAGTGGGAGGCGTCAAATGCAATGTTATCCTTGACCTTAGTAAGAATATCACTATATGTCCCACACCACTGAACCCCTAGAAACTTCACTGAGGTGGAAGGTACCTGAATTTTCACTGGGTTAATTTCTCACTTTCTAGCATGCAGAAGGAGTCCTGGTGTGGCACTGTGGGATAATGCACTGGACCTCAAGGTCTGTTTGAACCACAAGGTCAGTGGTTCAAATTCACCAGTGGCTCCTGGGAAACCATACACGGAGTTACCATGAGTCAAAGCTGACTCAAAGGCACTTGACAACAGTAACAACAAGCATGCAAACGTCTTACCAATAAGTCTAGCGTCTCCTGATACGATTCCTCACTTGGACCAATCAATGCAATGGACCAGTGTGATGTCATCAGGCAGGGAAAGGTGATCAAGGTCCCTGCAGAGCAACTTATAACATCGTTCTGGTAAATTGGTGTACCTTTGTGCTAAGACTATGAATGTGTTTTGTTAGCCTTACCAGCTTCTGGTGATCCTTAGAAACTGAAATTGAGAAAAAGGCATTGGTCAGATCAATAACTGCATACTAGGTATCCAGAGATGCATTAATTTACTCAAGCAAAGAAACAACATCTGGAACAGCAATTGCAATAGGAGTCATGACCTGCTTAAATTTATGATAATCCAGTGCCATTCTCCAAGATCCATCTGTTTTTTGCACAGGCCAGATAGGCCAGTTAAATGGGGATGTGGTGGGAATCACCACCCCTGCATCCTTCAAGCCCTTGATTGTACCACTAATCACTGCAACCCCTCCAGGAATGCAGTATTGCTTTTGGTTTACTATCTTGCTAGGTAAAAGAAATTCTAATGGTGTCCATTTGGCTTTTCCAACCATAATATCCCTTATCCCACATTTCATGGATCCAATGTGGGGGTTCTGCTAGATGCTGAGTATATCTATTCTAATTATGCATTTTGGAACTGGGGAAATTGCCATAGGATGAGTTTGAGGACCCACTGGACCCACAGAGAGAGAAAACTTAACTCAGACCCCATTAATAACTTGACCTCAGTGTGCCCTCATTCTGACTGATGGATCACAATGACGTTTTATGTCTCCTGGAATTAGTATCAATTCAGAGCTAGTGTCCAGTAGTCTCTGAAAAGTCTGATGATTTCCTTTCCCCCAATGAACAGTCACCGTTATAAAGGCCATAGATCCTTTGGGGAAGGCCAGAAGCAAAACTAACAACTGGCAGCATAGTGGGGGTCCTTCCTCAAGGAGACCTGGCCATTCACGGTGTTGTGGGTCTGTAGACTGATTCAAGTCTGGGAATTGATTGAGACACCATGAATCTCTGTTTTGGTGATTCAAGTTAGACTGCCATTCACTTCACCCCGAGTTCTTCCTCTTGTACAAATCAAGTAAATATTTAGTAGGTTTCCCATCTACTTCACTGCTAGGGACACCCTGCTTAAGTCCACACAGTTAGACTATTCTCATTACTTCTCTGATTCATTGTTCATTACGGTAACCATGCCCACCTTGTCTTTGACAATTAAATCCTGCCGCTTGTCCTCTACCAGCACAGGGTCTAATCAGGTCCATTGTGGTTAGGTGTCTTAATTCAATTAGGGCAGTTCCCATCATCAAATCCAGTTTAAATACTACAGCAATCACAGCAGTCTTCAAGGATGCCGGGGCTCCCTTCACAAATTTGTCCCTCACAGTTGTGAAAGGTGTGTCCTCTTGGCACTCCATGTGTGGGCTTCTGGGTTTCTCCTGAAAACTTCACTCTAACATGCCAGCTCCCACAGACCTTTAGATTCCTCCCTCTGCAGAATACCAAGGCAGGTCTGGTGCTTCTATTTGAAGTATTGTAGGCCACCGTGCAGTCCATGTTTCAGTGAACCAACCAAATAAACTATTAGGTCCTTTCCTACTTTCTGAAACTGAAACAGTGACTGAAGACTCTATGATTAGTAGGCCGATAACAATAAACTCAGGCAGATCCAACGTTATGTTCCTTGCACCATTATCCCACACCCTTAATAGCCATTCCCATCCATATTCTCCTGGTTTCTGTTTATGAAGATTAGAAAAATCAAGTCATTCTTTTGGATTGTAGCATACTTCTTCCTGGGTCACAAATTGTACTTCACCTTTTGGCACTTGCTGGGACTTAAGTCTAGTTATAGGTCTGGAAGCAATAATTGGTGGAGATATTTCCTGGGAAAATTTATCAATGTCTTACAAGATATCTGCCTTAGGTGATGCCTCAGGAAATGTCACAGGCACCATGTCAGTAGGTACAGTCGAGTTACTTTCAAAAGTGGGCAGAGGAGATGTTTTACTGATAACGGAGTAATCTCTTCAGATGGGAGGGATAGAGCTATTGGCGAGAATGACTCAAAAGGATCTACAGGCTCTATGCCCCCAGCTTCCTGATTATCTGCCCAAATGTCTCCACCCCAAGTTTCAGGACCCAATTTCTTCCCAATCAATGCCCTCATTTTAGCATTAGGCACCATTCCAGGTTGGTAGTTGAGCTGGCGTTGGAATTCAGCCACGCTAACGATAAGACTGGGTTTGGTTTTCTTCATATGAAGAGAAGTTTATTACCTTAAAATTGTAGAGTCCCAGGTTCCCAGCAGAAAAGAGTACAAGTCTTTCCTCGTGTCCATTATATTGGGAGCAGGCCGCACCCCCAAGGAAATATCCTGTCAATCGATTGGCTTCTCATAGCCAATCATCATAGAGTTAACTATGCCTGCTCATAGTCAATCATTGTAGAGTTAATGATCACCTGCCAACCAACTGGACATTTTGGCTCAGTCAAGTTGACATAGAACTTTAACTATTAAAGTCCATAAGGTAAATTGAGAGAAAGATATTCTCTTCCTCTTTGCTGAACACAATCATACTTCAGGCTCCTCAATCTCTCTTTCCCTCAACAGATAAACACTTAGAGTTAACCAAAGCTACCGGATAGGAACATCTTCAATTTCTCTCTACCAAACACAGAAATGCACCTGTCACTTCCTCACCAAAGAAGGACTTGTCTACCTGCATTGCTGCTCTGGAACATGGCACCAGCTCCCTCCTTAAGCATCATGCTACAGCAATCACACTCTCTGCTAGCCTCATCCTGTATGCATTTAAGAATTCTGAATTGTCTCCCAGATTTATTTTAAAACCTTCTAGCCATCATATCTCCAATCACTACCATATAAACTTTCTTTTCAGCCATGTTCATTTTAAAATAATCTGTTTGTTACAACATTTCAAACGCCACCCAGATTGAACAGATTTTAACACTTGTCCAGATTTATTTCTGATATATTTGCAAGTGAAATAAAACATTATAGTTACCACTGAAATTCTCTGTATTCTCCCGGAGCTTTGCAAAGAGGTAACCATTACCCTTTAGTCAGTGTGTCTGCTATTCAGAAATGTTCCATACTTTCAGTAATGTGTGTGCATCCAAATACAGTGCATTGTTTTGTCAGATTTTAGACTTTACTCAAATGGTAGAACACTATATGGATTGTTCTATGTCTTGCTTTCACATGAACATTGTGAAATGTGGCTGTTATTGTCAGTGAATCAGTCCCAAATTTATGATGATCCCATGCACAACAGAACAAAAATCTACCTGGTTCTGCACCATACCCATGACGGGTTGCAGATCAGTTGTTGTGATTTATAAGATTTTCATTCATTGATTTTTAGAAATAGATTACTTCCTGGTCTGTCTTAATCCAGAAGTTCCACTGAAACCTACTCAACATCATAGCAACATGTAAGCCTCCACTGACAGATGGGTAATCACTACGTCTTGGTCAGGAATCAACCTCTGGTCTCCAACAATGAAGGCAATAATTCTGACTAATCAGTGTTTAGTAGGCAGATGAGGTCTGAGGAAACCCAGTTCCTACAGATGGATCATTGGTCAACCCTTTCCCTCAATAATAATCTCCGCAGTTAGTGCAAGAAAGAGCTAATTAGCAATATACAAGATAGGATGAATGGAGCTTCTGCTTACTGTACCCTTACCCTTCATTTATGTTTGTTTTATTAAGGCATTCATTTTATTTTCCAAGTCTTTATCTGGGCCGTGGTTCTTCTGAGCTGGAGAAGCAAAAGCCTGGTACAGTACAGAGGAAGCTGGGCATCATGGGGCAAAATCATAGTACCAAAAGCTTCCAGCCAGGATTCTTAACTCTTCCTGATGTCAAAGCAGAATCCTCCTATGGTTGAGTTCCCTGGCACTTTAATCAAGTTGTAGAGTCAAGTTCATTGTCTCTAACAGAAGCCCCAGACTCAATACTTGAGGACCAAGCAGATAAGAGAATGTGTAAACTGGTAAATGAAGTGTGTCCTAAGTAAAGGGACCGTATTTCCCAGCTCAAGCTTCCTGACCTGTGGAATGGTAAGCCCAGTTTGATCAGATATCTGGGGTTTTTTTTAAAGAAAGGTTAAAAATGCCTGGATTTTTAAACATTGACTCAAAACTCTTCCTAACTCTCTGAGGACATATGGAGCACTGTAAGTTCATCAGGTTGTACCTGTGGATCTATAAACAAAGACTTGAATATACTGATCCAGCTTAGTGAGGAGAACACTCTAGCACCTTTAGAGAGCAATCCTTTTATAGCTAAATCCCTTCTAGCCTCTCAACAACCCCTTAGGTCAGTTTCAAAGTCAGCAATAAGAATTGTCTCACATTGACTTGTTTCCAAGCAGAGGATGGGGAGAGGTGGGGCTGGATCAAAATGCATTTTTTTCCCATAGAGTCTCTTAAGAGAGTTTGCAGAGCCACAGAGAAGAGAGATAGGCCAAAATAATGAAGAAACCTGCTGTTTCCAAGAATAGAAACACAATATCCCAATGGATCTGTACAAATTCCAGAGAAAGGACAACGCAGAGACAAGTTAAAGCTATATGGTGTCATCATCACTGCAGTATTCATATACACCGAGCACATGCCCTTGAACTGGAGGTGATGTGCGTGGCATCTGTTTACAAATGAGGCAATTTGAGGTGCCTACAAGTATTCATCTCTTTTACTACTTTCTTCAGTTTGTATAGTATTAGCAGAAATGTCTCAATGGCTGGTAAATCATCTTTAATTCCTTTGGAACTCATCATAGTAATGTTAACCATGATGGATTCTTGTGGTATTTAAAGAACTAGATCGTCAATTAGCTTTTATGGGATGCATCACAGTCATCAGGCTCCTATCAGACCTCCTTTCGAAAGAAGCCAGTTATTAAAATGTACAATAATTTGCTTTTATTATAATCTATCTAAAAGCCAAATCCAGTCTCCAAAATAATTTAAAAGTTTTAAGTTGCAATCTAAGAGACTTTTTCGTCAACGAGACTGCATAATGTAGTGTCTTCCTTCTTGGCTAATTATTTTGCAAAGTGTGGATTTCAGTTAATCGTTTCTTGCAAGGACCAAATAACATAGGTGCTTCCTAACTGCCTCTCCGGGAATAACTACTGTCCTCTTAGAAGCTAATTAATCAAGCCATGCTCATAAAAAACTTAAGTAACTACCCACCAGGGTGAGAGTCCCCCGAGGCCTCCTCACTCCTGGAAACCACTTGCCCACTGTGCCGACCTTGGCAGAGAGAAAGGACAGTGAGTTCACTCTGACTTGGCACAGCACCCACCAGGGACTTCAATGCCATCAACATGGTCAACTGCTCAGGACAACCTGGAACTTTACAACATCATTTTAACTGCAGGTGCCCTTCAAAACTTGTCCAGTGCTACTTGAAGCTTGAGGAAACAATGATAAAAGGGCTCCTGGTAAACATGGAAAGAATGAAAAGTCCAGTTCTCTGTTTGGAACTCAGTAAACAGATGTCAGTTCAGTTCATCACCATCTGCCAAGGATTTGGGGAAAACCCAATTGGGAAAATATTGCTTCTGTCTTTTAGGAATGTGTAGCCCAGTGGCTGATGTACTCAAGCCAATGACAAGCTAAGACAATTTGCAGCTTTCCTTATGCAGCCTCACCAAGTGTCCTCCTCTATTGTTACCCTTCCCTCATGGAGCTGCAGTTGAGAGATCCTTGTCCATATCTGTGTATTCTTCCCCAGTACACTTCAAATTCCTTCAAAGCAGGGACCATTCATCTCTGCATCTGAGGCACTTCATACAGAATGGTTGCTGTTAAGTGCCGTCGAGTCAGTTCCGACCCATAGTGGCCCTGTATAAGGTTTCCGAGAAGTGACTGGTGAGCTTGAGCAGCCAACCTAGACATTCAAACCGACTATGCGATCCTGCACATTAACCCACAGCTCACACCAGGACTACAGTATTAGACACATTGTAGTGGTTATGAATCAGGCTGCGAACCGCAAGGTCAGCAGTTCGAAACTACCAGCTGCTCCACAGGAGAAAGATGAGGCTTTCTGCTCCCATAAAGATTTACAGCTTCAGAAACCCTGTTCAGGAAATTGCTATGGGTCAGCACTGACTCGATGGCACTTAACAACAACAACAATGAACAAATATAAATAATAATCACAGTAAACCTTAATAAGATTCTACTATAAGCGGGTTCTAGTCCGAATGCTTCACAAATATTTCATGTACTACCTCTAACAATCCTGCAAGGTAAGTATAGGGTAAGTATTACACTTTCCATTTTACTGTTAAGAAATATGAGGCTTGGAGAAAACAGAGTATCACATCCAAAACCCTACGGCCATAAAGTAGCAGATCTAAGTGTTGGCTTGCCAGTCTGACTGACTCCTTGGTTCATATTCGTGATTGTCATGCTTTATTATTTCAATAGAAGCTCCAGAAAGGCCTAAAAAGTCACACACAAAAAAAGGTGACCCATACCAAACAGGAGGTTGCAAAGTATGCCATGAAGACATTTCTGGAAGTCGTAGTCCTGAGCTGCTTCTTAAGGTGTGGGCGGGCTTTATCGGCTTTCCCATTTGGGGAAAAATCACACAAAAGGAAAGGAAGGGGAAGCTGTGAGCATGAGAAACGAATGGAGGAGTGTCTATCCCTCAGTGTCTGCTCCTGGACGCACTGTGGTTGGCCTGATAAACCAAAAATAATTAGGCCCACTGGTAGCATAGTGGTTATGAATCAGACTGCTAAAGATCAGCAGTTCGAAACTACCAGCTGTTCCACAGGAGAAAGATGAGGCTTTCTGCTCTCGTAATGATTTACAGCCTTGGAAACCCTATGCAGGGTCACTATGAGTCAGAACCGAATCCATAGTACTTAACAACAGCAACAAACCATCATTCTGACTCAGCTCACTAGCCCACCTGCATGAACTCGACACCCCCCGGTTGCCATCAAGTCAAGCCCAACTTATGGCAACCCTTCGTGTGCCAGAGTACAAATGTGCTCTGGAGCATTTTCAGTGACTGATACTTTGGATGTACATGGCCAGGTCTTGCTTCAGAAGTGCCTCCAATCCTTTGGTTAGCAGTCTGATGCCTTACCCATTTGCTCCACCCAGGACTCCAAACGCAATGCCAGTCCAAGCGAAATCAGTGTTCAGAAGGATCATCTTACTCGCTACTCCATTTTACACATAAGATACACACACACACAAATCCCATGACAGCTTCGGGGAGGGGAAATCAGAGCCTTGTGGTCAGTAGTCTCTGGACAGGAAAGATAACATTCCAGGTCTGATTTAAACCACTTGGTCATCAACAATTCTTGCTGAGGAATGTCTCACAGTGAATGCCCTAGAACCGGATTTGTCAAGTTTCCTCCAGCCACAGCTCAGAATTATGGGTCCATGTTGGGGAAAGGAAGAAAGGACAGGGAAGGGGTTGTCAGAAATGGTGGGAAAATGGGACAGACCCAGTGGCTAGCACATCAATAAATAATTTTTCAGTCAGTTTGTTTACATAACTACAATCCATTCTCCCGGTTGCCCTAGAAAAACCCTATTAGAGGATTGGATTTGAAGAATATTATGTGAACTAAACACAAATAAGTATCTCAGCCGTCATTTTACCAAAATTAACTCTTCATGCTTGAGTGACACCCCCACCCCAATTTCCTAAGATTAGTTTGAGCTGGCTCTAGAATATTTATTGAGGAGACCTTTCATTATAAAGCAGCCAAGTACCAGTTACCTGAATTATATGCAAGTTTTTAAAGTCTGCATTCAAGGTTTAAAACCTTTCTGCTTATGAAAAATGTCCTACCTGGCCTCTCCCTGTCTCATTTGGGAGATTAAACGGTAGCTATATAGTTGAACTGCAATTCGCTTGGCTCGGAAGAAGTCATTATCATTGAAATTCAAGACCCTTGATCTAAGGTGTCTTGGAGAACGATAGTATGCTATATATTATATATTAAACTGCACAGTACAATGTAAAATTAGCCTTTGTAAAGAGTTACTGAAGAAAGCCTGTACACACAAAAAAATAAAAATGGTTGTCATAACAACTGATCTGCATGGATTGTATGTCACCCAGGACATGTGAGTGTGGGTTTCCCTAACTGGGGGAACAGCTGGAGATAGTCAAGAGTGCAGCAGGTAGGGTATTTTCTTCTGCTGTGAAAATGGATTGTTTTTCTGTAGTTAACAACACAGGAATGTAGTTGAAGAAGAGAGAGCTTGTCCCTCAGTTTGAGAGGAGGAGAGTAAAAGCCAAAGAAATATTCCAGCAGGGAGAGAATCAGAATGAGTAGTGTTCAAAAAAGAGACCACTTTGCATAAGAAAAATAATTTTGCAAATTTTCATAAGCAGTGGGAAGAACATAGTCATTCTCACACCAAACAATGACCAGAAAGGATTTGTTGTTGTTAAGTTCCAACTCATAGTGACCTTGTACAGGGTTTCTGAGGTGTGGCTGGTAAGTTTGAGCCGCTGACCTTGAAGTTCAAACCAACCGTGCAGTCCAGCGCATTAACCTACAATGCCACACCAGGACTCCAAAAGGGTTCTAAGCAGAAGGAATAACAGATTTTAAAAAGCAAAAGAGAAAGAGGAAAAAAAGAGAGAAGAGAGGCTTCTCTCAGAGACATTTACAACATAAAGTTATTGGCTCCTAATTTCAAAAAGTACCTCAAGGCTGTAAGACTCTAGTCTTTTTGCCTTCAAGCGTAGTGGTTACAAGTCGACTGCCAAACTCAAGGTCAGCAGTTCGAAACTACCAGCGTTTCCGTGGGAGAAAGATGCGGCGTTCTGCTCCTGTAAAGAGTTGCAGCCTCGGAAAAACTGTGCAGGGTCAGTATGAGTCAGAACCGAATCCACGGTACTTAACAATAACAACATGACCTCATTCAGATTTAGTCATTAACTAACCTGCTGCTTTTTCAATACTAATGGTGGTAGTTGTGGTGGTGGTGTGCCCGTGGATTTGGTTTCGACTCATAACGACTCTGTGTAGGGTTTCCTAGGCTGTAAATCTTTACGGGAGCAAAAAGTCTCACCTTTCCCCCGTAGAACATAGGGTAGTTTCAAACTGCTGACCTTGAGGCTAGCAACCCGACTCGTAACCACTAGGCTACCAGAGCTCCTTCAATACTAATAGTGTGTCTAAAAATATGCCTGTCACCATGGAGTGTTTACCAGCCGGCCTTCTGCAATGGAATCATTGAAAGCACTTGTTAGAAATATAGATCCCTGGGCTCTATCTGGGAGCAATGAGTCCTCAAAAACTCACAGACCTAAGTGGGGACTTTGAACTCTCTCAGTCTTGGCACAGAGATGACATAGGTCATTCCCACTCACATTCTTTTGGCTAAGATCACTTATGTGGTCCTGTCTAAATGCAAAGGATTTCAGAAGACAGTCCCTCATACACCCATGGAATAAAGAAAGCATAACCTGACACTGATGAGCACTAACAATACCTACCACAGTCCCTATCTTCAGACTTCTTCCATTTTTAACCCAAAAATAATATTAATAATAGAATCTAATTTCCTGCCAGTTGTTTATAGCTATTTCATCCTTGTGTCCAGACATAGTAAATCAGATGGCCTTCTTTCTACAGAAGGAAAGTAAATAGATGATTCATTCATTTCCCTCTTCAAACATGGCTGAGCTAATGCTTCATGACTAATAGAGGTACAACAGTTTGCAGATGAACCTGGGAAAAATACAACAACAGTAAATTTGTGGAATTAACTGTAGACTGAAGATTTTGAGCAGATGTACCTCCACATTCAGCAGGAAGAAGGTGTGGGTCACTTGATTGCTGAAATAACTCTCAGAGACACAGAGTGACAAGTGACCGACAAACCCATATTGTCCAAAATAAATTATAAGTGGGAGTCATGGCCATGCTGGACTCTTGCTGCTGTGGAAAAATCAGGCATCATGAAAGAAAAGGGGGAGATTTTTGGCCAAAAGTGACAATTTTCTGTTTGTCAAAGATCATCCCCTATAACCCTAAGACTTTGTGATGTTATAAGTATGCTGGAGAGAGTCTCAGTATAGCACACAGAGAGAAAAATGGTAGCTGTAAAATCTGTTTTTGCTTAAATTATTAGCAAAATATTTCAAATATTATAACAATTAGAAGAGGTACAAGTGTTTGGCAGATTAAATAGGTGAGATGTCAGTGACTCTACTTTTTAAATGTCTTGGATACACTGCTGATGAGCTTTGGCTGAAACTTGAAAGGAAAAGCAGGAGCATTTTCTAAACCAACATGTGGAATTTTCTGATCAGGTAAGCACCTTTAAAGTTCAGTTATACTAGGAACAGTCCGAAATGAGATTGTATAACTGTTCCTGCAAATTGTTCAAAGGTTACCTCTCGTCCAGTAGACAGGCATTCTGGTTGCATAATCACCAAAGCCCAGCTCAGAGAGGAACACACAGAATATTAATATCCCCAAAGAATTTCCATCATCTTGGAAACAGAGATATAGCCTGATTGTAGGATGGGTTGAGGACTTGTAGCACACAAACATATCATCAGTATTGTTGATCTAGTGTCTGTCTCCACTTATTCAGGAAAATTACAGGAGAATGATTGCAGGGTACAAAGGAAAGACTCAGCTGTGAATTTGGTGATTGATGTGGTTTGTTTGGGTATGTTCACACCAAAACAGTGGGGGTCACAGGGTTAACCTTTTCTTCTTTGGGTGTCATAATTGGTACAATCTGTTCAAGTCTTTTGAAGATGTGCCAGTCAGGGCTATTTCAGTTTTAAGAGAAAGAGAACACAATTCAAACTAGCTTAAGGTGAAAAAAGAGAATTTATATAACTCACATACCTGAAAAATATAAATATAATCCTTCAAATGCAGCTGTATCCAAGGCTTCAAATGCTTTGGACCAATCTCTCTGCAAATCTTGATTCTGCTGCCATCTGTATTGTTTCACTTACTTGTGATGCCAAAATGACTGCCAAAAGATTAAGGACTATATTCTTATACTTTTAAGTCTGAAAGATAAGTCGGAGTATCTTTCCTGGTAGATTCTGCTCATATTCCATGACTCATACTCTTTATCAACAAATATACCCATTTCTGAAATAATCACTTGGTTAAAAATATATAATGACATGGAGTGGTTAAGTTTGAATTACATGGCAACTCCTAAACAAATCAATTGTTAATTAGTAAGATCTGGTGCTTTAATTCTTGAAGCCAAAGTCATGGACTCAATATCTAAACCACATGGTCTAAAGTTTGGGGAGAGAAATGATTCCTCAAAAAATAAAAAAAATTATAAGGACTTATCAGAAGAAACAAAAATGCACTCTCAGCAGGCCAAAAAAAATTGGCACTAACCAAAGTTATCAGTGTACTTTAATATTATATAGTGACACAATTTCACAAAAAACAAAGGTAGGGTACATACCTAACTCATAAAATATATAGATCTTGAAGGTTAACGGGAGCATAAGATGTCTTCAAACCAATCCTACAAGTTTTAGACACGTCTTAATTTGGTAAACGGAATGAAAAACAATATATGACATGTATGGAAAATTTGTAAAAATGCTAGGGCTCAAGAAATAATAGTTGAGGAATTTAGAAAGTAGAAACAACTTTGGATCTTATTGTTTAAAACATAAAAGCTCCCCATGTTACTTAGACCTACAAACAACTCCCATGGAGGCACCAATCAGGAAACTAAGTGTCTGGGTAAATCTGCTGCAAAAGAACTCTTTAAAGTGTTAAAAATCAAAGGTGTCACTTTGAGGACCACAGTATGCCTGACTCAAACCATGGTATTTTCAATCATCTCATATACATGTGAAAGCTGGAAAATTAATAAGTAATACCAAAAAAAATTGATGCCTTTAAAGTATGGTGTTGGTGAAGAATAGTGAACATACATGTATAACCAGAAGAATAAATGAATCTGTCTTGAAAGAAGCATAGCCAGAATGCTCCTTAAAGCAACAATGATAACACTTTGTCTCACGTACTTTGGGCATATTATCAGGAGGGACTAGTCCCTGGAGAAGGACATTATGTCTTGTAAAGTAAAGGATCCGAAAAAGGAAGAAGATCTCAATGAGATGTATTGACACAGTGGCTACAACAATGTACTAACACAGAGCAATCATTGTGAAGATGGCGCAGGAGCAGGCATCATTTTGTTCCGTTGTGCACTGAGTCACCATTACGCAGAAGTGACTCAGTGACACCCCAAAACAACAATCTCTTAAAGCATTAAAATATACATGAGGAAGAGGATCCCTGATGGACTAGGTAGATATACATCCCCAAATCTCTATGACAAAGACCTGAGAAACCAACTGAAACAGATACAGGTGACTATTGTAGACCCCTGAAGTTCAAAAGAAAGGATAAAGAAGTAGATCAAATACCAATTAGAAGAGGATATTGGATGAAAACAGTGAACAAGGAGACATACAGAACAGTGAATTGCCAGCTTGCCCAGCCCAGAGTGGCCATTTTGAATGACTGAAAGCAGGATTCTGGTCAAGGCAGGAACCAGGCTTTGCTAAGCCCAGAACTGTACTGGCACCCACAACAGACACTGTTGACCAAATAGGTGTATTGTTGCTGTTGTTGTTGTTGTTGTTATGTGCCATGGAGTTGGTTCCAATTCATAGTGACCCTGTACAGGGTTTCCGAGGCTGTAAATCTTTATGGGAGCAGAAAACCTCATCTTTCTCCCACAAAACAGCTAGTAGTTTCAAACTGCTGACCTTAAGTAAGGTTCGCAGCCCGATTTATAACCACTTTGCTACCAGAGCTCCTTAAAGTGTGATCACCCACTTTAGCCTGCACAGCCTCCCAGATACCAGAGTTGTGTCCATCCTCATCCCCACCCACCAATAAGCTAGCCAAGTTGTCTATCCTTACAACTCCCCACCTGTCATTCCACTCCTCCTGCAGCCTAAGGTGTGTTTGCATGGGCTGAGTGCTGTGAACCTACCACCTCAGACATCTGCAGCTTGGGCTAGCACTGTACCATTTGGTGTTTCTTTGTTTCTTTCTTTTTCTTTCTTCCAACGTCAGCCCTCTGTTGTTTATTTTTCCTTTCCTTTTCTTTTATTCCTCTCCATCCGCCCCCCCCCTTTTTTTCCTTTTATTTCTATCAGCCAGTGACTCTAATCACCCATATCCAACACATCTGTCCACCTGCTTCCCAACCCACTGGACACCGCCACTAACCACTCCAGCACCACTGGATCTATGTCAAGCAGCAACCAACAGTCACCCAGCCTGTTCTCAGCTGCATTAGATGACCAATGATCAGAGGTTTACACACACACTACCATCCATTATTAACTCTTCCCGTGAACAGGTAGAGAGCATTCTAGTGTTGCCAAACTAGGCAAGAGTAGTGTATCCAAGCCATTGCCTCATAATATAAAACAAACCAAACAAAAAAGTGGAATGAAGAAACCCAACATGCAATAAACAAATACAATATCATCGTAATGTCTCAGGTATATCAGACAATAAAACAGAACAAGATGGATCAAGAAAGTAACCAAAATAGAGACCTAGATAAGCTTCTGGAAAGAGAAATCTTATTGGAACAACCTGATGAGGAATTCAAAGGAATTACATTTAGGAACCTTCAACTGAAGAAAGATATTCAAGAAAACAAAGACAGTACCAAAAAAATCATGCACAAAATCAAGGAAAACACAGACAAAATTCTGGAAGAATTAAGGGAAACAGTGCAAGAATAGTTGACAAAATATAAGGGTAAATCAAAATTACTGCTACAGAAAAATATAAGCCTTTATTAAACAAAAATAGCACAATTTAAAGCTATTGTTTCTACATATATTCTCCATCTAGGTCTATTACTTCTGAAGGTGGTGTTTTCATCTCTTAAGCTCTACCATAGGATTGGATTGAAGTAAGACTCATTAACAATCTGCAATATACAGATGTTACCACTTTGTTAGTGGGAAGGAGAAAGGACTTAAAATACTTACTGATGAATATCAAAGACCACAGCCTTCAGTATGGATTGCACCTCGATGTAAAAGGGGGAAAAAGCCTCACAACTAAACTAATAATTGACATCATGATAAGTGGAGAAATGATTAAAGTTGTCAAAGATTTCATTTTGCTTGGATCCATAATCAACACTCATAGAAGCAACAGTCAAGAAATCAAATGATGTAGTGTTTTAGGTATATCTGCTACACAAGACCTCTTTAAAGTGTTCAAGAACAAAGATATCAGTTTGAGGACTAAGGTGCTTCTAACATAAGTTATGATATTTTCAGTCGCCTCGTAAGCATGTGACAGTTGAACAATGAGCAAGGGAAACAATAAAAGAATTGATGTATTTGAGTTATGGTGTTGGAGAAGAATATTAAAAGTATCATAGACTGATTTGCAATGGACTTCTGGAAAAAGATGGCAAATTGGGTGGAAGTGTAGTGACAAGCTCTGCTGAGAACAACACAGACTACAGGACCAAGAAGGCTCAGGGAATGGTCCCAGTACTCTGAACCACATATAAAGGAATATTTAGAAGGTTGGAAGACTTACAGCTGGGGAGTTTGTGGCAGAAGCAAGAAAA
>NW_006408622.1:1560990-1601055 GCF_000296735.1 Chrysochloris asiatica
CAATGAGACAATATACGGTAGAATGAATGTAAAACTAATGTTCTCCCATGTAAACTATCACATAATTCACAATAAAACATTTAAGAAAAAAAAAAAAAAAAGACAAAAAAATCCAAACTAATATGAACTCAAACTATTAAATATTATTAGAAAAAAAAAAGTACTTTAGACTTCCAAAAGAATAAACAGATCTGTCTTGGAAGAAGTACAATCAGAAAGCTCCTTAGAAGTCAGGATGGCAAGACTTTGTCTCTCATACTTGGGACATGTTATCAAGAGGGATCATATCCAGGAGAAGAACATCATGCTTGTTAAGTATATGGTCAGCAAAAAAAAAGACCCCAAATAGATACAATGGCACAGTAGAAGCAGCAGTGGGCTCAAGCATAACAACAATTGTGAGGATGGCACAGGACCAGGCAGTGTTTCATTCTGTTATTCATAGGGTCACTATGAGTTGAAATGAACTCAATGGCACCTAACAACAACAGTAATCCTACCCCCAAAGAATTCTGCACACTTCAATTTACACTGCATCAAAGTGACAAATTTGGCTTTTTTCAGGGTCTAAAATTGTGTTCCTTTAAAATATTTGTTGAGTTTGGGGAACAAAAAGAAGTTGAAAAGGGAAAGATTAGGACTGTAGGTTAGATGGAATCAGGTTTCCCAACTACATTACTGTAGTACAGTCTTTGCTACCTTCAAAGAATGTAGCACATGCATTGTTGTGATGGAGCTCTGGTAGCGTAGTGGTTATGAATTGGGCTACGAACCGCAAGGTTAGCAGTTCGAAACTACCAGCTGCTCCGAGGGAAAAAGATGAGGCGTTCTGCTCCCGTAAAGATTAACAGCCTTGGAAACCCTGTGCAGGGTGGCTATGAGTTGGAACCGACTCCACGGCACTTAACAACAACAACATTGTTGTGATAGAAAAGTATTCCTTGACAACTCATGGATTTTTTCTCACAAATGCAGTCTCAATTATTTTAAAACTTCATAATCAACCCCTGTGTTCATCCTCTGAGAAAGTCTATCAGTATTACTGCTTTGAGATCCCAAAAACCAATAACCATAGTCTTCTGACAACCACATGTCTGTCAGTTTGTTGTACTGTGGTGGCTTGTGAGTTGCTGTGATTCTGGAAACTTATGCCACTGGTATTTTAAAAACCAGCAGGGGTCACCCATGGTGGACAGGTTTCAGATGAGCTTCTGTCCCATTGATCAATGTATCTTTTATTGTACCAGTACCAAGCTGTTTTGACCACCAGAGATGTGCAGTAAATTTTGAAGTCAGGAAGTGAGAGGTTTCCAATCTTATATTCTTCTTCTTGAGAAGTGCTGTGATTATATTGGGCCTCTTTCCTTACCATATTAATTTTGTTACAGTTTTCTCCATCTCTTTGAAGATTGTCATTGAAATCTGGATTGGGATTGCATTTTATGTGTAAATTGCTTTGGGCAGTATTGATATTTTCTCAATGTTAATTCTTCTTATCCAGGAGCATTCATTATACATTCTTCCACTTCCAGATTCATACTTCGTACATTCCATGTTCTGATTTTCAATGGATGTTTACAGCTGTTTCTCTTAATTTTGAGTTGTGCCCCATCAGCAAATGTAGGTCCCGTGGGCTTTTCTCCCATGGGCTTTACTCCATTCGCATCATCACGGTCAACTCTACTTTGAGGAGGCAGCTCTTCCCCAGTTGCATTTTGAGTGCCTTCCAACCTGAGGGGCTCATTGTCCAGTACTATATCGGACAGTGTTTCTCTGCAATTCAAAAGATTTTCAGTGATTAAATATTCTAAAGTAATTCATTTTTCCTTCTTCCTTGCCTGTCATCATCTGGAAGCTCATCTGAAACCTGTCCACCTGGGTGACCCTGCTGGTATTTAAAAAACCAGTGGCATAGCTTTCAGTATCTCAGCAACTCACAAGCCACCACAGTATGACAAACTGACAGATGAGTGGTGGGTAATTATCAATAGGCATGGATTAAATGCTGTCATTATGTTTGTTTGTTTTTTTGTGGTGCTGCTGCTTTCTTTGTTCTGTGTGTCTTCCTGTACTGAGTTCGTGTTCATTGTGTTCTTTCTTGTCAGTCTCCTTAATGTTTTCATGTTCTTCTTGGTTTTTCATTTTCTTGGTATGTTGTGAAGTGTTAGTTTTCTTTGAGGTTGCCTTATATTCCATTATCTTTTCCCTCCATTTAATACAGTCTATTTTACCCTGTAATCTACCTGACTTCTCACCATATGGATCTCTGTTCCTACATGTTTACCTTCTTTCCAATTGTGATTGTTTCAATCATAGACTGACCTCCCAGATCCTCTGAATTTGTTCTTATAGTTTTGTTCTGTTCTCAGCTCTTCCATTTGTGAAGGTGCTGCCACATATGTCAATCTCCGGTTGTTGTCTGTTCTCATTGGTTCTCAGTCCACAGAACTCTCTGTAGGATGTTTTGTAGCACAGGGCAGGGTTTAGCAAAATTCCTTACCTTTTGTTTATCCTGGAATGTTTTGATTACACCATCGAATTTGATTGATAGCTTTGCTGGATAAAGGTTTCTTGGTTGGCAGATTTTTTCTCTCAGGGTTTTATATATGTCTTCCCATTGCCTTCTTGCCTGCATGGTTTCTGCTGAGAGATCTGAGCTTAATCTGGCTTGCTTGTCTTTGTATGTAATACTTCTTTTTTCCCTAGCTGCTTTCAGGATTCATTCCTTATCTTTGATTTTATTGAGCTTGATTATGATATGTCTCAGTGAGTTTCTTTTGAGAAACTCTGGAGTTCGTTGAGCTTCTTGGATGTTTATTTTTTCACTTTTCAGAATGTTAGAGAAATTTTTTCCATGAAACTCTTCAACTATATTCTCTGTGAACTTGTGTAATACTTCCTGTTCCAGAATTCCAATAATTCTTAAGTTATTCTTCTTCATGTTTTCCAACATGAATCTCAGGCCTTCTTCAGATTTTTTTATCCTTTTTTCTGCTTACTCTTCTATCTTAGTTGTATTGAGATATTTGTCTTCCAGCTCACTAGTTCTGGCTTCCATCTCTTCAATTCTACTCCTTTGCCTTTTCAGTGTATTGCCTATTTCTGGTATTATATTATTAATCGTTTGGCCCTCTTTCTGTATGTTTTAAATTGCTTCCAATGCTTTATCTATCTTATCTGACTGTTCTTGTTGCACTTTCCTGACTTCTTCCTTATTTTTCTCAACTCCATTGTGAAGTGTTTTTGATACATTTTATAATCATCTTTTTCCGAATTCCTTCTCAGGCATTTCCAAGGTCTGTCTTCCTTCCAGTATGGAGTGTAGGTCTACCTTCAGCTCATTTATCTCAGATACATTATCTTGTTTCTGGACATGTGCTATTATGGTCATCTGTTTTTGTTTCTTGGGCATGTTCAGTGGTTAGCTATTGCCTTAATACTTAATTGAATGTGTGTTTTGGTATTTTTTATGCTTTCTGATTGCCTCCAGGTAGATGTGATCAGGAGATGGGCTTCCCTTTTCACTCTTCTTATTACTTAACTTAGAGTAACTTTCACAGATATTGTATGCCTCCCTGGTATATGGCAGCTGAATTGGTACTTGAATTGGGTGTGATTGTAGCTTGACTATATGACAGCAATTGTTGTCTCTTCTTGGGTAATATAGGGAGAGAAAGAGCCCCCTAAAGGTAAAAGGGGGAACCAAAAAAAAAAAAAAAACAGCAACAGCAGAAAAAACAAAAAAACACAAAACCAACCAGATTGGATACTGTAGTCTGTAAATGAAGAAAAGAGAAAAGAGAGAGAGAGAGAGAAGAAATTTGTAGTCTAATATGAGTATGACTTTAATATCATCTTTCAGCTTCTTGCCTTCAAGGCTGCCTGAGAAATTTCAAGATGCCACTGTTGGTTGTTATGATGTAACTCAGGATTTAATAGTCAGCCGGTTTTGTTTTTAGTCTCTCTCCCACTTCACAACCCCTGTTCTGGGCTTTTTCCTGGTAATAAACAGTTCAGGGCCAGCTATAGCCATTTTGTGCTGCCATTGGTTTTAAGTGGGATCTGCCCCTTTAAATACTGAGAGGGTCTGTGTACATGCTTAGTAGAAGATCCCTCCAGTGGTGAGGGTGGGAGGGTATCCACTTCCTCAGGCACCCCCTCTAGTCACCAGAGTGGAGGTGGGTAGACAGCGAGAGGCCAATGAACAGATAACCAAAAAAAAACCAACAAAACAAAACAATAAATGTTGTCCACACCTTTGTTTCCGAGGTTCCCACAGGCATCAGTCCATGGCGGCTCTTCTTGCTCCCCCACTTGGTCTCACCATTTGGTCTTAACCAAGTTGTCAGCTCCAGGCCGCTAAGCCCAGCAGTTCAAAAATAAGAGATTTCTTGCTTCCGCTACAAGTTCCACTAGCTATAAGCCTTCAAACTTTTTAAATATTACTATATATGTAGTTCAGAGTTTTGGAGCTCTCCCTTAAACTTGTTTCATCTGGTATTCTGTGTTGTTGCTGACAGAGATCTTCACTGCACTTCTACCCTACCTACCAGCAAGCCCCACCTCCATTGATCAAGTTGTGAGGATTTGTTTATTTATTTATTTATTTATTTATTTATTTATTTATTTATTTATTTATTTATTTATTTGCATTGAGGTGCTATCTATAGTGAAGGCTGTGGTATCCTTGATATTCATCAGTAAGTTTTTTTAAACTGCTCTTCCCTACCACCAAGCAAGGTTGTATCATTTGCATATGAGTCTCTCTAATTCTGATGTTACAAATAATTCATAATCCAACTTCTCATATTATTTACTCAGAAAGCATATTAAATAAATATGGTGAAAGAATACAACTCTGGCACACATCTTTCCTGATTTTAAACCATTCAGTATCTCCTTGTTCTGTTTGAACACCTGCTTTTTGCCCTATGTACAGGTTCCTTATGAGCACAAGTAAGTGTTCTGGAATCAGGTTATCCATAGTTTGTAATAATACATATAGTTGAAAGCCTCTGCATAGCCAACAAAGCACAGATAAACATCTTTCCATCATTCTCTGCTTTCAGCCAAGATCCATCTGATGTCAGCAATGGTATCACTCATTCTAAACCTTCTATGGAATCTTACTTGAATTCCTCACAGTTTTTTGTTGATATATTGTTGCCACCATTTTAAAATTTTTTACTTGCATATGGTATGAATGATATTGTTCAATGATTTCCACATCCCATTATATCACCTCTTTTTGGAATGGGTACAAATATGGATCTCTTCCAATCAGTTGGCCAGGGAACTGTCTTCCAAATTTTTTGTTGTAAATGAATCAGTGTCTCAAGGGCTACATCAGTTTGTTTAAAATATTTCAATTCAAGCCTTGACTTGAATGTTGAAGGATACCATGGGCAAAATATTGAACGATGCAGAAAGCATCAAAAGAAAATTGAAAGTATACACAGAGTCACTGTACCAAAAATAAATGGTCAATGTTGATCCATTTCAAGAGATGGTATATGATCAACAAACAATAGTATGGAAGGACAAAACCCAAGCTGCACTGAAGGCATGTGCAAAAAAATAGGCTCCAGGAATTGAAGGAATACAAATTGAAATCTTTCAACAAACTAATGAAGCATTGGAGACACTCACTCATCTATGCCAAGAAATTTGGATATTTAGATAGAAAAGACTATTTTAAAGGATGAAAAATACTAAGAAATACAGAGTATGCACAAAGAAATTAATAAGCCTTATCACCAAAATAAAACATAAGAAAATCATAAAGATTCAATAATCACTAAAACAGCTACTTCAAACACAGATAATAAAAAACATAAACAAAAAGAATTTGACACAGAAATATACAAGGGTAAATTTAAAAGTTTTGCTTAAAAATCATAGAAATCTTTATTAAACAAAATATATCAAAATGTGAAGCCATTGTTCCTCCACAGATTCTTCATTTAGGTCTACACTCTTCCTCTAGTGAGTTCTTCAATTCACACCACATCACAAAGACAGTTTTGGCATCCACAAGTGACACAAATTAATCCTTTTAAATGTTCATTGAGTTTGGGGAACAAAAAGAAGTATGAAGAGGTAAAGTCAGGTCTGTTGGGTAGACACAGTAAGGTTTCCCAACAAAATTCTCCTATGATAGCTCTTGCTGCCCTTGGAGAATGAGGAGGTGCATTGTTTTGATGTAAGAAAGCATTCCTTGGCACAGATTTCCTGGCTTTTTTCTCAACAATGCAGTTTTCAAATTTCTTAAAAGTTCTTCATAATAAAGCCTTATAAATAACCCTGTGTCTTTTTTTTTTAATCTACCAAGTTTACCCTTTTTGCATTCCACTACCCTCCCTAAAAAAAAAGGTCACCATAATCTCCTGAGATGACCTCTCTACCTTTTATTTAACTGGCCCAACAGATCCCCTTAGAAGCCATTGTTTTGATTGAACCTTTATTTTGAAGGCACCCTAGCAAGAATACACCAAGTGTATTACTGACAGAACTTGTTTGCAGCCATGTCTCAGAGATATGTTTAAACATATTTTATTTGGATTAAACCTACAAATGTATGGAATAAGTGTTCCAGAATACGTAATTGTGTTCATGAGGAAACTACATAGACAAAGAGGCAGTTGTTCAAACAGAACAGAACAAGAGGACATTGAGTAGTTTAAAATTAGAAAAGGTATGTACAGTGTTGTATTCTTTCATTATACTTATTCAATCTGTATGCTAAACAATTAATCCAAGAAGCTATATGAATTATATGAATTAGAACGTTGGATCAGGATTGGTGGAAGATTCATTAACAACATGCAACATACAGATAATACAACTTTGCTTGTTGAAAGTGAAAAGGACTTAAAATACTAAACCAATAATGATAAATGGGGAAAAGATTTAAAGTTGGCAAAAACTTCATTTTGCTCTGATCAACCATCAACACTCATGGAATCAGCAGTCAAGTAATCAAATGACATATTTCATTAGGCAAATCTGCTGCACAAGACCTTTTGAAAGTGAACAAAGATGTCAACTTGAGGACAAAGGTGAAGGTGACCCAAACCATGATATTTTCAATAGCCTCATATGCATGTGAAAGTTGGACAATGAATAAGGAAGACCATAAAATAATTGATTGATTTGAGTTATGGTGTTAAAGAAGAATATGAAAGGTACCATAGACTGCCAGAAGAATAAATAAATCTGTATTCAAGGAAGTATAATCAGACTGAGCCTTAGAAGCCAATATAGCCAAGACTTCATCTCTCACACTTTGGACATATTATCAGGAGGGACCAGTCCATGGAGAAAGACACCATACTTGGTAAAGTGGATGATTTGTCACAGTGGCAGCAGCAATGTGCTCAAGTGCAGTAGCAATTTTGCGGATGGCTCATGACAGGGCAGTGTTTTGTTTTGTTGTACATAGGGTCGCTATGTGTCAGAACTGACTCGACTGCTCCTAATAACATTTATGGAATGGAATTTTAGCAATTGCTTTCTTTTATTTATCCTTATATGTAAAAAAAAAAAAAAAAAAGAACCATCAGCACCACATTAAAAAACATAGCAAAATAACAGCAGTAAATTCATACTGCTTTATGATTCTGAATTAAATTGATTAAATCTACCAAGCAAGAGACAGAAAGTAGCAAAATGAATAAGAAAAGATGACCCATTAATATGCTGTCTACAAAAGACACATCTTGGACATAAAGACAAAAATAAGTAAGAAAAATATCAAAGGTGACAAATATATATGATACAAATGACAACAACAAGAGGAGTGGCAATGTTAATTTCTGATAAAATATACTGGAAGGCATAAAACAACAAAAAGAGACAAGGAAGGTCATAATATAATGATTAAAGAATCAACCCAACAAGAACCAGTAGGAAAGCCCAAAAACACAAATAAGACTTCTTTGTTTCCAATCTTCAATTTCCAATCACTAGTAATTATCAATATGCCTTTATTGCCTGTTTGATCAATTTCAAATTTCATCATCATTGGCTTTGGAGTGTAAATTTGAATGGTATTAATTAGTCTTCCTTGTCCACATACAGATATTATCCTATCATTGACATCATTGTACTTCCAAAAAGATCATGAAATGTTTCTTTTGATGATGAACATGACACTAATCCTCTTGAATTGTTGTTCCTGATAGAGTAAACCATAACTATATGATTGTCTCTTTCAAAATGGCCAGTACTCATCCATTCAGCTCACTAATACCTATGATATCAATCTTTACACATTGCATTTTATTTTAGACAGCATATAATTTTCCTCAATTCATAGTTCATACATTCAGCATTCCAATTATTACTGTATGTTTGCAGATATTTCTCCTCATTTTGATTTGTGCTCCATCAGCAAATGAAGGTCCTGAAAGTTTTCATCCATTTGCATCATCATGGTCAATTCTACTTTGAGGAGGCAGTTTTTCCGCAGTCTTCTTTTGAGTGCCTTACAACCTGAAAAGTTCATCTTCCAACACTATGTATATCTGACAATATTCTGGTGTTATTCACTATGCTTTCATCTTCTGGTATATGTCTGACAATGTTCCACTTCTATTCATAAGGTTTTCAGTGTCTAAACATTCAAAAATAATCTGTCTCTCCTTCTTCCTAGTTTGTATTAGTCTAGAAACTCCACTGAAACATGTCCACCATATGTAACCTTTCTGATATCTAAAATACAGTGGCATAGCTTCCAGCATCATAGCAACATGCAAGCCACCACAGTACAACAAACTAACAAACAATTGAAGGTCTTCTTGGATATTATAGTCTTCTTAGATATTATATTTGTTTTACTTGTCTTTTTAATTTATTGTTTTCTTATTTTGCTTCTGTTTGCTTGACTGTTTTCTTTTATTTCTTGTGTGTGTGTGTGTGTGTGTGTGTGTGTGTGTGTGTGTGTTTTCTCTTCTTGCCCTTCACCAGGGGTAGGCAATCATTTTTCTGCCAAAATTTATAGTATCATTTGCAGGCCATACAAAATTATCAACTTACAAATTAGCCTGATATATTTGGTCAAACATTTAATTAACTTACCCTTAATGTGATGGTTTGAGTCCTGGTGTGGTGCTGTGGTTTAAAGGACATGACTGCAAAGTCATTTGAACTGCAAGGTTAGAGGTTCAAGCTCACCAGCCACTACTCAGAAACCCTAATAGGGTCACTATAGGTCAAAAACAATGGCACTTAACAACAACAACAATGTGATGATTGGAACTATGGTTGCTTTGGCAAGGCCAGACCAAACAATTTTGCAGGCCTTATTAACAGCCTATGCAGTGGATGTTCCCCACCCCTGCCCTACACAAAAAGAGACAGAATCTGTGCCCACATGGCCCAGATCAAACTGGAGTCTCTGCAGCTACAGCCACTGGAGAAAAGCAAATACCAGTTCCTATATCAACTATTTCTATACGATAAGCACTGACTGTGAACCACAAGGTCTGCAGTTGGTGCCCGCCAGCCACTCCTTGGGAGAAAGATGAGGTTTTTGGCTCCCATGAACACTTAAAAGTCTCAGAAGCCCTATATAGCATCGCTATAAGTCAAAACCAACTCAATGGCACTTAACAACACATCAATAATACCAACTATCAGCAACCAACACTAGCCAAATCCACCTTAAATTAAGTTGCATGAACAGTGAATGGAGAACTGTCTTTAATTACACCCACCAGGAGGCAGTTGGTGAAAACCTAAGAATACACCAAAACACAATCATCAATTAATTGTATGTACAACAACACCACAATGTCTCAGCAACAACAGACAATTTCAGTTCATATGAAGAAACAAGAAAGAGTGGCTCAAACAAATGCCCAAGATGCTTTACTGATGAATTCTACCAAGCATTCAAAGAGGAACTGACACCAATTCTTCTCAGATTATTCCAGAATGTAGAAAAGGATGAGAAACTCCAAAATTCTTTTTATGAAGTAAGCATAGCCCTTATAGCAAACCAGGCAAAAACATCACTAAAAATAAAATTAAAAACAAATATCCTTCATAAACATAGATTCAAAAATTCTCAACAACATCTTAGCCAATAGAATCTGAAAGTATATAAAAAATATAGTACATTATAACCAAGTGGATTTCCTACCAGGTATGCAGGTATGGTTTAATATTTCAAAAGCAATCAGCATAATGCGCCACATAAATGCAACAAAGGAAAAAACACACAATTCTATCAATTGATGCAGAAAAGGCGTTTGACAAAACCCAAAACCCATTCCTGATAAAAATATTCAACATGATATGAATAGAAGGGGAATTTCTCAACATAATTAAGAGCATATATAAAAAAACATCATGCTCAATGGAGAGAAACAGAAGTCATTTCCTTTGCAAACATGAACCAGGCAATGATGTCCTTTTTCACCACTCCTGGTGTGGCGCTGTGGGCTAATGCGTCAGACTGCAAAGTCATTTGAACTGCAAGGTCGGTAGTTCAAACTCACCAGCTTCTCCTTGGAAACCCTATTCAGGGTAGCTACGGGTCAGGATCAACTCAATGGTACTTAACAACAACAACGACATTCAATAGGAGTCCTGGTGTGGTACTGTACATTAATGTGCTGGACTGAAAAGTTGGTTTGATCTGCAAGGTTGGCTGTTCAAGCTCACCAGCAGCTACTCAGAAACCTTACACAGGGTTGCCATGGGTCAGAACCAATTTGATGGCATTTACCAACAATTCAATAGGTGTGGCACTGCTGGCTAATGTGCTGGACTTCAAGCTCACCAGCCCTCCTTGGAAACCCTATACAGGGTCCCTATGGCCAGAACCAACTCAGTGGCACTTAACAACATTCAATATTGTGCTGAAAGTCTTCGCTAGAGTTATAAGACAAAAAAAAGGAAATCAAAGTCATCCAAATTGGCAAGGAAGTAAAACTCTTTCTATTTGCAAATGGTATGATTCTATACCAGAAAACCCCAAAGACTCAGCAAGAAAATTATTGGAAATCATAGAAAAGTTCAGCAAAATGGAAGAGTACAAGAACAACATACAAAAATCAGTTGGTTTCCTTTATACAAATAAGGAGAGTCCTGGAAAGGAAATCAGGAAAATAACACCATTTGCAATAGCCACCCAAATGATAAGGAAGCACTGATGTGATAAGGAAGAGTCCAACGTTCTGCTTAGTGAACAAAGCAAGATGTACCACCATGTGTAGTATGAGCTACACTCTATTTAAACAGGGGGAGAGAAAAACCAAACCCACTGATGTGGATTCAACTCCAACTCACAGAGCCTCCATATTTACAGAGAGGAACTTGGCTCCATAGAGTTTATTTGACTTTAATATTTACAGAATCAGATCATCAAAATATGGAGAAAAGAATAAGAATTAATTTGCTTTTATAAAAAAGAAACCCTGGAAAATATGGGGCAAACCTGTTCATGGAAATTTTCTGTGCTTCAGGACAGGGCTCAGAGTGATGGAGAATGATTAGGATAGAGATGTTTCACTGTTTCATATTGCTTGATGCTTAAATCCTGTGCCTCTTAGAGGCAGCGGCTGCTAGTATTGTTGTTGTTGTTGTTAAGTGCTGTCGCGTCGATTCCAACCCATAGCAACCCTGCATAGGGTTTCCAAGGATCAACTGATGAGCTTGAACCACCAACCTCGCAGTTCAAACGACTTTGCAGTCTGATGCATTAGCCCACAGCCCCACACAGCTAATATTAGGGTGCCAAAAATCCCAGTAACCCAGACAAATAATGCAATATTAAAAAACAAAATAAGGTGATTTTGTTTGTTTTGTCTTGTTTGAGATTTAAGTAAGAAGTGCATCTATTGATCTCGTCCTGTATAGTGGAAATAAGAGTGATGAAAATTAAAGATGTTTATAAAACAATCAGAACAATGAACTAATGGAACATATAGCATCGGTATCCACCACCCTAGATGGTGCCCAGCTACCTGTACCAACTGCTACGAAAGTGATCACACAGAAGTTCCTGGAAAGAGTGGCATAAAATATGGAACAAAACTGAAAATCATAAAAAAGAACTAGACTTAGTGGTCAGAAAGACACTAGAGAAATCCAGACTTTGGCCCTTTGTCTCACTTCAGGTCTGAATCTAAACTCACCACTGTGACTCAATTTTCAGATAAGTGATAAATAGGTAAATGGGGAAGGGTGGAAGAACAACCCGAATGTGACAATACTAGTGAGGTAGCATACCATAGAATGGTCAATCATTTGAAAACAAAAGGGCAGCATTTGCCTAATACCAAAATTCAGAAGTGTTAAGGAAAAAGAAGGAATGAAAGTAAAACACCCAGTGAGGAAATGGGACAAGGGATACCACATGAAGCTGAAGGCAATCATTGAGATAAAACCAAACATATTATTTGTTGAACATAAAACTAATGATCTACTCTGTAACTTTCACTCAATTAACAATAAAAAAGTTTGTGACTAGATATTCTATCTTTAAAAATAAAGTGATTTTGAAAGACTGAATAAAAGGTCTCTGTAGACTGTGAACCACAAAGTCAGCAGTTCAAATCCACCAGCTGCTTCTCGGAAACCCTATACAGGGTCGCTATGAGTCAGAACTGACTCAGAGGCACATAACAACAAAAATAACAATAACATTTTTTAAAAATGCAAAAAAAAAGAAAAAAGACATTTCTAACACAACGTCTTTGCCAGATGGCTTCACAGTGAGTTTTATCAAACATTCAGAGAAATACTGACATCAATTCTACTTTAACTATTCCAAAACTTAGAAAAAGATTGACTATTTTAACATTCATTCTATGAAATGATCATAACCCTGATACAAAAATCAGGCAAACACATCACTAAAAAAGGAAATTATAGTTCAACACCCTCATGAACATAGATGCAAAAATTCTCAACAAAATTTTAATCAATAGACTCCGATTGTTGTTGTTTTTGTTAGGTGCCACCCATCGAGTCAGCACCGACTCATAGCGACCTTATGCACAGAAGAACGAAACAATGTCTGATCCTGGGCCAGCCTCACTACTGTTGCCACACTTGAGTCCATCGATGCTGCCACCTGGCCAATCCAATAACATAACACAAAAATAATATGTTATGATTAAGTGGGATTCATACTAGATAGCTCAGTATTAACAACATAATATACCATACAAATAAAACAAAAAAACCACATGAACATATCACTTGACAAAAAAAAAAAAAAAGACATTAGACAAAATCCATCATCGATTCTTTTTACAATGCTCATACAAATAGAAATAAAAAGGAAATTCCTCATAACTAAAGGCATACACACAAAATCAATAGCAAACCTAAATCTCAACTGAGATAGACTTTAAACATTCCCCTTGTGAATGGAACCAGACAAGATGCCCTTTATCAGCCCTCCTATTCAATATTGTATTGGAAGTCCTAGCTAAAGCAATAAGGTAAGAAAGAGAAATAGAATGCATACAAATTGATAAAGAAATATCATCTATTAACAAACGATATGACCCTTACACAAAAAAATTCCAAAAGTTCAAGAAGAAAAACTACCAAAAATAATAGAAGGAGTCAGCAAAATAGCTACATACAAGGTCAGCACATAAAAATCACTCTATCCTAGCAGTGAGCTTTGCAAAGGAGCTCAGGAAAACAATTCCAATTATAAAATCCACCCAAAAGACGAAGTTCTTAGGAATAAATTTAACTAGAAATAGAACTACCTTTACAAAGAAAACTACAAAATACTACTACAAGAAACTAAAAAAGACCTACATAAATGGCAGAATATACCATTTTCCTGGATAGGAAGATTGAACATTGTGAAAATAAAAATACTACACAAAATGATCTACAAATATAATGCAACCTGGTACAAGTTCCATCATCATTAGTTAAAGAGATGGAAAAATGATTCACCAACTTTACATGAAAAAGAAAGAGACCCCATATAAGGAAAGCACTACCAAAGAAGAACAAAATAGGAGGCTTCATAATCTCCAATGTCACCACCTACTCTACAGCCACCATAGTCACAACAGTCTTGTATTACTACAATAACGAACACATAGACCAATGTTACAAACTGAGAACACAGAAGTAAATACATTCACCTATTGTTACTAATCTTTGACAAAGGACTTCAATCCATTAAATGAGGAAGAGGCAGTCTCTTTAACAAAAGGTACTGGCATATGGATCCTGTTTCAATTTTCTTTAAATTAAATTCATTTAGAGAAAAATGAAACAAGATCCAGATCTCTCACCATATACAAAAAAAAAAAAATTAATCTAGATGGATACAAGATTTAAATATAAAACCAAAAACTATATGAGTAAAGATCATCAAAGAAAAAAATAGGAACAAACTTAGGGGTAACATAACTAAAAATGCACAAAGAACAGAAAACAAACAAGATGGCTGGGACTTGCTAAAAATTAAACATTTATGAGTATCAAAACTATTTACCAACAGAGTAAAGAGAGAACCTAAAAATGGGGCAGGGGGAGGGAATAAGAAATGGCATAATCTCTAAAATATATACATACGTTCAACAACACATCAACAACAAAAACACAAACGATCCAATATAAAATTGGACAGAGAACATGAATAGATATTTCACAAAAGCATTCAAATACCCACCAAATATAGGAAGAAATACTTATTATCCTCAGCCATGAGTGAGATGCAAATCAAAACAATAAGATTATTTTACCCCAGAAATAATAGCAAAGTTCAAACATTTTAAAAAGCAACAAATGCTGGTGAGATTGTGGAGAGACAAAAATATGTATACTCTTCTGGTGGGACTGTAAAATGGCACAATCACTTGCGAAGATTGGTACAATGCTTCTTTAAAAAGCTGGAAGTAGAAATTTCACATGTCTAGCAATCCCACTTCTACGTATATTGTACAGAAATAAGAGCCATGATATGAATAGAGATATGCACACCCATGTTTATTAAAGCATTATTCACAATAGCAAAAAGATGGAAACAACCTAAGTACTTATCAATGGATGAGTAGATAAACAAACTATGGTACATTCACTTTATTCACTTTTGTTGTTGTTGTTGTTAGGAGCCACTGAGTTGTCTCTGAATCATAGCGACCCTATGCACAACAGAACAAAATACAAAACTCACAATTGTTGCTACACTGGATTCCATTGTTGCTGCCACTGTACCAATCCATCTCTTTGATGGTCTTCCTCTTTTTTGCTGAACTTCCACTTTACCATGCATGATGTCCTTATCCAGGGAGAGGTCCATGCTGATAATGTGTCTCAAGTAGGAGAGACAAAGTCTGGCCATCCTGGTTTCTAAGGAGATTTCTGGCTGTACTTCTTCCAATACAGATTTTTTGTTGTTCTTCTTCTGGAAGCATTTTAATATTCTCCTCCAGCACCATAACTCAAATGCATCAGTCCTTCCATGGTCATCTGATTCATTGTCCAACTTACACATGTATATAAGATGATGGAAAATACCATGGTTTGGATCAGGTGGACCTTAGTCCTCAAACTGACATCTTTACTCTGTAACATTTTAATGAAGGTCTTGAAAGCTTTACTCCATTTTCATTGTCATGGTCAACTCTAACATGGGGAGGCAGCTGTTCCCATGTCCTATTTTGAGTGCCTTCAATTTGAGGGACTTGTCTTCTGGTACTATATGTGACAATATTCTGATGCTCTTTATCATGGTTCAATATTCAATATTATGGTGCTATCTGACAGTGCCCCACTGCTATTCATAAGGTTTTCAGTGACTACATATTCAGAAGTAGTCACTCTTAGTCTAGAAAGTCAGCTAAAAGCTGTCCACTATTGGTGACTCTGCCAGTATTTAAAATACCAGTGACATCGTTTCCAGAATCATGGAAACACCCAAGCCACCACAGTATGACAAACTGACAGACAAGTGAATTTCTATTCAATATTAAAGAATAATTTTGAATCTGCGAAACACCTCATAACATAGATGAACCTAGGGCACATTATACTGAGTGAAATTAGTCAATCACAAAAGGACAAATATTGTATGAAGGTCTAGAAAAGGTTTACACAGAAATAGAAACAGTCTTTGAAAATTACCATGGGTGGGAAAGGAAGACAGGGAAAATTGCTTATTAGAAAGCAGACAAGTATTAACTTGGGTGAAGGGAAACCAATATACAATAATAGGAGGTCAACACAGATATCATGGCAAAGGAAGACACTGAAAGAAATACAAGGGTTAAATGTAACAAATGCAAACTATTACATATGCCTAGTCCTGTAATAACTGAAATAACAGCAGTCTATGAGTGGATACATAGAAACAGAAGCTGAAAAGGTATGGATAGGTGAATGTGACTATACCTACAAATATGATTGATAGAGGATATTTTACATATATATTTATATGAGCTACAAGTACATCAATGAATATACTAAAGCATACAGAGGGCAAAATTATGAAAACTTTTTAGCGATAACCAAATACCTTAAAGGAATGAGTTACTGGGCCTGGTGTGGTGCTGTAGGATAAGCAAAGGTCTACTAATTGGCAAGGTCTGTGTTCCAAACCTACTAAATGCTCCTAGTAAACCCTATACAGAGTTGCTATGACAATTTTTTTTGTGTGTGTGGCTATATTGTGATATACCTTTGGTGCTGTTGTTAAGTGTGATCAAGCCGATTCCTACCCCTAGCGGACCCTGTATATGGTTTCCAAGGAGCAGCTTGAACCATAGACCTTGCAGTTCAAATGGCTTTGCAATGTGATGCTTTAACCCACAGCGCCACACCAAGACTCCTATACATACACACAAATGACTCCTATACACGGGAGTCCTGGTCTGGCACTGTAGGTTAATGCACTGGAATGCAAAGTCAGTTTGAACCACAAGGTTGGCGGTTCAAACTCACCAGTTGCTCCTAGGAAACTCTATTCAGGGTTGCTATGTGTCAGAACTGACTTGCCAGCACTTAACAGCAACAGCACATACCCAGAGATCAGTTTCAGCTCCAACAATGGCAACATAGCCTATAAATGACTACACTTACTGGAAATATCAATTACAAAATCTGAGAAAATATTTTTTAATTGCTTAAAGTCACTGTTGTTGTTAATTGCCATAGAGTCTGTTTCTACATATAGCGAATCTGTATGGGGGTCCAAGGATCAACTGATGGATTTAAACTTCTGTCCTTGTGGTTATCCAGCAGTACCAAACTAGAAAGCAAAAAATAGCAGGGACAAACTGAGGAGACATGAGTTACAAAAGGAAGAAAGAAAATTAAGGGAGATTTATGTTTACCTATGTTTCCCAAAGGAGCTCTGGTAGCGTAGTGGCTACGAATCGGGCTGTGAACCTTAAGGTCAGCGGTTCGAAACTACCAGCCGCTCCGTAAAGATTTACACCCTCGGAAACCCTGTACAGGGTCGCTATGGGTCGGAACCGACTCGACGGCACTTAACAACAACAACAACAACATGTTTCCCAAGGTTCTTATCAAGTTTCAGAGCACTAGATATAAAATTCAGGCAAACAGTGGCAGTCACACTAGTCTTCAGAGTGAAAGGTCAAAATTCAAGAGTCATGAGAACACAGCTGAAAATTGAAGAATCGGATGTGGAAATCCCAGAAAAAGTAAGTCACAATGATTGATCCTTCAAATATGTGTACAATTGCCTTCAAAACCTTAGATAACTCCTAAATTGGTATGTGTGGAACAGTCCTCCCCAGAACTCAGAAGACAGCCACAGCTGGAAGGCCAAAGAGCTGAGAACGCAGTTCAACATCCGATTATGCTGGAGAAATAGAATATGAAGTTCCAGTCCTACCAGGTTAGAGAAGATTGTTCAATACCTTGAACTATCCATTGAAACCTCCAAAGGGCCACATCTTTGGAGTAAACACTATATCCTAGGATGAAAGATGATGCACTAGGAATAAAACAAAACACTGAAATAGACCTTCTGAACAACAGAAAGAAACATTGCTTGGTCCAGAATCAACCTCACAATTATTGTCCCCCTTGAGTCCATTGCTGCTGCCACTGTGCCTATCCATCTCATTGGAGGGTCAGTAAACCTTCACTTTAACAAGTATGATGTCTTTCTCCAGGGACTAGTCCATCTGGCTTATGAGGAAAATTCTGGCTGTACTTTTCCCAACACAGATGTGTTTGTTCTTTAGAAGTCCATGGTACTTTTAATATTTTTCTCCAGCACCATCACTCAAATCTATCAATTGCTCTATGGTCTTCCTTATTCATTGTCCAATTTTCAAATACATATGAGACTATTGAAAATATCATGGCATGGGTTAGGTACAACTTAGTTCTCAAACTGCTATCTTTGCTCTTGAACACTTTAAAGAAGTCTTGTGCAACAGATTTGCCCACTGCAATATACCTGACTGCTGCAGAAGTGTTGATAGTGGATCCAAGCAAAAAAAAAAGGGCTTTGACAACCTTAATCTTTATTCCATTTCTCATGATGTTATTTATTAGTCAAGTGCTGAGGGGTTTTGTTTTCCTTACATTGAGGCACAACCCATATTAAAGATTGTGGTCTTTGACCTTCATCAGTAATTGTTTAAGTCCTCTTCACTTTAAGCAAGTAAGGTTGCATCATCTGCATATTGTAGGTTGTTTATGAGTATTTTTTATAATCCTGCTGCCAAGTTCTTCTTTTTATAATCCAACTTCTCGAATTATTTGCTCAATATATAGATTGAATAATCATGGTAAAAGACTACAACCTTGGTGTACACCTTTCCTAGTTTAAAATCACTCAGTACCCTGGTCTATTTGAAAACCTGCCTCTTGGTCTATGCACAGGTTCCTCATCAGCACAAATAAGTGTTCTGGAATACCCATTTTTTGCAGTGTTATCCATTGCTTGTCATAATCCACACAGTCAAAAATCTTTGCATAGTCAATAAAGCACAGGTAAACATCTTTCTTGTATTCTCTGCTTTAAGCCAAGATCCATCTAACATCAGCGATACTATCTTATTCCATGTCCTCATCTTAATCTGGCTTGACCATCTAGCAGTTCCCTGTCAATATAATGTTGCAGTCATTTTTGATGAGTGAGTGTCTCCAGTGTTTCCGCAGTTTGTTGTAAGATTTCTATTTGTATTTAATCAATTCCTGGAGCTTGTCCTTTACCAATGCCTTGAGTGCACCTTGAACATCTTCCTTCAGTACCGTTAGATCTTCATCTTATGCTACCCTTGAAACAGTAGAACATTGGCCATTCCTTTTTGGTACCGTACTCTGTACCAAACAGCTGTTGTTGTTGTTAAGTGCTGTCAATTGGTTCCAACTCATAATAATACTGCATAGGATTTCTGAGGGGCAACTGGTGAGCCTAAACTGCCAACCTTGTGGTTCAAATTGACCTTGCAGTGCAGTGCATCAACCCACCATGCCACACCAATACTCCAGCTGGAAACACTCATTAACAATTGGAACACAGAAAGTATGAAGTATGTATATAGGAAAACTGGAAATTGTCAAACATGAAAAGGAACACATGAACATTGATATATCAGGCTGATGTATGTTGAAAATGGACTAGTATCAACTATTTTGAATCTGACAATCACATGGTCTGTTATGCATGGAAAGACAAATAGTAAATGAAATATTCATCAAAAAGAATATTTCAAGATCTGTCTTGAAGTACAACATTGTATTAAGATAATATCCCTATGCCTACTAGGAAGAACAATTTATACAACAATTATTCAAATTTACACAACAGACACTAAAGCCAGTGATGATAAAATTGAAGAATTCTTGGTGATGTGGGTGGATGCGCTAGACTGCAAAGGTGGTTTGAACTACAAGGTCAACAGTTCAAGGTCAACAGTTGCTCCTCAGAAACCCTATACAGGGTCACTATGGGTAGGAACTGACTCAAAGGCACTTAACAATAACAACAACCAACTTCTTCAGTCTGAGATTGATCAAAAGTGTAATCAAGATGTATAGATAATTACTGGAATGCAAAGGTTGGAAGCAAAGATGAAGGATCAGTAGTTGAAAAATGTGGCCTTGGTGATAGACATAATGCTGGAGATCACATGATAGAATTTTGCAAGACAAATAACTCCTTCATTGCAGATACCATTTTTTAAGCAACATCAAAGTAAACTATATGTAAGTATCTCACCAGATGGAATACACAGCAATTGACTACATCTGTAGAAAGAGATGGTGAAAAAACTCCATACTTCAGCCAAAATAAGACCAGGGGCAGACTGTGGAATAGAACATCAATTGCTCATATACAAGTTCAGGCTGAAGCAGTAGAAAATTTAAACAAATCCACAAGATCCAAAATGTGACCTTGAACATATCCCTCCTGAATTTAGAGATCATCTCAAAATAGCTTTGATGACCAGAATAATTGTGGGATTACAACAAGACATCACAAGGGAAGACAGCAAAAGGTCATTAAGAAGACAAGCTAGATGGAAAAGATCAAATGGATGTCAGAAGATACTCCAGCATAGAGATGCTAAAGCAAATGGAAGAAATGAGGAGGTAAAGAGCTGAACAGAAAAACTTCCAAGGGCAGCTCGAGAAGGCAAAATCAAATATTATAATGAAGTGTGCAAAGGTCTGCAGTTAGAAAACCAAAATGGGAAAACGTGCTCAGCATTTCTTAAGCTGAAATAACTAAGGCAAATATTCAAGCCTTGACTTGCAATATGTTTCTGTGGACAAAATATTGAATGATACAGAAAGCTTCAAAAGAAGATGGAAGAGTCCTTTCTTCGACAGCACATATACTAAAATTGGAACGATACAGAAAAGATTAGCATGGCCCCTGCACAAGGATGACTCACAAATCCATGAAGAATTCCTTATTTTTTCATGGAAAGAGAAAGGTTGTGTGCTTGCAGCCAGGAGGCAGGCTTGCAGAATGAACCCTTTGATTGCTTAAATGATTATATATTCCTGAGTATTTTTGTGTACATCCCCTCACCCTCAAAAAAAAAAAAAGAACACAGAGGGAATAAAGATAAATATTTTTGAATGATGATGCATGAAGGGGATAGTAATCATTGCAATGACATGAAATATGATAGGATGAGTGTAAAACTGATGTTCTCCCATGTAAAATATCATTTAATTCACAATAAAAGCTTTAAAAAATTAAAAAGAAGATGCAAGAAATACACAGAGTCACTTCACCAAGTGGAAATGGTCAGTGTTCAACCATTTCAAAAGGTAGCATATGATCAAGAGTCAATGGTACTGAAGGAAGAAATGCAAAGTGCACTGACGGCATTGACAAAGAACAAGGCTCCAGAAATTGATGGAATACAAATTGAAATCTTTCAACAAACTGAGACAGCACTGGAGGCACCCCCACATCTTCCAATATATTTGGAAGACAGCTACCTGACCAACTGATTGGAAGAGATCCATATTTGTGCCCATTCCAAAGAGAGGTGACTCAATGGAATACATTGGACAATATCATTGGACAATATCATTAATATCACATGCAAGTAAAGTTTTGCTAAAGATAATTTTAAAATGGCTGCAACAATACATTAAAAGAGAACTGCTAGAGGTTCAAGCCAGATTCAGATGAGGACATCACACAAGGGATATCACTGGTAATATCAGATGGCTCTTGTCTGAAAGCAGAGATTACAGAGGCTTTCAATTGTCTGGATCATGACAAGCGCTAAACAACATTGTGGAGAATGAGTATTCTGAAACACTTAATTGCGCTCATGAGGAACCTTTGCTTAGACCAAGGGCAGTTGTTTGAAGAAAACAAGGGAACACAGAATGGTTTAATAGCCACTCTATAGGATGGAATATAACTGCTTTTTAGGGTTTCTCAGACTATAAATCTTTACTGAAGCAGAAGACAGCCTCATCTTTTTTTCCCACAGAGAACCTGGCAGGTTTCAATCATCTATTCAAAAAATGATGATGGATTCTGTACCAGATTGCTGACCTTGTGGTTAGCAACCCAGTGTTTAACCCACTACATCACTAGGGCTCTTTAAGCCTCCACTTGTTGCCATCTTGTCAGTTCTGACTTATAACAACCATATGCATATCAGAATGAATCACTGCCTGGTCCTGTGCCGTCCTCACAATTATTGTCATATTTGAGTTTATTGTTGCTGCTACTGTGTCAATTCATCCGATTGTGGGTCTTCCTCTTTTTCATTGACCCTTCACATTACCAAGCATGATGTTCTTCTCCAGGGACTGATCCCTCCAGACAACATGTCATTTACAAGAGACGAAGTCTTGCCATCCTTGCTTCTAAGGAGAACTCTGAGTATACATCTTCTAAGAACAGTCTGGCACATTAACCCACAGTACCACACCAGGACTCCTTATAGTAAAACTTACAGGTACATAAAAGTAAGTTTTTAAAGTTAAAAAAATTCAGTATAAGGAAACATTAAAAAACGGAAATATTAGAACAAACAACAAAGACAATGCTTTAAATGAAAATTACATTGAATGGGTTTAATAACAGATTTAACGATGCACAAGAAATATCAATAATCTTGAAGACAAATCTGTAGATATTATTGAAACTGAAGTCTAGAGAGAAAGTAAAAAATTAATGCAGATCCTCAGTGAGCTAGCTGTAGGACTATCTAAGCAGTCTAACATATGTGTAATTGGAGTACCTGAAGGAAAAGAGAAGAGAACAGATAAGACAATTTTATAAATAATTGATTTTTTTCTAACTTTGGTGAAAAAGAACAATTCTTAGAACCAAGAAATTCAGTAAACCTAAGAAGGATAATTACAAAGAAAACCACATAAGCTACATCATAATCAAACTACTGAAACTGAAAAATAAAGAAAAAATCTTTAGCCAGAGAAGGGGAAACACTAGTTTGTGCAAAAACACAATAAGATTAGCAACAACTTCTCATCAGAAATAATATCGACCAGAAGACATATGGAACAACATGTTTAAAGTGATTAAGGGGAAAAAAGTATCAACATCAAATCCATATCTAATGAAAAGAAGGAGAATAAATTGTCATCAGTAGATAAAAAATGCTGAAGAGAAATGGTGCCAGATGGAAACTTCATTCTATATTAAGGAATTAAATGCACTGAAATGATTAAAATGTGGGTAAATAAAAAATTGTTTTCTTTTCTTAATTTACTGGGCAAAAAAATTATGACATCTGTCCCAGTAGATGAAGCTTACAACTGCCACTCTATGATTTAAAAATGGTTATGTCTGCGTACTGTTCTTGGATCCATGACTTAATCTAGTAGAGATACAAACTTTTTAGAAATATTTTTGTATATCTCCCTTTTTGAAGGAATAAAAGTAACAGCTGTTTGAAAATACCCTAAGTGCTAGGGAATATCACAACTACTTAAGGGCATCATGGCATGAGTTGAAACAAAAAGATAGCATACAGGGTTAGATTCTTGTTCAAGACAACCCTTTGGCATCACACCCATATCTTTAGAGTTGAGTCTATGTGCTAAGAGCTGGAAACAAGAAAGTACAAGGAGAAAGTCATGTTTTTTCTAGAGTTTCTGGTATGGAGTTTACAAAGCTTTTCATTCAACAATCAACACTCATTTACTGAACATCTACTATGTGCAAACACTATGATATGCACTCTAGATGGGAAAGACATTGAACAGTCCATAAAGCTGTCTTCACAGTCTGATGGGAGAGACAAACTACAAATCAATCTAGTATAGGATAATAATAATACTGTTACTAATTATTATAATGATTATGGTTAACATGAAGTAACATTTAATATGAGCTGGACACTGCATTTTATATGCATTAATTCATTTAATATACAAAACATCCACTGGAGCGCAGTCCTGTGAATTTCTTAATATGACTCTTCTTGTGGTTGTTGTTATTGTTAAGTGCCATCGAATTGATTTCCACTCAGAGTGACCCTGTATATGGTTTCTGAGAAGTGATGGGTGGGTTTAAACTGCTGACCTTGTAGTTAGCGGTCTGGTGCTTATCATTCAGGGCCACACCAGGATCCCAAACATCTGGGTTGTTGCTATTGCTAAGTGCCATGGAGTAAGTTTGACTCATAGTGATCCTGTATAGGATTTCCAAGCTTGTGGGTTTGAACTGTCAACCATGTGGTTAGTAGGACTATGCAAATCTGAGGTGATTGCAGTCCACCAAGAGGATTGGCTTGTTGTTGTTGTTATTGGTAGGTGCCATCAAGTCGGTACCAACTCATAGCGACCCTATGCACAGCAGAATGAAACACTGTGAAATACTGAGTCAACTTCACTATTGTTGCCACGCTTGAGTCCATCGATGCTGTCATTTGGCTAATCCATGTCACTGGGGATTCTCCTCTTTTTATCTGACGCCCATCTTACCATACATGATATCCTTCTCCAGCGACAGGTCCCTCCTGGCAATATGTCTGAAGTATGAGAGACAAAGTTTTGCCATCCTGTCCTCCAAGGAACACTCTGGCTGCATTTCTTCCAAAATGGATCTATTGGTTCTTTTGGCAGCCCATGGCACTTTCAATATTCTCCTCCAACACCATAACTCACAAGCATCAATTCTTCTATGGTCTTCCGTATTTACTGTCCAGTTTTCACATGCATATGAGGTGATTGAAAATACCATGGCTTGAGTCAGGCTCACCTTAGTCCTCAAGCTGACATCTTTGCTCTTCAACACTTTAAAAAGGTTTTGTGCAGCAGATTTGCCTAAAACAATACTTTGTTTGATTTCTTGACTGCTGTTGATCCAAGAAGAATGAAGTCCTTGACAACTTCAATCTTTTCTCCATTGATAAGAATGTTGTTTATTGGTCTAGTGGTGAGGGTTTTTGCTTTCTTTGCATTGAGATGTAATCCATACCAAAGGCTGTGTTCTTTGATCTTCATCAGTAATTGTTTTAAGTCCTCTTCAATTTCACCAAGCAAGGTCATCCACATATCACAGGTTGTGAATGTGTCTTCCTCCAATCCTGATGTCACGTTTTTCCTCATATAACCCAGCTTCTTGGATTATTTGCTCAGCATACAGGTTGAATAAATATGATGAAGGAATACAACCCTGTAGCACACCTTTCTTAATTTTAAAACATTCAGTGTTCCCATGCTCTGTTTGAATAACTGCCTCTTGGTCCAGGTACAGATTCCTCATGAGTACAATTAAGTGTTCTGGAATACTCATACTTCTCAAGTTGTCCATAGCTTGTCATGATCCACATAATCAAAAGCCTTTGCATAGTCAATAAAGTACACGTAAACATCTTTCTGATATTCTCTGCTTTCAGCCAAGATCCATCAGACATCAGCAATGATATCCCTCATTCCACGGCCTCTTCTAAATCTGCTTGAACCTCTGGAAATTCTCTGTCAATGTATGCTTACAACCATTTCTGTATTACCTTTAGTAAAACTTTACTCACATGGGATATCAAAGAGATTGCCCTATGATTTCTACATTCCATTGGGTCACCTTTCTTTGGAATGGGCACAAATATGGATCTCTTCCAATCAGTCGGCCAGATTATTGCCTTCCAAATTTCTTGGCAGAGAAGAATGAGTGCCTCCTGTGCCACCTCACTTTCTTGAAAGATTTCAATTTTTATTCCATCAATTCCTAGTGCCTTGTTCTTTGCCAATTACTTCAATGCATCTTGGACTTCCTCCCTAAATATCATTGGCTCTGGATCATATGCCACCTCTTGAAATGGTTGAACATTAACCATTTCCTTTTGGTACAGTGACTCTGTATATTCCTTCCATCTTCTCTTGATGCTTTCTGCATCATTCAATAATTTGCCCAGAGAATCTTTCAATAATGAAAGTCAAGGCTTGAATTTTTTCCTCTGTTCCTCCAGCTTGAGAAATGTGGAGCATGTTCTTCCTTTTTGATTTTCTGACTTCAGATCTTTGCACATTTTATTGTAATATTTGGCTTTATCTTTTTGATCTGATCTTTAAATTTTTCTGTTCAGCTCTTGGACCTCCTCATTTCTTCCATTTGCTTTAGCATCTCTATGCTGGAGATCAAGTTTCAGCATTTCTTCTGACATCCATTTTGATCTTTTCCTTCTTTCTTGTCTTCTTCGTGACTTTTTGCTTTCTTCATGTATGATGTTTTTAATGTCATCCCACAACTCTTCTGGTCTTCGGTCTTTAGTGTTTAATGTATCAAATCTGTTCTTCAGATGATCTCTATATTCAGATGGGATACATTCAAGGTCATATATTGGCTCTCATGGACTTGTTTTCAGTTTCTTCACTTCAGTTTGAATTTTCATATGAGTAATGAATGATTTGTTTCACAGTCTGCCCCTGGCCTTGTTTTGACTGATGATATGGAGCTTTTCCATCTTCTCTTTCCGCAGTTGTAGTCAATTTGATATTTATGTATTCCATCTGGTGAGGTCCATGTGTATAGTTATCTCTTATGCTGTCTAAAGAAAGTATTTGAAATAAACAAATCATTGATTTTGCAGAATTCTATCATGTGTTCTCCAGCATCATTTCTATCACCAAGGTCATATTTTCCAACTACTGAGGATTGGCTAGCTTGCTAATAATGTAAATAAGGTACATGAAACCTTATTCTCCCACCACCTCACCCCCACTGTGAAGTTAGAGGAGCTTAAAAAATGCTTCCATATCTTTTTTTTACAGAGAAGACTATTATCTACATTTCCCAATTATAGAAACTGAGTCTCTTGAGGACACCCAGAGAGTAAGTGGTGGAACTGGAATTTGAAACCAAGTGCTTGACTCTGAAGTCCAGTTGCTAACCACTGCAACTGGATCTTTGTGGGAGGTGCAGAGAAAATATGGGCTCAGAGAATGGAGGCTGCTTCCTTCTAGGAGATGTCAGAGATGCTTCCATGGAGAAGGGCCATGTGAATATGCCTCATTGTTAGAATATGGGTTCATACAGGATAAAGATTTCAGGGATACCAGAACAAGAAGAGCAGAGGATTGATGTATCATTAAGTTGTTACTGGGCATGCATGATGTGCCCAATACTGTGCTGGATGACTTGATGTCTCAGGACTAAATCAGGCATGATCCCAAAGGAGACTCCAGCCTAGTAGTTCACACTGGGTAAAATAAGGTCTAAGGAGCTCTGGTAGTATAGTGGTTATGAGTCGGGCTGCTAATCTCAAGGTCAACATTTTGAAACTACCAGCAGTTCTGTGGGGCAAAAATGAGGCTTTCTGCTCTGTAAAGATTTACAGCATAGGAAATCCTATACAGGGTCACTATGAGTCGAAACTGACTCCGTGGCACATAACCACCAACCACCACAAAGTAGGGCCTAAGTGGACCTACAAAAATTGACAATGTCAATCATATTAATCTTTTGTCTTAGATAATAGAACAAAAAGGCATTTTCTTTCCTGCTGTGAAACAAAGGTTTTGGAATTTAAACAAATTTGTAAAAGCAAGTCCAGTTTGATAGGGGCTTTCTTCATCAAAAGAGGTGACTTGAACAAATAAATATGAAGAAAGAGAGGAATACAGTAAATCTAAAGGTAGAAATGTGACTGTCAGTCTCCTCTACTGTCAACCACAGCCATTTGGGCCACAATGGTCATTCACAATTCTGATTCTTTTCATAGAGATGAATCCAGGCACCCAAGGCAGAAACCAGAAGCTACATGAGAGGTTCTCTTGCCATTTCCCACATCACATTAATCATCAAATTACCTTGGTAGATCTAAAATAAATTAAAATATTCCTGTTTCTTCCTGTATATTCACTGGCTCCTTCCTCATTCTCTATTCCCTCCGCCACAGTTCTGCCCCATTCCTGTCTCCGAATGCCATGAGCTAAGTGATACTCTTCCTTCTAGTTCATTTCCAGCTAAATATATTCTCTCTGCTTCAGCCAACTCAACCTCCCACAAACGTACAACTATTATATTCTCCTGTCTGAAGCCCTTTGGTGAATTCTCACTGTATTCACAGTCCATCTGTGGCAAGACCTACAAGGCCTTCATGACCTTACCCTTGCCTGCTTGCCACACTCCCCTTCAACCACGGCCCTGAGGGAACCCAGGCCCAATTTCAGGCCCATCACATTCCTTATTGTTTCATACCATCATAATTGTGCACACATCATAACCTTGTCCAAGAAACTCTCTTTTCGGCTGGTCTGTATTCTTGAAGGCTTCCACATGAGAAATTTCCCTGTTGCTTGTCCTACGGGATCCTTATGGCTTCTGGACTTAAAACCATCCCAACACACTCTGTGCTCTAGAACAGCTGTAATACAGCAGATGGAATAGGTAACATCTAAATAAACCAGTGCATTTGGTCTTTTAATTTTTTTTAAACATTTTATTGTGATTGAGTGAAGGTTTACAGGGCAGGTCATCAGTTTTACATTCAACAAATCATATACTTTGCTTCATTACAATGATAGCAATCCCCTCTATATACCATCAGTGAACAGTATTCACCTCTATTCACTTTAACTGTTGTATTCCTCCCTGTGTCTCCCTTTATCTTCCTCTTTCCTCTGCCAACCTTGTTGTATATTGCCTGCCCTCTCACCCATGTTAACAGGTGTCTACCCTCTAGCCCATGAATAATTTCCCCTCCCCTGTAACAATCCCAGAATGTTTCTTTCATCAAGAAAATCTTTTCTTACCTTTTTACAACATTGGTCTCATATAATATTTGTTCTTTTGTTATTGACTAATTTCACTTAGCATAATGTCCTCCAGGTTTATCCATGATATTTTGCAGATTCATCATTATTCTTCAGTGTTGCATAGTATTCCATTGTGTGTATGTACCAAAGGTTGTTTAACCACTCTTGTGTTGAAGGGCATTTAGGCTGTCTCCATTTTTTTCTTTTTTTGTTAAGCGTCGCTTGTAGACAGGATATTGAAGGATCCTGCTTCCTTATCCATTCTGCTCTCTCTCTCTCTCTTTCTCTCTCTCTCTCTCTCTCTCTCTCTCTCTCTCTCTCTCTCTCTCTCTCGATTAGTGCTCTTACTCCATTTACATTCCTTGCAAATATCAATAGGAATGAATTGATTGTTGTTATGTTGCTGTGTGTGTTTGGTTTTTTGGTTTGTGGTGTTGCTGGTTTCTTTGTTCAACATAATTTTCTACTCTGAGTTCATTTTTTGTGGGTTTTCTTTTCATTTTCATTTTTCTGTTAATGTTTACTAAGTCTTTTTGGTTTTCCTCTTTTTTATATTGATATGAAAGTATATCCATTTTCTTTGAGGCTACCCTATAATTTCTTGAATCTCCTTGTTTGAAGCAGTCTGTTTTTTCTTGAAATTTACTTGACTACCTCATCATTTGGAAGTCTTGTAGCTACACTACTCCTCCCTTTTGCTTTGTAGTTGTCTTCATTATAAACTGATATTTCTGGTTCCCCATATTCAGTCTTGCAAGTTTATTTTATTGTAAATGCTTCTATGTCTAGAGTGAGTTCTGGGTGATAATATCATGTATGGTAATCTTAAATTGTTGATTGCTGCTGTTGGTTCTCAGTACAAACAACATTCTTTAGTGTTTTTTGTAAAGTTGGTCTATAAAAGTCCTAAAACTTCTGTTTATCTGGAAATATCTAATTTTGCTATTGTATTTGAGCAATAACTTTTCTGGGTATGTTATTTACCCAGAAATTTTTTTTTGTTCAGAAAAATCTTCATATTGTTGTATATAATTTTTCATTTTAACCTAACTGCTCTCAGAATTTTTTCCTTATCTATGGTTTTGGAAAGTTTGGTTATGATATATCTTGGTGAGTTTCCTTTGGGATCTATCTTATTGGGGTTTGTTCAGCTTCTTGTATGTGTATCATCTCATCTTTCATGATGTCAGGGAAGTTTACTTCCAGCAACTCTCCAACAATTTCTCCATGCTATGTATTGTGTATTCCTCTCTTGGAATTCTGGTCACCAGTAAGTTATTCCAACTCATGGTGTTTCACATCTCTCTTAGGCTTTGTAGGATTTTTTTTTTCCTTCTTTTTTCTGATTGTTCTTTGTCTTACTAGTATTGAGAGATTTATCTTCAAATCTCTTAACTCATGCTTCCATTGCTTTGAATCTGCTCCTTTGCCCATGCCATATACTGTCTATTTTGGAAATCTTGTATTAAGTTTCTGGATTTCTAATTGTAGTTTGTATTGTTTCAAAATTTTCATTTATTTTGTTTGTTCTTGTAGTGTTTACCTGAATTATTCTAAAGTTTTTTCCATGGTCACCTTGCTTTCTTCAGTATTTCTGTCAGTCCTTTGAAGGTTCCTAAATACCATTCTTTTGAATTATTTTTCAGTTAGTTCCATTACCTTTTCTTCCTTAGAAACATTTTCTGCTTCTGCATCTTGGTCATTTGTTTGATCCATTCACTTTTGTTTTTTTTGTGTGTGAGTTAAAATTATTTGCTGTTTGGGGGTATGATGGTGTTGTCATATTTGTAATTGATGTTCGTATGTTGAGGTAGTCTTAGGATGTCACCAACTGTCTTTAGTGGGTGTAGTTAAATAATGGAACAGTGTGCACTGTTCTTCATTTGCTCTTCATGGGCCTCAGTGTAGAGTGGGTATGGCTGATGTGGCACTGTGAGTTAATGCTGTGGACCGCAAAGTCAGTTTGAACCACAAGGTTGATGGTTCAAGCTCACCAGCTGTTCTTTGGAAATCCTATACAGGGTCGCTATGGGTTGAAACAGACTTGACGGCACTTAACAACAATAACAGCATGTCTGGTATTAGATGCTATCATTAATCATGTGGTATAGGATCATTGCAATGATTACAATCTCCTCCGTGCATCATCATTCAACAGCATGTGCTTCTATTCCCTCTATTTGTTTGTTCATTTGTTTATTTTAGTGGGGGGTTGTACACAAAAACACTCAGGAATCTATAATCATTTAAACAACCAAAGGGCACATTCTGCAAGCCTGCCTCCTGGCTGCCAGCACTCAGTCTTTATCTTTCCATGAGTCCAGAGTCATCATCTACTCTCCATGTCATCATTTCTGCCTCCATCTCTAGTGTCACTGCTTCTCTGGATAGGGTCCCACATTCTGCTCGTGCTCTTCTCCCTTGATGATCCTAGGGGCCTCTGTTCCTGCACTGTAAGAATAACTACTCCACCTTTTTATTACACGGCTTCTACCTTTACAGTTGTGACAGTTGCTATTAGTCATGATAACAATTACTCACTATTGAATCATAAGAATCTTATTCCCACCTCTTTTCACCAGACTCATCTAGACAAGATGAAAACTATTCAGTGGGGACGCTACTTTTCCCCACACACTCTTAAACTAAATTCCCTTTTGAAAACTTGTAAGGCAGTCACTTCATGCTTTTATTGCCCCCTCATTTTAGGTAGCCAATGTCTAAGTTGCCCATCCCTATCAACCCTGTATACAGAGGTAATAGGATTGATACTTGATGTAAAGACTCCTTCTCTTTCCGTTGGTATTTTGAGTTACTATATCCATAAGTATAAATCAAGTTCATCAAACTATATCAATTTACATTTCTTTCCTTTATCAAAAATTGTGCTTTTATCTTCCTCTAGTCTAGTTTTTAAAGTCTTGAAGAGCAAAGATGTCAGCTTGAGGACTAAAGTACACCTGTCCCAAGCCATGGTATTCTCAATAACTTCATGTGCATGCAAAAGCTGGACAGTGAATAAGGAAGACCATAGAAGAGTTGGTGCTTTTGCGTTATGGTGTTGGAAGAGAATATTGAAAGTGCCATGGACTGCCAAAAGAACCAATAGATCCATTTTGGAAGAAATGCAACCAGAGTGCTCCTTGGAGGCCAGGATGGCCAAACTTCATCTCACCTACTTCAGACATATTTTCAGGAGGGACCAGCCGCTGGAGAAGGATATCATGTTTGGTAGAGGGTCAGAGAAAAAGAGGAAGACCCCCAACAACATGGATTGGCCAAGTGGCAGCATCAATGGATTCAAACGTGCCAACAATAGTGAATTTGGCCCAGGATCGGGCAGTGTTTCATTCTGCTGTGCATAAGGACACTGTGAGTCAGTACTGATTCGATGGCACCCAACAACAACAAATCTAGTTCAGATCATCCAACCATCAAGACACGGTCAAATGGGTACTATCTGCAAATTTGGGTATTCTTGTGAATCTCCCCTCACTTCGTATTAGCTGGATGCTTCACTCTCAGCTCTAGCCTTCCATGCTATGCCCTTGTCCATGAACTCAGGAATCCCAAGATAACACCACACTTCAAACAAATAAGCCCTTCCTCTTCTTTCTTTCATCTCCAGGTCAACAAGAGTCTATGAAACATGGTCGAACTCAGTTTTATATCTTCATTGATGCCTTTCCCCCTCTTCCACTCACAAGTAGACCAACACAGTCACCAGCAAGCTTATATGCCTACTCATGTGTTCCCTTTGAGTTTCAGCCTTAGAGGGGTGTTTATCCTGAAGGGACTTAATTGCTTGCCTTGATGGCTCCCTGGCAAACAACTTGCTTGTTCTTGAAGTAGCCAATCATACTGCCATTTTTGTTTTTTATTTTTCCTGCTCATCTTTCCTTCAAGAAGTACCTTCTGTTGTTCTAGCTGTTGCAGGCTGGTCTGTTTGTCCTTTCCATTGAGAATGTCCCACCTCAGAAGGTTCTGGATAGAGCTCAGGCTTCCACCTAAGGTCTATATACTACAAAGGCTCCAAAAGGAGTCAATTTCACTGTGCAAGTTCTAGAACCCCTTTTAGGTATTCCAATCAGTTCTAGGCTGAAAACAGGCTTACAAGATTTCTGTAATCATGTTTCCTGATATTCCTTTCTACCCTACTCAAGTGTTTATTTTACAGTAGTAGGCAAGGAGCTCTGGTAGAGTAGTGGTTATGAATCAGGCTGTGAACCGCAAGGTCAGCAGTTCAAAACTACCAGCTGCTCCGTGGGAGAAAGATTAGGCTCTCTGCTCCCATAAAGATTTACAGTCTCAGAAATCCTGTTCAGGGTCGCTATGGGTTGGAACCGACTCAGCAGCACTTAACAACAACAACAACAGGCAAGGAAAACCAATATTCATAAGACAGTCAAGCATCTTAACATTATTTCCCCTCTTCAAGCTATGCCTTGATCCCTGTATCACAGGACCCTGTTATTCCAAGGTTGAGTGTGCATCACTATATACCTCTGCCCCATTTAGCCCATACAAACCTGCCTCAATGTTCCCCTTTCTCTGATATTGACTCTTGCTCAGTGGATGAAGCTGCAGAGGGTATGTTTGTGGCTGAGCTGTGTGGGCACAGTTGATGTCTCCTGGCAAGTGAGAAAGAAGAGAAAACTACCTCTACACACACACAAGTAAAAAACAGAATAAACATACAAGCAACCAATAAGCAAAAGTGAAAATAATAAAGGAGAAACAAGAAATAAAAACAGGCAGCAACTAGAAAAAAAGAAGAAGAGAGAAAAGAGGGACAGGAAAATAAAACAGAAAATAAAAGGAAGAAATTTCAAAAGCACTTTTAAAAATATGGAAAGGGAAGATAAAACAGTATAGTAAAAAGAAAGATCAAAAGGGAAAGAAAGAAGTGAGGACATGAGAAACAGAATAAAAGAGGAAAGATAACAGTGGAGATAGAAAGGATAAAATTCAAAGGAATGTAAAGAGAAAAAGAAAGAACAAAAATAAATAAATAAACAATGAAAGGGATAACAAAAAACAGTACAGCTGTTGGACTCAGAAAGGAGAAAACTCTGGGGGTTCTTGCCAGTCAAGGAGCTCATAAGGTGGGTGTGGGAGACATGTGACAATAGAATTCCTGACCCTAGATGGAGTTCTTATAGGGCACTCAATCTGGAAGTAGATCATGGAGGCTCTTGATGAGCTGGTTTCAGTGTCTGTTAGGACTACAGGGCAGTAGATCAGGGTAGCTGCTTATGGGTTTCTGCTACATTAATGCCGGTGTGGTGACTATACAGGTTGTGTAGGTGTGGAGCTGAGCTCACCTTGATTCAGACACCAAATCATTGCAGCTGGCCCCACCTTAAATTGGCATGACTCACAACCACATGGCTCCAAACTCCTGGAGAGCAGAGTCTGTGCTGGGGGTAATGAGGATGGGAGATGGCCACACCTCTGGTTACCAGGAGAACATGGGCCAAAAGAAGGAATCAACATCTCTCCTGTCACCTGTGTGAATCTCCTCTGCAAGGCCACCTTCTGTCCCCAAAGCTGCTCACAGAAGTTTAAGATAGTCAAGCCACATTGGGTTAATTGTTCACCAATTAGTCTCCCTTTCTCCCTCACCCTGTTCAGTTTCTCCACCCAACAAGCTCTCAATTAACTTCTCTAATTCAGGATTCCAGGATTTTTTCACCTGTGCCTGTTTCATTTGGTGTTGCACTGTAGGACAATGTGGTGGACTGTAAGGTCAATGGTTCAAACTCACCAACTGCTCCTCAGAAACTCTCTACATGGTTGCTATGAGTTGGAACTGACTCAACAGCACTTAACAACAACAATCAACTTCTTCAGCCTGGAATTGTTCAAACATGCGATCAAGATGTATTGGAATGCAAAAGTTAGAAACAAAAGTGGAAGAATCTGCAGTAGGAAAATGTGACCTTGGTGACAGAAATCATACTAGAGATTACATGATAGAATTTTATAAGACCAATGACTTATTCATTGCAAATACCTTTTTAAAATAGCATAAATCATGACTATACACATGGACCTCACTAGATGGAATACACAGAAATCATGTTGACTACACCTGTGAGAAGAAGCAGTGAAAAAGCTCCATATCATCAGCCAAAACAAACCTTGCTTGCTGAAAGGAAATAGGAATTCAAATACTTACTGATGAAGATCAAAGATCACAGCCTTCCATACTGGTTGCACCTCAACGTAAACAAAACAAAAATCCTCATCACTGGATGAATAAATAACATCATGATAAACAGAGAAAAGATTAAATTTGTCAAAAATTTCATTTTGCTTGGAACCACTATCAACACTCATGGAAGCAGCAATCAGGAAATCAACTGATACATTGCACTGGGCAAGTCTGCTGCACAAGACTTCTTTAAAGTGGTCAAGAGCAAAGATGTCAGTTTGAGGACTAAGGTGCATGTGACCCATGCCACCATGATATTTTCAATAGCCTCAAATGCTATGGAAGACCATAGAAGAATTGATGCATTTGAGTTATGGTGTTAGAGGAGAATACTAAAAAATACCTTGGCCTGCTAGTAGCATAGTGGTTATGAATTGGACTGCTAACCTCAAGGTCAGCATTTTGAAACTGCCAGCTGTTCTGCAGTAGAAAGATGAGGTATTCTGTTCCTATAAAGATTTATAGCCTCAGAAACCCTATGAAGGGTAGCTATGAGTCAGAACTGACTCCACGACACACCACCACCACCATCACCAAGAACTAACAAAACTGTGTTGGAAGATATGCAGCCAGAATGCTCTTTAGGAGCCAAGATGATGAGATTTCATCTCTCATACTTCAAACATTTTTATCAGGTGGACCAATTCTTAGAAAAAGACATCATGCTTAGGAAAGCAGAGGGTCAGCAAAAAAGAGGAAGACCTCTAAGAGGATGGATTGGTACAGTAGCATCAGAAATGGACTGGGCAGAGTTTCATCCTGCCATACACAGATCAGTATGATTTGGAGCCAGCTCAACAGCACCTAACAATAACAACAACTACTCTGCTCTTAACCCCACCTGTCTCTCCATCTGTAGCAGCCGTCTCTACAGCTGAGCACAACACCCCACAAGTCACCAATCCCCTCCAGACACTGCTAGAGAGTCAGGGGAGATGACTCACAAATCCTAGGAAGGTCAGATGAGGTACTGCTCACCTCCTCAGCTCAAATCACCTCAATTTAATAGATTCCGACAGTGCCCCTATGAGGTGCCAATATGGAACACCTACCCCTACACCCCCTGAGCTCCCAGCCTGAGGAGAAGATGGGGTTATAAATAAAGCAGTGCTGCCAAAGACATTTCAATGGTAAACGAATGTGTGGGATGTTAATAAGCACCTATGTGTCAGTTTGGCCGACTTTTCTGGTGTGTGTGTTGCTGTGATACAGGAAGCTATGCCACCAGTATTTCAAATACCAACAGGGTCACCCATCTGGCAATCTAGTTCTGAAAATTAGCAACAAAAAGCCTATGAATCACAACAGAATATTGTCTGATCAAGTGCTGGAAGATGGGCCCCCTAGGTTAGAAGACACTCAAAATACTCAGTGGCCTTAGCAATGGACCCAAGCAAGAGTGGACGATCTTTTGTTGTGCTGTGCATAAAGTTGCCATGATTCAGAGGAGATTTGATGACAACTAACAGTATTTACACATTTAGGAAATTGTGAGTTAAAATTGAAAAGATATATTTTGGTTTTTGTTTTTGACTCTTGAACTTCTTGGGACTTTTAAAATGCCCGTGGGCTGTGTGATTTTCTATGAGATAGGCATAGTTTGCAGCATTTTTCTGACCTATTTACACCAAAAGCCTTCCTTGGGGCCATCTCTTTGGATTGCATTTCACCAAATGTACTGTAACAAATACACTTACAGATCAGTATGATATAGGATCCCAGTGCACTAATTATAGAAGTTATCCAGAAGGAGAAGAGCTGCTATTAGATACAGGATCTCACAACATCTACCTCCCCAATAAGTTATGAAAGGATGTATACCAGCCCTCCTGAGCTAAGAAAGGAGAAGCATTCAAAAATACGAAACTTGCACAGAGGTATGAAACACTGCCACAGGCCTGGAGAAGCCATTTGATATTTTGAAGTGTAAAGTGCTATATGGTCCAGTGGGAGAATTCGCATCTTCCCTGGTTTGATTCCTGACCAATGCAATTCATGTACAGTCACCCCCATCTGTCTGTTGCTTTAATGCTGAACAAGTTTCAGTGAAAATTTCAGACTAAGATGTACTAGGAAAAACGGCCTGGTAAACTATTTACAAAAATCAGCCACCTATGAATTGCAACAGTTAGAGCTACAATCAATCATGGAGTTGGCAGAGGACCAGGCAGTGTTTTGTTTTGTTGTATGTTGTTGTTGTTGTTAAGTGTCATTGCATTGGTTCCAAACCATAGCAACCCCGTATAGGATTTCTGAGGAGCAGGTGGTGAGCTTGAGTCACTGACCTTGCAGTTCAAACCAATGCAGTAACCCACAGTACCACACCAGGACTTGCTGTATGAGGGAGCTTCAAAAAGCTCATGAAAAAATAGAATTGAAAGATAATGTAAATTTTCCACAAACTTTCTGAAGCACCCTTGTACTTGGGGTCACCAGGAGCCAGCAGCCACTTGAGGGCAGCTAACAACAATAACAGTGGGCAAAGGAGTTCAGATATGTGACTAAAACTTAACAGGTGGACAAGGGAAATAACAGAAAGGATGTTATAAGCCAGGTTACTGGGGTTTAAGTTTAATTGTTGTTGTAGTTAAGTGCCATGGAGTCTGTTCCTCCCCACAGCAACCTTGTATAGGGTTTCCAAGGAGCAGCTGGTGAGCTTGAACCACCTACCTTGCAGTTCAAACCAACTTTACAGTCCAGTGCATTAACCCACAGCACCACACCAGGACTCCTAAGTTTTATTTTCCTGGTTTCTAATTCAGGCGTGATGGAAACTAGCCACTGGTTGGTAGCTCTCCTCTCATAGGACAGCAGAGACACACTTCCCAAATCCAGCTCCCTCAAAGGCCAGACTGATGCACCATTCCCACTGCCATCCATCTTGCTCCTCCTGTCCTTGGTGGGAGGTAACTGGCCCAGCATCTTCAAACATCCTCAGTGCCTGGTCTGTCCAGATGAGACCACCATAGTCTGTCACATCAGCTAGAACAAAATTAATGAAATGGATCGTTGTCAGTAAAGGGACAACCTATTGAAATAATTGAAAGGAGACTCACCTGGAAGAGAAGAGGCCTGAGAAGACAGAAGTAAAAACAAAGCTTGAAGATAAATAGTACTGGCAGCAACAACCTTTAATGACCTCAGCCCAGCAATCTAGAGATGACAAGGAACTCACAGAAAAAAGACTAGTGATTTATGGAGTACATGCTAGGATGTTCAGGCTGGTGTGCAGATGTAAACCATAAGCCAGGGCAAAGGATCTGTTAATATAGGTTCCTATCTTTAAAAACAAATGTTGGTAAAGAGAGACTGGTGGCAAGAAAAAAATGCCTCTTCTTGTCTACCAGGCAAATGCCAGTATACTCTACCAAATGGTCAATCACAGCATCCATTTAGCCCCCTAATGAGCCTCAGATTCAAACAAGCTGAAGATGACAGGCTTGGACAAAGTGAAAAGAGACACTCTGTAAGGCTAGTCACCCATTTGGAGCTAAACCCCAAGCACATGACAATCAGCTGCCAGAGATTTTTCTGTCAACTCTGTAATCTCCACTCTGTGTGTGTGCAATACAACTTTAAGACTCACCTGGTGTTCAGTCCCCATCAAAGGAGCAGAATCTCATGTCTACAGTTTCTGGTTTCAACTGGAAAGTAGTATAGACTTTGACAGCTAAGAACCTTTTGGATTTGAAGACTAGTGGGCAAATAGGAGGCCCTAGGTGTGACTCCCGCTTAAATGGCTAGTAGTTGGAGATTCAAGTTTACCCAGAGGAACCTTGGAAGAATGGTCTGGCAATCTACTTCCAAAAGATCACAGTTATGAGAACCCATGGATAGCACCGTTCTACCCTGACACACATGGGATCACCATGAGTCAGAATTGATTCCATGGCAATGGGTTTAGTGGGCAAAAAGCAATGATAGACACAGCAAAGAAGAATGAGGCAGCCAGCGACTCCTAGAGGGATCTTAGATCACTGGTCTGGTGATTTCTTCTGCCAAAAGTGAATCCATGTTTATACATACTTTGAGAAAGAGTGTATTCTGTGCCCTCTGTGGGAAGGAGAACAGCAGATACAAAGGTTTTGAGGGAGGAAAGAGTAGATGTTTAACCTATATTGTTCCCAGTAAGAGTAGCTGAAAGGACCGAAGAACTCCTCTACACCCTCCACTCATCTGACTCACCTCCACCCACCCAACAACCAACCCAATCCATTTCCATTGACTTGATTCCAATGCACCATGATCCTACAGGCCTGAGGAGAACTGCTCCATAGAGTTCTCAAGACTGTACATCTTTAAGGACGCAGACTGCCTCATCTTTCTCATAGAGAAAGTTTGATTCTTCAACCTTTCACTTAGCAGCCTGAAGATTAACCCACTGTACCACCAGGGTCCCTTCACCCAACAACAACAGAGCACAGGTATTTTTTTTACTTTGTTTTGTGAATTGCAAATCACATAGCAAATCAGTTTTCCATCCAACAATTCGTACTCCTTTTATTTCACATCATTGATTGCAGTCTAAACAATGTAACATCACTTAGACCACATCCCCCTTCTGATTCCTATTTCTATTTCTCCTTTTCTGCTTGTTTCCTAACCTTTCTGAGCTTTGTCCTTGGGTAAGTGCCGTCCTTTTGATCTCAAATGACTGATTATTCTAAAGTGTGTCTACCTCCCTAATGTTATCATTTCTATTATAGACTTGTCTATTGTTTGGCTGAATAATTGAACAAGGGGAGTGAGTTCAGTTCCAAACCTGAAGGGTGACTAAGGGCTGTAATCTTGTGGGTTCCTTCTGTCTGTCCAACCAGAAAGCCTGATCATTTTTTTATGATTTTGAACTTTGTTCCACATTTTTCTACCATTCTGTCCAGGACCTTCTAATATGATCCCTTTCAGAGCAGCTGGGAACCATCTAGTTTTTCTGGTCTGAGGTAGCTGATGTTCACTTGTCCATTAGCATATTGGATTAATTATTTCCATGCAGCTTTGATTCCCTTCACTCTGTTATTGTTGTCAGGTGCCATCAAGTCGGAACCAACTCATAGCGACCCCATGCACAGCAGAATGAAACAATGTCCGATCCTGGGCCAACCTCACTACGGCCGCCACACTTGACTCCATCAATGATGCCACCTGGCTGATCCATCTCGTTGGGCATCTTC
>NW_006408622.1:1611692-1613068 GCF_000296735.1 Chrysochloris asiatica
TGAGGGGGCAATAAAGGCACGAAGTGACTGGCTTACAAGGTTTCAAGAGGGAGTTTAGTTTAAGAGTATGGGGAGAAAGAGAGTCCCCACTGAATAGCTGTTATTTTGTCTAGATGGGTCTGGTGAAAAGAGATGGGGATACGATTCATAAGATTCAATGGTGAATAATTGTTATCATGACTAATCGCAACTGCCACAATTGTAAAGGTAGAAGTTTTGTAACAAAAAAAGGGGAGTTGTTAATCTTACAGTCCAGAAACAGAGGGCCCTAGGACCATCAAGAGAGGAACGCACAAGCAGAATGTGGAACCTTATCCAGAGAAGCAGCAGCACCAGAGATGGAGGCAGAGATAGGGGCACGGAGATGGGGAGTAGCTGAGGACTCTAGATTCATGGACTAAGAAGAGAAGGACAAAGAGCTGGTGGCCAGGGGCAGACTTGCAGAATGTGCACTTTGGAGATGTAAATTATTATATATGCCTGAGTGGGGTTTTTTGTTGTTTGTCTTTTAAAAAAGCTAAAGTGGATAGAGAGAAATACTCTTAACTGATGGTACATGAAGGGGATTATAATCAATGAAATGAAACAAGGTATATGATTTGTTGAATGTAAAACTGATGATATGACCTGTAAACTTTCACTCAATCTACAAAAAAAAAAAAACCCTTAAATTAAAATATACATTTGAAATACAACACTGGTATAATAAACATATCTCATGTGAGTAAAGTTTTGCTAAAGGTAATACAGAAACGGCTACAATCATACATTGACAGAGAACTTCCAGAGGTTTAAGCTGGATTCAGAAGAGGCCATGGAACAAGAGATATCATTGCTGATGCCCGATGGATCTTGGCTGAAAGCAGAGAATATCAGAAAGATGTTTACCTACGCTTTATTGAGTATGCAAAGGCTTTTGATTGTGTGGATCATTACCAGCTATGGACAACATTGCGAAGTATGAGTATTCCAGAATACTTAATGGTACTACTGAAGAATCTGTACCTGGACCAAGAAGCAGTTGTTTGAACAGAGCATGGAAACACTGAATGTTTTAAAATTGGGAAAGGTGTGGGACAAGGTTGTATTCTTTCACCATACTTATTCGACCTGTATGCTAAGCAAATGATATGAGAAGCTGGGTTCTATGAAGAAAAACGTGGCATCAGGATTGGAGGAAGACTCATTAACAAACAACCTGTGATATGCAGATGATACAACCTTGCTTGCTGAAAGTGAAGAGGACTTGAAACATTTACTGATGAAAATCAAAGAGGACAGCCTTCGGTATGGATTGCATCTCAATGTCAAGAAAACAAAAATCATCACCACTGGACCAATAAACAACATTCTTATCAATGGAGGAAAGATTGAAG
>NW_006408622.1:1613168-1617476 GCF_000296735.1 Chrysochloris asiatica
ATCTGAAACCTGTCCACCATGGGTGACCCTGCTGGTTATTTAAAATACCAGTAGCATAGCCCTCAGAATCACAGCAATTCAAACCACCATAGCATGACAGACAGACGAGTGGCTGTTGCGTGGTTGCTGTTAAATAGGAATCTCCTTGTGCTAGGGCTCTTTGGTCCTGCTCAAAGGCGGGATTTCCATCCATAGATGTCAATCAAGAGGCGGAAGTGCAGCAGGGGTGACTGGGTTGTAGTGAGACACTTTGGGCTGCGCTTGTGGGTCTCTAAATTGGTCGACCCCGCCTCAAAGCCACAATCCAACAGTTAGGCTAGGACGGCGCTCTCGAGTCCAGGGTAAGTAGGACAGCCTGGCCGGCCCCTGCAGTCTCTTCCCGCTAGGCAGCGTCTCCCCATCGACCTGGTCTCCAGACACCTCTCACCTCGCCGCTCTGTGGTCTGGGTTTCATTTAACACCTCCACCAGGCCTGCGCAGTTCTCTCACATTGTTTAACTGCTGCCCTCCATCATAGAAGCCCTCATGCACAGATAGTGTGCTTTAAATGGGGAGAGGCCAATAGTTGCACTATACATGAACACTCATGAGTTTGTAAGACCCCAGTCATGACTCACCAAAGTAAGATGTAGAATTATGTTTTTGTGGATTATGTTACAGCAGAGTACTTTTTTACTGTTAAATAAAATTTTTGAAATACAGACTATATAACTCACTGAACTTTAATAGGCTTTATCCACCTAGACTGCTGATCAGACTGCTGATCCAAGGAATATGAGGCAGAGGCGTCCCAGTGATATGTTTCCTATGCTACTAATTTTTTCTTATGGGATGTTTCTTATGGAAAAAGAAAGACTTTTCCAGTCACCTATATTTCACCTATGATCTTGCACAAACATGAAAGAATAACAGTTTGGTCCTCTGCAAAACTTCTCCACATTATCTAGCACCAAAACATGGCAGTCACTTGCAAAGTACATCGTTGTACTTGGGAATCATGACTTTCAACAAAAATTTGGAATCTGACCTATGTGTAATTAGAGGAGCTTCTGTATTTTTCATCATGAGCGAGGTAGTGTGGCTTTGGAATTGGATAATTCCAAAGTTGAAAATTAGAATTCATCCCCAACTAACTATGGGGTAAATTAATCCCTTGGACTTAATTTTGGGGTAAGTCAATCCTCAAGACTCAGTTTTCTGATCTAAAAAATAGACCTGTATTTGAATTTATTAGTTCCATTTCTCATGATTCATGATCTTTTAATATTTCCTTCATCCTGTTTCTCCCTGTGTGTTTAACATTTCTGTCTAAGTGACAAATTTAAAACAGGCCATCACATTTTGCTTCCAAAGAAAGAACATTTGGAGGATGTTAGTTTACCAGACTGTTGATATTATCTTGTAAAGCTGTCCGGCTCTCTGATCTTACTTCCTTCCCTGGTTCAATGGGCTGATTTCAGGGCAATAGGATCACTGGTAGAAAATGTGGTCACCCAGGTATAAGACATTGGGCTGTGGACATGATAAGCATAATAGAGCATGCCCCAGTGCCCTCTCCAATGGTTGGCCAAGTGCTCAGTCCCCTCTGGGTGGTTTTCTTTACTCATTTACAGTACAACCAAGTAGACCATAAATTCCAAATCTCCCTGTACAGATTTAAGCCTAAAACATTTGCTTTCCAAGCAAAGCTTTAGCATTCAAGATTACTGTCTGCAGTCTCAAAGCTGGCTGTCAGCCTAGATCTTGTGTTTTCCCACTATAGGTTACTGTCAATTATTCTCAAAAAAAAAGCTCTGGGTTATTCATTCTTCTCTGTGCTTAAAAGCTGCCTTTTGAGAACTGGTAGCACAGAAATCCTGACTACTGAATCAAGTTACCTGCCTGATCTGACCGGAGGAACACAACCTCCCATTCCCAACCCTGAGGAGCCACAGGATCTGGACAATAGACATGTGTTCTTCTATTGTACCCCCAATTTCCCTCTTAGAAACCTAGCTTCTATAAGTCTAAGACTGATCAGTAAGACTCTTACCTTGTCGACAGAATTTTGTTCAGTGGTGGGCATATGGTCCAACTAAACCCATTGTGGCATAATGGCCCTGGAAGACAAAATAAAATAATTTTCTTTGTTTAGTGAAGGAGATACCTTCACCACCCTTAGAATGACTCCTTACAAATTAAATATATAGACCTGAACTTTTAGTCTCTAGATTGCACATTGTAAGCTCACAGGCCTTTTGACTCTTGGAACTGTACACACAGATCTCTAAAATTAACCTAAGATTGGCTCACAAATTACAAAGAAGACAATCGCAAGGTACATTAACCTGTCCTCAAGATGATAAGAGAAGTTTTCATTGGTCTAGCTTGTATAAAATATCTGAGTTTCTCACTAAATTTTGTAGTCTTTCACAGACTACCTGCATGCCTGAAGTATGATATGAATGCTCAAGGATAAACCATATTTTGTTTCTCTTCCATATTATTATACTAGTTCCAATTGTCATCAAATAATGCCTAGCCACCAGTTGAACCTCTAACCTATCTGTTAGCAGCTGAGAATGTTAACCATTTGCACTACTCAGGGCCTCCCACATTGCTACACAGTGTTGTTGTTAGGTGCCATCGAGTCGGTACTGCCTCAAAGAGACCTTATGCACAACAGAATGAAACACTACCAGTCTCACAATCATTGCTACACATTTACTCACTGTTCTCACTGTTGCTGCTACTATGTCAATCCATCTCATTAGGAGTCTTCCTTTGCTGACCCTTCTACTTTACCAAGCATGATGTTCTTCTCCAGGGACTGGTCCCTCCTGATAATACATCCAAATTTCAAGAGACAAAGTCTGGCCATATTGGTTTCTAAGAAGCATTCTGAATGAACTTATTCCAACACAAATTTGTTAGTTCTTCTGGTACTTTTAATGTTCTTCTCCAACACTATAATTCAAATGCATCAATTCTTCTGTGGTCTTCTTTATTCATTGTCCAAGTTTCACATTCATATGAGGTTGGTAAAAATACCATGCACCTTACTCCTCAAACTGACATCAGGTGCGCCTTACTCCTCAAACTGACATCTTTGCTCTTGAACACTTTAAAGAGGTCTTGTGCAGCAGATTTGCCTAATGCAGTACGTCATTTGATTTCTTGAGTGCTGCTTCCATAAGTGTTGATGGTTGGTTCAAGGAAAATGAAGTCTTTGACAACTTCAGTCTTTTCTCCACTTATCTTGATGTTATTTATTGGTCCAGTGGTGAGGATTTTTGTTTTATTTACATTGAAGTGCAACCCATACTGAAGGCTGTGAACTTTGATCTTCATCAGTAAGAAGTTTAAGTCCTCTTCCCTTTCAGCAAATAAGGTTGTATCATCTACATATCTTAGATTGTTAATGGGTCTTTCTCCAATTCTGATGCTACATTCTTCTTCATAAAATCCAGCTTCTCTGGTTATTTGCTCAGCATACAGATTGAATAAGTATGGTGAAAGAATACAATCCTGGAGCACACCTTTCTAATTTAAAACCATTCAGTGTTCCTTCGTTCTGTTTGAACAACTGCTTCTTGTTCTGTGTACAGGTTCCTCACTGGTATAGTAAGGTCTTTACGTTGGCAGGATATTTTTTCCAAAAACCCTTTTGCCAGAAATATTGGCACAAAGACCTCTACTCTTCAAATCTACTCTGTGGATTTGAAGTTGGAACCTGGTAAGATGAACCACAGCTATTCCCTATCCCCTCTGAGCCCCACTCCTAGGAAGCATCTGCCAGATAAAAAGGCAAACAGAAGGAATAAAGCTATGACACTGGGAGAAAGAAACAGGATCATTGTGATTTTGCCTGAGACCCAGGGCCCAGTCCTGTTGACTATCTGCTGGCCTTTACTGCTTTGTAAGTTAAAAGGTTCTCTCTTTGATTAAGTAAATTGGACCCAGATGTCTGTCACTTTCTGAAGTCCACCAGCAAACCAGTTGCTACAAAGTCAACCCTATGTATATCTGCATTTCACAAGAATTGGAACAACTGATTTTCTTGAAGTTGATCTCCAGGCCTTTCTGAGGCACCTCTAAGCAGACTCAAAACTCTGATCTGTGGGTTATCAGCCAAACATGCTAAACCTGTGCAGCGTCGTTGGACTCACTTGCAAAGTAGGCATTCTATAATGCCCAATTACAAGCATTTAAAATCTTTTTCAAAATCTATTTGAAAAACAAGATGGTGGATTGGGTAGAAGTGCAGTAAAGGAGCTCTGCCAGCAACAACACAGAATAACCGACCAAGCAGGCTCAGGGGCTGGTCCC
>NW_006408622.1:1621712-1629001 GCF_000296735.1 Chrysochloris asiatica
CCTCATATGAACGTGAAAGGTGGACAATGAATAAGGAAGATCATAGAAGAATTGATGCCTTTGAATTGTGGTGTTGGAGGAGAATTCTGAAAGTGCCATGGGCTGCCAAAAGAACCAATAGATCTGTTTTGAAGAAGTGCAGCCAGAGCGCTCCTTGGAGGCCAAGATGGCTAAACTTCATCTCTCATACTTTGGACATATTGTCAGGAGGGAACAGTTGCTGGAGAAGGATATCTTGCTTGGTAAGATCGAGGGTCATGGAAAAAGATGATGACCCCCAAAGAAATGGATTGGCTAGGTGGCATCGTTGATGGACTCAAGTGTGGCAGCAGTAGTGAGGTTGGCCCAGGATCAGACATTGCTTCATTCTACTGTGTATGGGGTTGCTATGAGTCAGTTCCAACTCTATGGCACCTGACAACAACAACAACATAATAAACATAACATAGACATCAACTATCTCAGTAAACCCTTCACTTCATGTTTGAGCTTCTCATATGGGTAGTTGTCTAGTCAATGCCTACTCACACCCAGTGTGGAGGTGTTGCTCTCTTTAAGGCAGCCTTTTATCTCCACACAGTCCTCCTAGTATTTCCCTGCACCTTTCCCACCAAGCCAACCACTGGGCCACAGAGCTCAAGGGTGTTCTCTTTTTCTCAAGGGTCTTCTAAATCAGAGTCAGTTGTTGGGTCTCCCTAAATCAGTCTACTCTCATCCAGACTAAATTTCTAGTTACTGATGCACTTGATATGCATTCTTTTTCTCTCTCTCTTTCTCAAATCAAATCAGTCAAAGGGTAATGTCCACTTCAATGAGGGCTAAGGCACAAATATCCAGTTTTGTGCTACTGGAGTCAGCATCTTCTAAGGGACACTGGGTGAATCAGGTTTATAGCCCAGATCCTTGGTAGGAATGAATACCAGAAGGAAGGAGGGACAGAAGGTTGTGCTTTGATTAGGAGACCAAAGGCACTGACTTCTTCTACAGCTTAAGGTCTAGGGGTCTGGAAATGAACTAATGACAGCTCCAGGTACTTGCAGAGTATAGAGGGAGAGCCTGGGCCCAGCCACTCTGTGCCTTTACCCAAAAAGGAAAAAGAAAACAAAATCAAATAGGCTTTAATTGGTTGAGAATGTGGGCTTTAAAGTTAGGTAATTCCAATTTAAGTTTCAGCGATGTCTCTGTTAGGTCTTGAGTAAGATACTTACCCCGCTGTGTCTCTACTTCCTTGTCAGGGAAATTATTACCTACCTCAGGTTTGTTGCTATTTATGCTCTTAGACAAGTATCTGGAAAACAGTGTTAAATATGTATCAGAGTGTGATAGTTAAGGCTTTGAGTCAACTTGACTAAGCCAGGGTTTTCAGTGATTTAACAGTTGACAAATAGTCATCTCCCTGGATGAAATCTAATATAATGTGATCACCTCAGTGATAAGACTAGCTATGAGAAAGCATCAGTTGTAAGGAAATTTCCCCAGGGATGTGGCCTCTGGATGCTCCGTCCAAAGCCTGCTGCTTTCTGCTAGGTCTGGATCCTGCATCTGGCTCATCATCAATATCCAGTTCTTTGGACTTGAGCTAGTGGCCTGCTCTAGTGCTTGATGATCCTGGGAATTATCAGAAGGCTGCCATATTACCTGTCTGATCGATCTGCCTACCATATGACCTGTCAATTTTGGTTCATCAGCTGTGTAAGTAGATGAGTCTGAAGCCTCCAGCCTGACATCTGATCTATGGACTTGGGACTTGTCCACCTCTACAGCTGAGTGATCCATTTCCTCGTTATAAACTTCTCTTTATATCAATTTCACTGGTTTTTCTTCTTTCAAGAACAAAGCCAAGACACGGAGGAAGTCAAAAAGATTGCTACAAAATCATAGCAACATTTATTAAACAACAACAAAAAAATCAAAATGTGAAGATATTATTTCTCAACATACCCTCTGCATAGGTCTACACACCTCTGAATGTGGTGTTTTTAATTTTTCTAACCATCTTCCCACCCACACTAGTCTATCAGTTTATCATACTGTGATGGTTTGCTAGAAGATATGCCACCTGAGTTTCAAATAAAAGAAGGGTCACCCATGATAGACAGGCTCCAGTAGAGCTTTCAGACTATGAACAGACTGGTAACAGTCCACTTAAAACCTTATGAATAGCAGTAGAATATTGTCTGTATAGTGCCTGAAGATGAGTCCCTTGTGTTGAAGGCACTGAAAATATGACCGAGGAAGAACTGCCATAATGGGAGTTGACCTTCATGACAGGAATTGAGCAAAGTTTGGGAACTTTCACTTGCCAATAGACATGATTTAAAAATGGAAGAAACAGCTACAAACATCCATTAACAACTAGAAAATGGAATGCATGAAATATGAATTTAAGAAAATTAAAAGACAACACAAATAAAATGTAATAAATAAAGATCAATATCCTATGCATTAATGAGCTGAAATGGACAGGTATTGACCATTTTGAGTTGGATAATTATATAGTTTACTATGTGGAAAATGAAGCAAGGATGACAAGACTTCATCTCTCATATTTCAGACATGTTATCAGAAGGGACCAGTCCCTAGAGAAGGACACCATGCTAGGTAAACTGGAGGATCAGCAAAACAGAGAAAGACTCTCGATGAGATGGGTTGGCACAATGAGCTCAAGCCTAATGATTATGAGGATGGCCCAGGACCAGACAGTGTTTCATTCTATTGTGCAGTCTCTATAAGTCAGAAGTGACTCAACAACACCTAAGAACAATAACAACAAAGTAAAATACAACTGAAAGTAGGGAAACAGAGGTATCAATTGATAATGAAGTCAACTTCAAAGCAAAAAGAGGGAATAGTGTAGATCCAGAACTTCCAAATGACAAGGAAGTCAAGTATATTTCAATATAAGACAAACTGATTAAAACAGGGGGAAAAATTAATTACAGGGTAATCTTAAAGAAAATTAAGGTTAATATATACTTTTTTACTTATGTGAAAATACTTTCACATAAAATTGAAAAAAGAAAAATCTTCAGGATCCTTCAATATGCTGTCTAAAGGACACACCTTACATACAAAGACAAAAATAGACTGAAAAATCAAAGGATGGAATAAATATATCAAGCTAATGGCAATCAAAATGAGCAGGACTGGCAATATTAATCTCTAATAAAACAGACTTTAAGGCAAAAACCAGGATAAGGGACAAAGAAGGACATTATCTCATGATTAAAAGCGCAATTGAACAAAAGGACATAACTATAATAAATATCCATGCTTGCTCCCAATGAAAGAGCCTCAAAATACATAAATCAAACAGTAATACAACTGAAGACAGAAATAGAAAACTCTACAGTAATACTTGTTGTTAAGTGTCATTGAGTCAGTTCCAACCCATAGCAATCCTGTGTAGGGTTTACAAGGAGTAGCCTGTGAGTTTGAACCACTAACCTTGCAATTCAAACCGACCTTGAAGTCGAATGCTTATCGTAAATTGACACACCAGGACTCTACAGTAATACTAGGAAATTTTAATACACCACTTTTGATGAAGGACAGAACAACTAGAAAGAAAATCAACGAAGACACAAAAGAACTAAACAACACAATCACCTAATTTGACGTCATGATTATATTTGTTGTTGCTTTTGTTATGTGCCATCGAGTCAGTTCTGACTCATAGCAACCCTATATAAAGTTTCTGAGGCTTTAAATCTTAATGGGAACTGAAAGCCTCATCTTTCTCCCACAGAATGGCAAGTGGGGTCAAACCATGGACCTTGTGCACATAGTTATATACAGAGAATTCAACCCAAAAGCAGTACAATATACATTTTTCCAGTGTACATGGAACATTCTCCAGAATAGATCATACGTTAGATCACAAAGCATACCTCAATGAATTCAAAGACACCAAAACACTAAAAGTATCTTCTCACATCATAATGAAATAAAATTAAAAATAAGCAATAGAAAGACCAAGAGGGGTGGGGTAGAATCACATATATGGAAATTGAATAACACCTTGCTTCAAGCTACTGGGTAAATAGAACAAATAAGAAGTGAAGTTTAAAAATTCCTTGGATTGAATAAGAATGAAAACACAGCATACAAAACTTTAAGGATGCAACAAAAGCAGTATTCATGGGGTAATTTACAGCAATCAATACACATATCCAAAAAGAAGAAAGATCTAAAATCAACACGGTTAATGCACTGGACTGCAAAGTCGATTTGAACAGCAAGGTTGGTGGTTCAAGCTCACCAGCTGCTCCTTGGAAACCCTATACAGGGTTGCTATGGGACAGAACCAACTTGATGGCACCTAACAATAACAACCTATTATCTCCAACAATTATGAAGGAGCAGCAAAGTAAGCCTATTGCTATCAGAAGAAAAGAAATAATAAAGGTTAGAGTAGAAATAAATTAAATAGAAAAAATAAAACAATAGAAAGAATCAACAAGACAAGATGCTGGCTCTTTGAATGTGTTTAATAAAATCTACAAACCACTGGCAAATCTAACAAAAGAAAAAGAAGGAAAAGAGACAAATAACACAAATAAGAAATTATGAGTGACATCACAACAGAATCAACAGAAATAAAAGGGATTATAACACAATGCTATGAAGAAAAATAAATGAACATATTTCTAGAAATACACAACCTACCTAAACTAACACAAACTGAAGCAGAAACCCACTGAAAAAAGTCCAGGCCCATAAGTGGGACAGAGATAAAGGATGATATATGCACAGCCTTGGAACTGCAGGGCTCTGGGATACAGGGATCGAGTCATGGTTGGAATGGGTGGGGAAGGGGGATAGTGTTAAGATACTTGGCTGTTTTTTGAATCTTGGTGTTCCTTGCATTATAATATAGAGTAGACACTGGAGGAGGAGAGAAAGGAATGATCAGAAACATCATCATAGAAGGCTTCTAAGTCCGTCTTCTGCCTATAACTGATTGGAATACCTAAAATGGGGCTACAGAGTACCCAGTGAAGGAGGCTTCCTGCGGAGCCTTTGCAATACATAAAACTATAGGTAGAAACCTGAACCACATCCAGATCTCCAGATATGGGAAATTTCCACTTGAAAGGACGGAGCAGACCAGCCTGGAGTGGTTAGAAGAACAGAAGATACTTCTTGAAAGAAAGACTTCCAGGAAAAATACAAAACAATAGAGGCAGATGGACTGTTACTACAAGAACAAACAAATCGCTCCCCCAGGAAACATCAAGGCAAGTGGTCGGGTCCCCTCAATTCAAACCCCCTTCTAAGACTAAGACTCAACGGAAATACATGCTCTGATTGGTGACCACAGGCATCGCGGGTAGGGGGAAGTGGGGTAAAAGCAGCAATGAAGTGGCAAGCTAAACCCTACAATGCTCGGTGGGCTTCTGTGGACCCAGATGGGGACCTGGTTGGCAAGCAGTGTGAGGATACCTGGGGACTCTTGGGCCCAGAGTCAGTGGCGTGGCCACAGAGGACTTGAGTGGAGAGTGGAGCTACCAGCTGATGGGAAGAAAGGGCATGTGCACAAGAATACCCACACTTGCAGTTGGTACCCACGTGACCTGGCCCAGATGGCTGGATGATCAGAGCTCAACCAGGAGAAGAAAGAAGAGGAAAAAAAGAGTGATCTGATACAGTTTGATGAACTTGACCTACACCTACGGATGCAGTGACTCAAAAGAGGGAACAAATCCTTACAGCAAGACACATTCCCACCCTCTCCACACACAGAGTAGACAGAGATGGGCAAATTGGACATTGAATACCCAAATGGTGGTGGGGGATGGGGGGTAGGACTACAAAGGCAAGAAGTGACTGGCTTACAAGCTTTCAAGAGGGAACCTAGAGCTAGGGGGCATGGAGAAAGGCAGAATCGCCAGTGAGTACTATCTAATCTGTCTAGCCAGAGCTGATGAAATGAAATGCAGATGGGTCACTTGTGATACTATAGTGAATAATTGTTATCAGGACTGATTGTGAGGGTTGGAAATGTAAAGGTAGACGTTTTGTAGCCAGGAAGGGAGTGATTAATTCTCCAGTCTAGGAGCAGAGGTCTCTAGGACCATCAACGGAGAAGAGCCGAGAGTGGGACCCTACCCAGAGAAGCAGAGATGCCTGAGATAGAGACAGAGACAATGACCTGGAGTGAAGAAGCAGCTGGGGACTTTGGATTCAGAGAGGGAGAAGGACTGTGTGCTGAAGACTGGGGTGGGGGAGGGATTATAGGGGACGGGATTTAGGGTACACCCTTTGGTCGGCTGATGATGCATGGAGGGGATTGGAGCCATGGCAATGAGACGATATGCAATGGAATGAATGTAAAACTAAAGTTCTCTCATGTAAACTATCATATAATTCACAGTAAAACATTAAAAAAAAAAAAAAGTCCAGGCCCAGATGATTTGACTGGTGAATTCTATCAAACTGACACCAATTCTACTCAAACTAATCCAGAATATAGAAAATGAAGGAAAACTCCCAAATTTATTTTATGAAGTAAGCATAACCCTGATACCAAAACTAGACAAACTAATCACTACAAAATAAAATTATAGATCATTATACCTCATAAACATAGATTCAAAAATTATCAACAAAGTCCTAGCCTTTAGAATCCAACAACATATCAAAAAAAATAATACATCATCGCCAAGTATGATTTATAACCAGTAAGCAAGAATGGTTCAATATTATAAAATGCATCAATGTAATCCACCACATAAACAAAACAAAGGGAAAAGTACACATGATCATATCAATTGATGCATATAAAAGGCATTTGACAAATTCCAACATCCATTCATGATAAAGATACTCATCAAAATAGGAATAGAAGGGAAATTCATTAACATAATTAAGGACATACATACAAAACCAACAACCAATATCATTTTGAATGGACAGAAACTGAAACCTTTCTCCTTGCAAACAGGCCCTTTATCACCACTCCCATGCAATATTTTCCTGGAAGTTTTAGAGTCATAAGGCAAGAAATGAAAATTAAAGGCATTCAAAGTGACAAAGAAGTAAAACTCTATTTGCAGATGACATGATTCTGTACACAGAAAATCTCAAAGGCTCAGCAAGAAAATCATTGGAACTCATTGATTCAACAGTATACAAAACTCGGTTGGATAGCTCTATATTAATAAAGACAACTCTGAAAGAAAATTAGGAAAACAATACCATTTATAATAGCCATAGAAGAGACTACATGCTTAGGAATAACTCTAACCAAAGAAACAAAAGACCTATGCAAAGAAAACTAGAAAACA
>NW_006408622.1:1650502-1651985 GCF_000296735.1 Chrysochloris asiatica
TGAGGACATTATGCTGAGTGAAATTAGTCAGTCACAAAAAGAGAAATACTGCATAGGACCACTACTGTAAAAGACTAAGAAAAAAAATTATATTAAAAGGGGGTAGGGGGAAGTCTTTTTTGGTTGTTGGGAAGTTGGTGATGGGTGCGGGGAAGGGTGGAGGGTGGAGAGTCTGGGTGCTGGGGAGGGGGATAATATACAGGGAGGGAGAGTGACGTGGAGAAACAGGGCAGATAGGAGAACAATTGGGCATGTTTGAAAGGGCTAAATGGGACAGAGATAAAGGATGATATATGCACAGCCTTGGAACTGCAGGGCTCTGAGATATAGGGATTGAGTCATGGTTGGAATGGGGGGAGAATCATGTTAAGATGCTTGACTGGTTTTTGTTTTGTTTTGTTTGTCTGTTTGTTTTTTTAATCTTGGTTTCCCAAGCATTATAATATAGAGTAGACAATGGAGAGGGAAAGAAAGGAATAGTCAGAAACATCACACCAGAAGGCTTGTAAGTCCGTCTTCTGCCTATGACTGATTGGAATACCTAAAATGGGGCTACAGCACACCCAGTGAACGAGGCTTCCTGCAGAGTCTTTGCAATACATAAAACTATAGATAGAAACAGGAACCACATCCAGATCTCCAGAGATGAGAAATCTCCACTTGAAAGGATGAGCAGACCAGCCTGGAGCGGCTACTAGAATAAAAGATACCTCTTGAAAGAAAGATCTGCAGGGAAATGGAGGCAGATGGACTGTTAATACAAGAGCAAACAAACCGATTCCCTAGGAAACATCAAGGCAAGTGGCCAGGTCCTCTCAATGCAAACCCCCTTCCAAAACTAAGACTCGACGGAAATGCATGCTCTGATTGATGACCACACACATCACCGATGGGGGGATGTGGGATAAAAGCAGCAATGAAGCGGCAAGCTAAGCCCCACGATGTCCAGTGAACTTCTGTGGACCCAGTTGGGGACCTGGCTGGCAAGCAGTGTGAGGAGACCTGGGGACTCTTGGGCCCAGAGTCAGTGGCGTGGCCACAGAGGACTCGAGAGGAGAGTGGAGCTACCGGCTAATGGGAAGAGAGGGCATGTGCACAGGAGCGCCCACACTTGCAGATGATACCCACATGACCTGGACTGGATGACTGGACAATCGGAGCTCAAACAGGAGAAGATAGAAGAGGGGAAAATAAAAAAAAATAAAAAAAAAAGAGTGAGCTGATACAATCTGATGAACTTGACCTATACCTATGGAACAGCAACCCAAAAGAAGGAACAAATCCTTACAGCAAGAAAAATTCCCACCCCCTCCACACACAGAGTGGACGGAGATGGGCAACTTGGTCATTGGATACTCAAATGGGGAGGGGGGACTACAAAGGCAAGAAGTGACTGGCTTACAAGCTTTCAAGGGGGAACCTAGTGCTAGGGAGCATGGAGGAAGCCAGAATCTCCAGTGGGTACTATTCAATCTGTCTGGGC
>NW_006408622.1:1652168-1683139 GCF_000296735.1 Chrysochloris asiatica
AGGTAGACGTTTTGTAACAAGGAAGGGAATGATTAATTCTCCAGTCTAGGAGCAGAGGCCTCTGGGACCCTACCCAAAGAAACAGAGATGCCTGAGATGGAGATAGAGAAGACAACGTGGAGTGATGAAGCGGCTGGGGACTTTGGATCCAGAGAGGAAAAGGGACTGTGGGCCAAAAACTGGGAGTGGGGGTAGGGGGAAGTGTAGGGGGCGGGTAACTAGGATATACCCTTTGGTTGTTGGATGATGCATGGAGGGGATTGGAACCATGGCAATGAGATGATATACAATGGAATGAATGTAAAACTGAGGTTCTCCCATGTAAACTATCATATAATTCACAATAAAACATTTAAAAAAAAAGTTTTAAGACAGGAAAGAATAAAAGTTGATACCAGAAGATACTCTGAAACTTGCTTTTGAATGTAAAGAAGCTAAAGCAACTAGAAGTTATAACAAAAGTAAGAGAGCTGAACAGAAAATTTCCAAGGACAATTTGAGAAGACAAAGTAAAGTATTATAATTAAATGTACAAAAACCCAGAGTTAGAAAATCAAAAAAGAAGAACATGCTCAGCATTTCTCAAGCTGAAAGAACTGAAGAAAATATCCAAGCCTTGACTTGAAATATTGAAGGATTTTATGGGCAAAATATTAATGAAGCACCAAAAGAAAATGGAAGGGGTACACAGAATCACTGTACCACAAAGAACTGATCGGTGCCCATTCATTTCAGAAGGTAGCATATGATAAGAACTGATGGTATTGAAGGGAGCAGTCCAAGCTGAACTGGAGACATTAGTGTAAAACAAGAAATTAATGGAATACAACTTGAAATGTTTCAACAAACTGATGCAGTGGCTAGAAGCACTCAACTGTCTGTTTGTCCAACCTACTTGAAGAGATAGATCACTGTCCATGTCCATTCCAAAGAAAGGAACCCCAACAGGATACAAAATCAGTGACTAATATCATTAGTACCACATGCAAGTAAAAATTTGCTTAAGATTATTCAAAAATGGTTGCAGCAATACATTGACGGTGAGCTGCAAAAATGTAAGCTATAATCATAAGATGTTGTGGAATGAGGGGTACCATTGCTTGTGTCAGATGGATCTTGGATGAAAGCAGAAAATACCAAAAAGATATCTATTTGTACTTTATTGACTATACAAAGACATTTGACTGTGTGGATCATAACAATGGATAACATTGTGCAGAATGGGAATCTCTAAACATTTAATTGTACTCAGGCAGAATCTGTACATAGACCAAGAGGCAGTTATTTTAATAGAATAAGGGCATACTGCGTATTTTAAAGTCAGGAAAAGTGTGTGTTATGGTTGAATATTTTGATCATATCTATTCAATCTGTATGCTGAGTAAATAATCTGAGATGCTGGACATATGAAGAAAGACTGCATCATAATTAGAGGAAGATTTATTAACACCTTTTGATATGTGGATGACACAACATTTACAAGCTGAAAGTGAAGATGACAGGAGATGTGGATAAGTCTCTTGTGATACAATAGTGAATACTTGCTATCAGGACTGACTGTGAGGGTTGGAAACATAAAGGTAGATGTTTTGTAGCAAAAGAAGGGGAGTAATTGATTTTGCAGTTCAGGAGCGGAGGTCCCTGGGACCATCAAGGGAGAAAAGTGGAGTGTGGGTCCCTACTCAGAAAAGCAGTGATGCCAGAGATGGAGGCAGATATGATGACGTGAAGAGATGGAGCAGCTGGGGACTCTAGACCCAGAGAGGAAGAGGGGCTGTGTGCTGACGACCTGGGGGGGAAGAGGGGCAGGCTTACAGGGTGTACCCTTTTGTTGATTGATGATGCATGGAGAGGATGTAACCATGGCAATTAAATGACATACAATAGGATGAATGTAAAGCTGATGTTCTCCCATGTAAATGATCACATATTTCACAATAATACTTTTTTAAATAAATAAAATTAGAGAGCCAGTGACCAAAAGGAATACCCACAATGAGATGGCTTGAATCAGTGACAGCAACAGTGGGCTCAAACATAGTAGTTGTAGGAATGGCACAGGATAAGGCAGTGTTTCATTCTATTTACATAGGCTCACTATGAGTTGGAACCAACTCAATACATCTAACAACAAGAAGAATAGCACTTCCCCCAAATAATTCTGTGCTCTGATTTACACCACCAGAGTGATTTGCAATCTAATTTAAGACTTTTTTGCATGCCCAAGGGACTCAAATGATGAACCTACTAAATGTTCTTTGAGTTTGGGAACAAAAACAAATTTGAAGGTGCAAGACCAGGGCTTTATGACAGGTGGGAGAAGGTTTTTCCAATAAAATTTTTGTAGGGCAACTCTTGCTACCTTTGAAGAATGAGCAGGTGCCTTATGACAGAAAAAATTCCTTGGCTCAACTTCCTAGCTCTTTTTATCACCAATGCAGTTGTCAATTTTCATAAAGCTTCTTCACAATAAGTCCCCAGGATCATCCTGTGTCCTTTGAGATAATTTATCAAGATTGTTGTTGTTGTTGTTAAGTGCCATCGAGTTGGTTCCAACCCATAGCGACCCTGTACAGGGTTCCCTAGGGTGTAAATCTTTACCAGAGTAGAAAGCCTCATCTTTCTCCTGCGGATAGGCTGGTAGTTTTGAACCGCTGACCTTAAGGTTCGCAGCCCGATTCGTAACCACTACACTACCAGAGCGCTCCTTACCCCTCTAGAAATCCAAAAACCAGTTGTCATAACCTTCTGAGCTGATCTTTCTGTCTTAAATGTAACTGGCCCAGCAGACCCTCTCATAAGTTACTGTTTTGATTGAACATTTTTGTTTCTGAAGGCACCCTAACCAGACTGACAAGTATATTACTGAGAGAGCTTGTCTGCAGCCATCCAATTATCATAAAGAAAGGTTAAAACATGTTTTGTTTGAAATAAGCCATGCGTACATGAACTGGAACCCTAGTAGCAATATTTTGTTTACTTAGTTGTTGTTGGTGGTGGTGTTAAGTGTAGTTGAGTCCTGATTCACAGGGACCCTTTATAATACTTCTGAGGCTTTAAATTTGTGTGGGCGCAGAAAGCCTCACCTTTCTCCTGTATGGCAGCTGGTGAACTGGAACCACCGATTTTTCATTCATAGTCCGGTGCTTATCCTATAGTGGTAGTTATTGTTAAGTGCTGTCGAGTTGGTTCTGACTCACAGCAATTCTCTATAGGGTTTCCAAGGAGTGACTGGTGAGTTTGTCCTGCTGACCCTGTGGTTCAAACCGACCCTGTGGTCTAGTGCTTTATCCCATAATGCCACACCAGGACTCCTTATATATCGTAGCAGTCGCTTTATGATAATATCATTATTACTATCACTATTTCTGATATCTGTGGCTTCTGGCACAGGGCACTCCACAGAAGAAAATGCTACCAATAATTTCTAAAGAGATGCCTAACGATGGTGTTAAGCATTGTCTTGTTTGTTGTTTCTCCATAGTTGTATGCCAATCATAACATTTGATCAGAACAATTACTACAAAGCAACGCTGAAGTACAGCTATTCACCAAACGAGCAGAAATGAGCCCCTAACTTCCCAATGCTCACCTTAGAAATTTTATACCAAGCTTCCTGACAAAAAGTGTGCACTTGTATGTTCTTCCAGGAATGATGAGAACAGCTGATGGGTCCCCATGAGCTGAGGCTCTTGGAAACAGAGGAAAAGTTCCAACTTTTCCTGTTTAGTTACCCCTAATCCTGGGGCTAAATCTAGATTGGACAGCAGAGTCATGGACACTAACTTAAACCTTCCCTAAAATGGCCAGTCAAAGGGAAGTCAAGAGTTCAAACTAGTCTCAGGAATAATTGGAACTGAGGTCAGAAACTCAAGGCATATCTAAATCAAAAAATAAACCCACTGCTATTGATCTTGCTCTTGGCCTCTGCCACCAGTCTTTGCTTGGGCCCAGACTTTACCACTGACCTCCCATCAGGCAATTGTTACAATTCTACTATTGAGTGTCCAGAGGTATTCCACTCCACCAACAAGCCTCTAGTCCACTTCATGGCTCACCTCACTCATCTTGCCCCAATTTCCTGGCTGTCACTACTCATGCTATCATGCTCCATCTTGAACCATCTTGCGTCACATCTCAGGCTGGGTTCTCTAGAGAAGTAAAACCAGTGAAACCTAAATATGTCTATATGATGGTAGTGGTGCACCACTGATTCAGTTTCAACTCACAGCAACCTTGTATAGAGTTTCTGAGGCTGTTGGGGAACATCATTTGATCTGGCCTTACCAAAACAACCACAGTTCCCACCATCACATTGTTGCTCTTATTATTAGGTGCCAACTCATAACAACCCTATGCACAATGGAACAAAACACTGCCTGGTCTTGAGCCAACCTCACAATCATTGCTACATTTGAGCCCACTGCTGTGCCACCGTGTCAATCCATCTCATTGAGAGTCTTCCTCTTTTTCTCCAACCCTCCACTTTACCAAACATGATATCCTTCTCCAGACTGGTCCGTCCTGATAATATACCCTAAGCATGAGAGACAACGTGCTGGCTTCCAAGGGTGAGTTAATTAAATGTCTGACCAAATATAGCAGGCTAATAGAATAATTTTTTTTTTTTTTTTTTTTGCTTCTTGAATTTTATTTTGAAACATAAAAAATAGTCTTTGAAATACACTATTTTATGTCAACCATGTATGAAATCAAGTGCACATTTGACTGCCTTTTCATTGTCTGGATTTTACTGTATTTTCTTTTCAAATTTGTCTGAATGTGAGGGAAGGTAATAATAACCAGTACCCACAACCTACAATAGCTCATTCTAACAAGACAGGTACCCCCTGGTCTGGTGAGAGCAGTATGTTTCTCAGTGGATTATAGTTCCTGATATGGAGAGTTTTAGATAAAAATAATGATCTCCCGGGGTTTGATTTAGCAAAACAGTTGGTGCTATACACACATACTTCCCATATAATGGCATTGTACTTATTTTGGATCTAGGAAACTGCAGCTGAAGTTCTTATTGTCTCGCTGTCAATATACTGTTGTAGCTGTTTTTGAATGATCTTCCTCACAACTTTATTTGATTATGATATTATGATATTATGATATTATTCAATGATTTCCACATTCCGTTGGGTCACCTCTCTAGAATGGGCACAAGTATGGATCTCTTCCAATCATGTGTCCAGGTATCTGCATTCCAAATATCTTGGCATACATTCGTGAATGTCTCAAGTCCTGCATCAGTTTATGGAAAGATTTCAATTTGTATTCCGTCAGTTCCTGGAGCCTAGTTTTTCATCACTCCCTTTAGTGGATCTTGGCTATCTTCCTTCAGTGCCATCAGTTGTTGATCATATGTTGCCTATTGAGATGTTTGAATATGACCATGTCTTTTTGGTATAGTGACTTCATATTCTTTTCTTGTTGTTTCTCATTTTCTTTCACCAGATCCATCTGTCGTTATTGTTGTTGTTGTTGTTGTTGTGAAATGTCATCAAGTCAGTTCCAACCCATAGCAACGCTGTATAGGGTTCCTGAGAAGTGGCTGGTGAGCTAAAATCACTGACCTTGCAGTTCAAACTGACCTTGCAGTCCAGTGCATTAACCTACAGCGCCCCACCAGGACTCCAGATCCATATTGTTGTTGTTGTCAGGTGCCATCGAGTCAGAACCGACTCATAGCGACCCCATGCACAGCAGAACGAAACAATGTCCGATCCTGGGCCAACCTCACTACTGCTGCCACACTTGAGTCCATCAATGATGCCACCTGGCCAATCCATCTCCTTAGAGGTCTTCCTCTTTTTCTCCGACCCTCCACCTTACCCAGCATGACATCCTTCTCCAATGATTGTTTCCTTCGGACAATATGTCCAGATCCATATAGACAAGATGAAAACTATTCAGTGGGGATTCTACCTTCCCCAACTTGACCTGAAACTAAACTCCCTCTTGAAAATTTGTAAGCCAGTCACTTCGTGCCTTTATAGTGTCCCCCCTCCTTTTTTTTTTTTTTTTTAGGTAGCCAGTGTCTAAGTTGCCCAGCAGGCTAATTTTTAAGTTGATAAATTTGTATGGTCCATAAATTATGTTGTAAATTTGGGCAGAAAAAAGTTTACCTACCCCTGCTTTACTGGAATAGAGAGCATCGTCTTTCTCTCATAGAGCCACTGGTAGCTTCAAACTACTGACTTTGCAGTTAGCAGCCCAGCCTGTAATCCACTATGCTACCAGGGTTCCTTAAATACATATATACAGAGAGACATTTATATCAAGAAAATGACTCATCTAGTTATAGAGACAGGCAAGTTCAAAGTCCGTGGGTCAGCTGTTAGGCTGTACACTTCTGACTCATATAGGAGCAGGATGAACCCAAGACCACAGGTCAGACTACAGACTTTTGACTGTAGAGGTGAATGAATCCAAAGCTGGCAGGTAGGCAGGCTCTGACAACTCCCAGGAGCAGTAGGCAATAAGGTCACCAGTTCAAGTCAAAAGAACTGGAGATCAGATGACCAGCCAGATGCAGGCTCCAGCAAGTTTTGCCTGAATGTCCAAAATACTGGAAGCAGGTCATACTCTTAAGGACATGTCCTTTCAACTGATTGGCTGCTTATACTAGATCTCATCATAGGGAATTGCTGTATCTTAACTGTTAAGGCACTGAGAATGCCGGCCCAATCAAGTTGACATAAATCCTTAATTATCAGGTTATCAGATGCCAGTGCTGTACCATCTTGTGCCATCTCCAGTGTTATCTCCTAGGTCTAGGAGGTTTTCAGTGATGGTGCCCTGAGTCCAAAGGACTCACCCCACTCTCAGATCCTCTTTACAGTAGTAAGGCTCCCCTCAACATCTGTGGGATTAGTCCTTTTATACTTAGCAGGATGTCAAAACTGACCAATCGCCTGCGTATGTCACAGTCAATTTATGTGCACAATAGACCGTCAAATCCCTAAAAGGTTTGTCACACATTATTTGTAAAGTGTCCAATTGTGTTTTATGCACCTTATTTACATAGTAAACTGTCCAATCCCTTTGGAAGATGTCGTCTGGCAAATCATTTTGGCAGAACTACAAACCCAGGGTCATAAGGCCATACATAAGGAGAAACCTGTTACAATGAAGCCAGTTTCAGCACTACTTAACTGAGCTTTCAGACTAGTCACCACAGCTCTCCGTTTCATGCTCCCATCTCCTGCATGAAAATGATGAGCTAAAGCAATTGTTACCATTCTGTGGTTCTACAGCTCTCAGGTTCCTGGTGCCCAGGTTTGCTGTCACTAACCAGAGAAGAGTCAGCTCTCCTGTAGTGCTTGTCTATGTGTGAGTAAGTCTCTCATTATTGGTAGAGTTCACTCAGCCTTTGGTTTCATTGTCAGGTCTTCACAAATACTATGAGACATGAGAATTAATATCTGAAGAAGACAACATCTTCAGATATGGTGGGCTCCTGTGGTACAGTGAATTATTTAATATCTCTTTGAGCCATTTGTTACTGTTGTTGTTAGGTCCCGTTGAGTCACTTCCAACTCATAGTGACTCTAGTCCCGTGCCATCCTCACCATTGTTACATTTGAGCCCATTTTTGTTGCCACCATGTTAATCCATCTTATTAGGGGTCTTCCTATTTTCCTCTGGCCCTCCACTTTACCAAGCATGATGTCATTCTCCAGGAAACTGATCTCTGCTGACAACATGTACATAGATCAAGAGATAAAGTCTCCATCCTCACTTCTCAGGAGCATTCTGGCTGTACTCTTTCCAAGACAGATTTGTGTGTTTCTCTGGCAGTTCATAGTACTTTCAGTATTCTTCACCAACACCATAATTCAAATGCACCAATTCTTCTACAGTTACTCTTATTCGTTGCCCAACTTCCACATATATAAGAAGCAATTGAAAATACCATGGCTTGGGTCAGGCAAACATTTGTCCTTAAACTGATCTTTGCTCTTTAACACTTTAAAGGGGTCTTTTGCAGAAGATTTACCTAATGCAATACATCCTTTGACTTTTTTATTGCAGCTTCTATGAGCATTGATTGGGGATCCAAGCAAAATTAAGTCTTCAACAACTTCAATCTTTTCTCTATTATCATGATATTATTTATTGTTCAGTTATGAGGATTTTTTTTCTTTACATTGAGGTACAATCAATACTGAAAGTTATAGTCTTTCATCTTCATCAGTAAATATTTCAAGTACTCTTCATTTCCAGCAAGTAAGGTTGTGTCATCTGCATATTACAGGTTGTTAATGAGTCTTCCTCCAATCCTGATGCCATGTTCTTATTCATATAATACAGCTTCACAGATTACTTGCTCAGCATACAGATTAAATAAGTATGGTGAAAGATACAACATTGGCACATAACGTTCCTGATTTTAAATCATCAGTATCTCCATTCTGTCTGAATGACTGCCTCTTGGTCTATGTACAGGATCCTCTTGAACACAATGGAATATCCATTCTTTGCAATGATGTCCATATTTTGTTAAGATCTACATAGCTGAATGCCTTTGCATAGTCAATAAAAAGTAAGTATTTTTAACATTGAGCCAAGATTCATCTAACATCAGCAATGATATATCTTGTTCCACATCCTCATCTGAATTGGCTTGAATTGGCAGTTCCTTGTTGATGTACTGTTGCAACTGTTTTCAGATTATCTTCAGGTGAAGATAATTCCAGCCATAGTCTGTGAGGATGGTGTCTGAGTTCTTTGTGGTCATTGCAATGAACATTGAACCCTGTTGGATAGAAAGTGCTGTGGGAGGGATTGTTGTTGCTAAGTGCTGTTGAGTCAGTTCTGACTCACAATAAACCTGTATAGGGTTTCCAAAGAGCAGATGGTGGGTTTGAATCACCAACCTTGGAGTTAGCAGTCCAGTGCTTATCCTATAGCGCCACACCAGTGGGAGGGAGAGTTGGTGCCATTTTTTTTTTTTTTTTACATCTCCCTTCCTTTTAGATGAGTTGTCAAATTAGCTAATTTGATACGGACTGGAGGTGTGCGACACTCAGTAAAGTTTTCATTTCAAATTTTTATTGTTCATCTGTGATCCAAGCTTAACTTGGAGTCCTGGTGTGGCACTGTGGGTTAATGTGCTGGACTGCAAAGTCAGTTTGAACCACAAGATCAGTAGTTCAAGCTTACCAGTTGCTCCTTGGAAACCCCTTACAGGGTCACTATGGGTCAGAACCAAGTCGATGGCACTTAACAACAACAATATAGGATAAGCTCTTGGCTGCTAACTGCAAGGTCAGCAGTTCAAACCCAGCAGTAGGAATGAGTAGGAACCGACTGGATGGCACACAGTCAGCCAGTCACCGTAAGTTCTTCCCTTCAAATTTAGATTCCTTTAAGGTGCCACAAGAGATGATTGGTTAAGTGAATTTTGTCTTTGATAAAATTGTGCAGACTATTTTATAGGCAACTTTCTCTCCCTTAGTATATCAAGAATATTCTCATGCTAAACTACTTTGTACAAAGGAATACAATTTTCATTAAGAAACACTCATAGATTCATTTGTATGGAAATATACTGGAATAACATACATAAATCTAGGGGTAGGTTTTTAGGCACTTTGTGTATTTTGGTGGTCTACTTTTCTGTGTTTTCAAAGTTTTCTTCACTGTTTTACTTTTTTGTATTACAAAAAAAAATAGCATTCTAAAATAACATCTCTAATTTTTCAGATGAAATCTAAAAATCCTTTATACTTCACTTAGACTATAACCCTATCTCTTCCCATAACTGTGGAGACTTTAATTATCAATAAAAGGAAAATAATAGATCTTAAATGTTCTTCCCCTGTTCCACCCTCTAGTCAATCAAAGATCAATTTGCTAGCTCTTCTCCTTAGTTCAATAAATGAAAGGAAATTGCCCAAAGGTAAAGTATCTGGGATCCATAGCTACAGTCTTTACTGTTGGGATTTTTCATTTTCTTATTAATCCTGCCCCTTATTGCTTTTCTTTCCTCACAAAATAGCATTAACTCCTTGGCACAGCCCCCATTTTTTCTGAAGGTCGGCCCAGCTTCCCCATTTCACTGGAGCCATAAGCCACATTCCAATTTTATTAACATAGCATCCTACTCATTCACTCAATCCTGGAACAACCATTTCCTCCATGTAAAGTAAGTGGCTAGGGCAAATGACCAAAGCATCCTCTTCCTTAAATAATATGATTTACAACAGGCATCTGTATTGAGCATCCTCCATGCCTGGAGTTCAGAAGTGATTATGGTATCTAGGAAGATGCCACTTCTCCTTGGCTCTCTGCCTCTTCTTACACTATCATCTTTCCTCATGTCCATCAAGCAACCTGTAATCCTTTTCTTTCTCACAATCTTAAAGGGGCTTCTGTGTTTCAAAGCGCTTAAACATGAATAAATCCCCACTAGCCGCTACTTGAATTGTGTGTGTTTCCAAGCATTTTGGATCAGATATACCGGCACTGACTTCAGGCAAAAAGGGACCCTAGAGATTGCTATTTTATTTCTGTGGCACCTATTCTGCAATTATATTGCAACTCTGGATGGAGCCCAACATATTGAGGCCAGAAAGTGAACTGTAAATTCACTGAGGTTCTCCATCTAATTCTTTCCGGCAAACATAAAGCTTCCCTTAGGCCAGAAATTTGAATATTTGGCCTCACGTTAGAGTTGGTTGGGAGCTATAAAAAATCACGATGCCCAGATTGTTTCTATGCCATTTAAATCCGTTTAAAAATTATGAATGCCTGAAGGTGGGTCCCAGGCAGTTTTTCAAGTTCATCAGGTGAATCTAATGTCAACCAAGTTTGAAAGACTGGTTTAAAGCTGTAGTTCTCAATGTTGACTGCACACTGGTATCACATGGAGGTCTTTTAAATGTTTGACTCATAGGCCATCCCTGAGACCAATTAAACCACGCTCTCTCCTAGTGAAATACACATCAGTGGGTTTAAAAAAAAAGAAAACTCTCTGGGTGATTCTTGTTGTGCAAACAAGTTTAAGAACTTTGTCCTAGACAGATTCTTTTATAAAAAAAACATAGGGAGAGCTCTTGGAAAATAGACAAAAGGATCCCAGCGCTTGGACTGGCTTCCCTATAGTTGTCATCTGCCTTCGAGTCAGCTTCTGACTCACAATGACCCTACGCACAGCCAAATAAAATTCTGTCTGCCCTGTGCCATCCTCACGATCATGAACCATCATGACACCTGGGGCTTCACTGGCTGATTTCCAGAAGTACATCTCTAGGCCTTCTTATTCTTAATCTGGAAGCCTAATTGAAACTTCTTCAGCATCATAGCAACACACATGAGGTACATTAATGAGGAAATAAACCGAGTATCTGGCATGGAAGTCCAGAATTCTCCCTCTGAACCAATGATATCTCAAACAAAATTAAACCCAGTGCTCATATCAACCCTATAGGGCAAACTAGAATTGACCCATAAGGTTTCAAAAAAAGTAAATCTTTACAGAACTGGATGCCGCATCTTTCTCCCTCAGAGTAACTGATGGGTTCAAACCACCAACTTTTCTGTTAGCCTCCCATGCTTAAGCCCTGCACCACCAGGGCTCCGTAGTAACACCCCGCCTACTGGCAAATATGTGTTCTCACCACCATAAGACACTCCCACCTTCTGTGGGTAGATCACCACAGGCGGCGCTACTCTCTACGACTCTCTAATTCCTATAATGATCACTGGCCAGTGGGTTCTTTATAGCGAATGCCCACAGTCACACATACAGGCTGCAGAGACTGTTAGACTCAGGTAATGATACTTAATATTTGTCCAACTTTGAAAGTATGAAATAATTATCTGATACAATTAACAGAAACCAGACATGCCAAATTTACATATAGTTCAGTTCCCTGGGCTGGAAGAAATGAGTGAAGAAGGAGGAAGGGAAAGAGAGGCATAGAAAAGAGGGTGCAATTGGATCTGTACTGTTTTATTTTAAAGAAGAATATCTGAAGCAAAAATTGGAAAAATGTTGTTGTTAGGTTTTGTTAAATCTGTTCTAACATATAGTGACACTATGTACAACAAAATAAAACCTGCCTGGTCCTGTGCCATCCTTACAATCATTGCTATGTTGGAGCCCCTGGGCCAACCCATCTCATTGAGGGTCTTCCTCTTCTTTACTGACCCTCTACTTTACCAAGCATAATGTCCTTCTCCAGGGACTGACCCTTTCTAATTATATGTCCAAAGTACATGTGACAAAATCTCACCATCCTTGATTCCAGCTATCATTCTAGCTGTGTTTCTTCAAAAACATATGTGTTCCTCCTTCTGAGAGTCCATGGTATATTTAAGATTCTTCATCAACATCATAATTCAAATGCACCAATTCTTCTCTGGTCTTCCTTATCCATTGTCCATCTGACAAAATGTTAGCATTGATTAAATCTGAAATGGTAGGTTTAAGGATGCTTATCATTCTTTCAAGGAGCCTGAAGGTACAGTGGTTAAGTGCTTGGCTATTAACTAATAGGGCAGTGGTTCAAACCCACCAGCTGCTCCATGGAGGAAATATTGCATTTTCATAAAGATTGCAGCCTTGGAAACCCTATGGGGAAATTCTACTCTATCATATAGAATTGCTATGAGTCAGAACTAGCTCAACAGCATTGACTTGGTTTATCATTCTTGCACTTTATTGTATATTTGAAACATTTCATTAAAAATTTAAGAGTAGTAATGTTTTAAAAAAAACTGATACTGTTATACACAGATAATATCATCTTATATATCAGTTACTTGATAAAAGAAGTACATTTGCCATTTCACTATTCATAGTGCTAGTATGAGTTTACATTGCTTTGTTTTATGGGCGGACATGGTTCTAGAATAAGAAAGGTGCCTTTGTCCACTTGTGGCTGTTTAAACTAAACTGAAATAAAATTTAAATTGTAATTCTTCAGCTGCAGTAGATACATTTCAAGTGCTCAGTACTTACCATGGTTACTAGCTACCATAATGGCTACCAGCACAGATCATGGAACATGCTCTTCATTGCAGAGAGTTTTTTGGGCATCTTGTCACATAATAATGTGCAGTTCTACAAGCATCCCCATCCTTCCTCCTTTCACATGTGAATGACCCAAAGCAATCTGTGGTGTAGTATTCATAAGTGATCCAAGTAAACAAGTGGCAATCGTCTATTGGTTTTAACCTTTATAGAAAACAACTACTGACTTCAAAGATTATTGAACACTCATAACCTGATTATTGAACCACACATTATATGATTTTTAATGCATAGATGAATATTTAGTGGTTACTGAAAAAAAAAAAATTACCACTGAGAAAAATAATTAGTCATGCAGTGCTGTAGGTTAATGTGCTGGACTGCAAAGTCGGTTTGAACTGCAAAATCAACATTGCTATGGGTGGGATCTCTTCCAATTAGTCAACCAGATAGTTGTCTTCCAAATTTCTTGGCAGAGATGAGTGAGTGCCTCCTGTGCCACCTCACTTTCTTGAAAGATTTCAGTTTTTATTCCATCAATTCCTGGTGTCTTGTTCTTAGTCAATTCCTTCAATGCACCTTGGACTTCCTCCTTCAGTATCATTGGCTCTGGATCATTTTCTACCTCTTGAAATGGTTGAACATTAACCATTTTCTTTTGGTACAGTGACTCTGTGTATGTCTTCCATCTTCTCTTGATGCTTTCTGCATCTCTGATGACTGATTGGAAGAGATCTGTATTTGTGCCCATTCCAAAGAGAGGTGACCCAACAGAATCCGGAACTCATCGGACAATCTCTCTGATATCCCATGCGAATAAAGTTTTGCTAAAGGTAATACAGAAACAGCTACAATCATACATTGACAGAGAACTTCCAGAGGTTCAAGCTGGATTTAGAAGAGGCTGTGGAATGAGGGATATCATTGCTGATGTCCAATGGATCTTGGCTGAAAGCGGAAAATATAAGAAAGATGTTAACCTGTGCTTTATTGACTATGCAAAGGCTTTCGACTGTGTGGATTATGACAAGCTATGGAACATATTGTGAAGTATGAAGATTCTGGAACACTTAATTGTACTCATAAGGAATCTGTACCTGGACCAAGAAGCAGTTGTTCAAACAGACATGGGAACACTGAATGTTTAAAATTTAAAAAGGTGTGCGACAAGGTTGTATCCTTTCACCATACTTATTCAACCTGTATGCTGAGCAAATCATCTGAGAAGCTGGGTTATGTGAAGAAAAACGTGGTATCAAGATTGGAGGAAGACTCATTAACAACCTGCGATATGCAGATGACACAACCTTGCCTGCTGAAAGTGAAGAGGACTTAAAATACCTACTGATGAAGATCAAAGACCACAGCCTTCGGTATGGATTGCATCTCAATGTAAAAAAACAAAAAACAAAAATCCTCACCACTGGACCAATAAACAACATTCTTATCAACGGAGAAAAAAATTGAAGTTGTCAAGGACTTCATTCTTCTTGGATCAACTATCAACACTCATGGAAGCAGCAGTCAAGAAATCAAACGACATATCCCATTAGGCAAATCTGCCGCACAAGACATTTTTAAAGTGTTGAAGAGCAAAGATGTCAGCTTGAAGACTAAGGTGCACCTGACCCAAGCCATGATATTTTCAATAACCTCATATGCATGCGAAAGCTGGACCGTGAATAAGGAAGATTGTAGATGAATTGATTCCTTTGAGTTATGGTGTTGGAGAGAATATTGAAAGTGCCATGGGCTGCCAAAAGAACCAATAGATCCGTTTTGGAAGAAGTGCAGCCAGAGTTTTCCTTAGAGGCCAATAAGGCCAAACTTCATCTCTCATAATTGGGGCATATCGTCAGGAGGGACCAGTTGCTGCAGAAGGATATCATGTTTGGTAAGATGGAGGGTCAGAGAAAAAGAGGAAGACCCCCAACGAGATGGACTGGCCAAGTGGCAACATTGATGGATTCAAGCGTGGCAACAGTAATGAGGTTGGCCCAAGATTGGGCAGTGTTTCGTTCTGTTGTGCATAAGGTCTCTATGAGTTGGTACTGACTCAATGGCACGTAACAAGAACAATCTATCTATCTGTCTGTCTGTCTATCTATCTATTGATCGATTGATCTATTGATCTCTCTATATCTATCTATCTGTCTGTCTATCATTCTATCTATCTATCTATTGATCGATCTATCGAACTCTCTATGTCTATCTATCTATCTATCTATCTATCTATCTATCTATCTGTCTGTCTGTCTGTCTGTCTATCATTCTATCTATCTATCTATCTATCTATCTATCTATCTATCTATCTATCTATTGATTGATCTATCGATCTCTCTATGTCTATCTCTCTATGTCTATCTATCTATCTATCTATCTGTCTGTCTGTCTGTCTGTCTATCTATCTATCTATATATTTCTATCTATCTATATCTATCTATTTATTTCTCTATGTCTATCTATCTATCTTGTCCCTGGCCATATAGGTTGCTGTAAGAAGTGCTGTTGAGTTTGTTCTAACTCATAGCTACCCTGCTTAGGGTTGCTGAGGCTTTAAATCTTTGCAGGAGCAGAAAGCCTCACATTCTCCTATACAGGGTGTGGACTTCCGTTAAATGAAGAAGGGGGCAGGCAGCAGACATTATCTTGCTGTTTTCTTGTTTCTATGCAGCCGCCCACCTCAACCAGCTAACCTTCACCTCATCCCAGTAAACTCATTTTAACCACACCTGATATTCTTCTATGCTCATACACAAAAACATTAATGATTTTATATATTTTTTCTCTCTCTCTCTTTTTTTTCTTTTTTCTTTTTTTTTTTTTTTGTCATTGGCCCTTTGTTTCTAGTTTGGATCCTGTAGGATAATGCACAGACTGCAAAGTTGTTTGGAGTGTAAGACTGGTGGTTCAAGCTCGCCTGCTGTTCCTCGGAAACCATATACAAGGTTGCTATGTGTCAGAACTGAGTCAACAACAACATAAATTCACTGAAGCACACACCCATCATTTCATATCTGTTTTGTTCTGTTGTTGTTGTTGTTTCCCCTGTGAGGAGAGTCTCAGAAGTTTAACTGCTGTCTTGATGGGTATCTGGAGAAATATATTAAAACTACCTCCTGTTTCCACCAGTAATATGTCCTTTTCTTCCATGTATTCAATGGTAAAAGACACCATTACTCTGAAGGTTTTCCCATCTGATGGACATAAAATGCTTTCTCATTGCCCTTTGCTTTATTCTGACAACTAGATTTCAATCATTTTTCATCAATGTATTAGTCATTTAGATTTGCTTATTTGCATTTGCAAATACATTTCTCTTTTGTTCCTGGAGTTTTGTCCTGTCAGTTTAGTAGAATTTTTTATGTACTCTAAATTTTAACTATCAACTAAGCTTTCCATATGCATTAGCATTATTTTTGTATATCTGTGGTCGGCACTCCCAAACAGCAGAAGATGTTTGAAACCCTACACAAGGTTGCTATGAGTTGGAAGTGACTGGATGGTACTTAACAACAACATGTTAAGACTTTTGCTAGACAAGAGTAATTTTATATATATATATATACAAGCACGTCTGTCTGTGCTGCTATTGGTTTTAAATGTACTGTCATGATTAAAAAGGTCTTCTCAACCTTTGCAGTATATATGTAGTTTTTCAGACTTCCTTCTAAGATATTTTTACATGTGTCCTGAATCCCTCCAGAATTTGCTTTATGAGGCATGATGAAAGCTGGGACCCATCTCTATTTTATTCCAAATTGGATATCAAGCTTACCAGCACTCTTAATTGAATAACCTGTCCTTTCTTCATTGAATAGAATCTTGTTTTCCTTGCATTAAATTCTCATAAACCCTGAGATCTAGTTCTCAGCAGTCTATTTTGTTCCACTGCCCTGTCTTTTCTCATGCCAATGTCATAGAAATGGGACTAATGCTTTCATAGCAGATTCTCATAGCTGAAGTAAATCTTCACTCTTCTCTTTCATACTTTGTTTGGCTATTCCTGGATATTTATTTTTCTTGGTTTCTTTTTATCATTATATGCTAAGTAAAACAAAGCAGAACAATAACAATTAGAGGCTAATCGAAAGTTCAGTAAAATCAAATTAATTTGGAGAGGATTTATATTCAACGAAATGAAGTCTTCCCATTCAAAAGCACGCTGTCTTTCCATTTGCTCAGCTCTTGATTTAGGCATTTTTCATTTAGTTTGTATACCTTACTTGTTAAATGTATCCATGTTTTGTGGGTTTTACACTCTAAAATACTAATTTAGCTCCTATCTAAGGAACACTGATGATATTGACTTAAAAAAACAAAACAAAAACACAGTTGTTAACCTCTTAAACCTTACCTTACATATTGAAAGGTAATACTTTTTTCCATTGCCATCTTTAGGAACTGTAGAATAAGCACGGGACCACAAGGTCAGTTTTAACTGCAAGGTCAGCAGTTCAAACTCACCAGTTACACCTTGGTAACCCTGTACAGGGTCACTATTAGTCAGAACCAACTCAACGGAACTTAATAACAACAACATGGGCTTTCCAAGGAGTGGCAAGTGAGTGTGGCCCGGTGCATTATCTTACAGCACCACACCAGGACTCCAGTGGTAACTGGTTCCAGCTCGGCCCTATCTTTGGTGTTGTTTTGTTGTTCATGTGACTTGTAATTGAGTCAATTCCAACTCACGACACCCCCAATGCGTTTCAGAGTGAACTTTGCTCCATAAGGTTTTCTAGGCTGTAGCCTTTCAGAAGCAGATACATAGGCCTATCTCTGGATGGATTTGAACTGCTAACCTTTTGATTAGTAGTCCAATGATTAACCATTTATCCCATTATCACAATTTAGAATATTTGCTGTTGGTTTTGATATATAGACTTTTCCATATTTAAAGATTACCTTTCGTTATTTTATTTAGATCTGTTCTAGGAATGGCTCTCCCACAACTTTTGATATTTTTATAACTTTTTGGCTTAATAAACAGTATTGATAGCAAACCACCTTGGATTTCTGAAATAAACCTTACTCGGTAAAAGTTGATGATTCTTTGGCTATTTTGTTAGATTGTGGTGGTTATTACCGTGGAGTCGGTTCTGACTCATAGAGACCCTGTACAGGGTTTTCAAAGCTGTTTAAGTCTTCGTGGGAGCAGAAAGCCTCATCTTTCTCCCACGGAACAGCTGGTAGTTTAGAACTGCTGACCTTTCAGTTCACAACCCGATTCGTAACCACTATGCTACCATTGTACTAGTATTTTATTTGTAATTTTTCACTTATTCAGTAAGTGAGATTGGTGTATTGTCTTATTTTCTATATTAAATATTAGATTTTAATATTAAATTATACAGAATTGATCAAATCAACTCTAGAGCCTTCATCTCTCACCTTACCATACATCCCCATAGGATAGAATGTCATTAATTCAAAAGATGGTTACTGGACCAGCAGCATAGGCATCACCTAGAAACATGCTAGAAATGCAGACTGGGGTTTGCCTCCAAACCTGGACTAGAAATGCGCACGTTTAACAAGATCATCAGGTAAACTGCATGCCCAGTAAAATGATAGAATAAGTTAAAGTTTTAAAAACACTGAAATTATTTTTTCTTTAAAATGTTAGCTAGAGCAAAGTATGAAGCCATCCAGTCAAGGTAACTTTTCATACGGAATCAATTTAATCTATAGTAATTGGTATTGTTAAGGTTTCTACTTCTTGGGTCAATTTTGGCAATTTACATTTTACTAAGAAATCATCCATACCTTGGGCTTTGTCACTCTGTTGCCCCAGAGTTGCATTCTTTTATTATTGTTTTTATCTCTTTCATCAGGTGGTGGATAGCTAGTTCTTTCCTTCTTGTATTTTTGCTTTGCCTTATTTTTCTCTTAATTCTCACTACTTTCCTAGACTTTTCAAAGAAGCAGCTTTTGGATTCAATTAGTAATAATCCTTCAGAAAACATTAACTATACTGTGAACCACTGCCATGATGTTTGGCTTTGCTCTCCATTAGCATCAAAATCCTGTGCACATGCAAATCTAAATTTCCAGAGATCGTAGCATTGTGAGAATGCAGGATGAATACTACTCTCAGTTTCCTGAATCACAATCTGAAAAAGGACAAGTTGTTATTATTGTTAAGTGCCGTGGAGTCAGTTCTGACTCAAAGGCACTCTGTACAGTGTTTCCAAGTACTTATCCCACAGCACCACACCAGGGCTCCAAACAAGGATATACTTCCATCTAAATTGCCTTTCTATGAGCCCTGGACTGTTTCTGTGAGCACTGGACTCATAACCACAAGGTCAGTAGTTTAAGCCCATGAGTGGTTCCATGGGAAAAAGATGAGGCTTTTCTGTAAACATTTATAGTGTTGGAAACACTCTGAAGGGTATCTATGAGTTGGAATCAATTCAATGAAAGTGGGAGGTCAATGCACATTCTAAATGTCATCTATTGCTTCAACTGGTATACAAGGGTAAGTCAAAAAGGTGTTGCTAAACCCCCTTCCAAGACTGAAACTCAGAGGGAACACACAAGCAGGCATGTAAAGCTTGCTGGCAACCACGTTGGTCTACTAGTGAGTGGAAGTGGGGGAAAAGGAGCAATGAAGATATGGGCTGAGTTTGATCATAGAGTTCCATCAACTTGGAGATGAGAAAAAGGAGAGAAAGGGCTGGTTGGACCAAAATATGGTGAGACCAGGAGAATCCTGGACCCATGGACAAGGATATAGCCATGGAGGGTTAAAGCTCAGAGTGAAGCATCCAGATGATATGAAGTCATGAGAGATGCACAAGAACACAGAACTCAACTACAGGAAGATTAAAAAAAAAAAAAATTATCTTGTTTATATTGTTTAAAATTTTATACTTGTTTCTAAAAGGAAAAAAGTATAAATTGCTACAATTTGATGAACTTGGCCTATAGTTATGGATGTAGTAGCTCAAAATACCTACTGAGAGGGAAGGAGTTTTCACATCAAGGATCATCCCTATCCCCTCTGTACACAGGGTTGATAGGGATGGGAAACTTAGACTTTGGCTACCTAAAATGGGGGGTGTTATAAAGGCATGAAGTTACTGGCTTATAAGTTTTCAAGAGGGAGTTTAGTTTCAGAGTGTGCAGGGGAAGATAGAATCCCCACTGAATAGTTTTCATCTTGTCTATAAGAGTCTGGTGAAAGGAGATGGGGATGGTTCTTATGATTCAATAGTGAGTAATTGTTATTATGACTAATTACGATTGTAACAATTGTAAAGGTAGAAGTTTTGTAACCAAAAAAGGGAGAGTAGCTCATCTTACATTCCAGAAGCAGAGGCCCCTAGGACCATCAAAGGAGAAGAGCATGAGCAGAATGTGGGACCCTATCCAGAGAAGCAGCAACACCAGAGATGGAAACAGAGATGATGACATGGAGAAAGAGAGCAGCTGAGGACTCTAAATCATGGAAAGAGCAAGGCTGTGTGCTGGCAGTCAGGAGACAGGCTTGCACTGTGTGCCCTTTGGTTGTTTAAATGGCTATGTATTCCTGAGTGTTTTTGTGTACATAAAAAAAAAAAAAAAAAACTGAGAGAATAGAAGCAAATTCTGTTGAATAATGATACACGGTGGGGATAGCAATCATTGCAATGAAATGTGAGTGTAAAACTGACGTTCTCCCATGTAAACTAGTAAACTATCACTTAATTCACAATAAATGTTCTTAAATAATATTAATAAATAAACTTTTTTAAAAAGGTTTTTTTTATTAGGAGCAATCGAGTTGGTTCCAACTCACAACCACCCTGCACACACCAGAATGCACCACTGCCCTGTGCTGCATCTTCCTCACTATTGCTCTCCATTGGAGCTCACTGTTGTTGCCACTGTGTCAATCATTCTTGTTGGTGCTTGTCCTCTTTTTTGTTAACCCTCCACTTTCCAAAGCATTATGTCCTTCTCGAGGGACTGATTTCACCTGACAACATGTCTAAAGAATGACAGACAAAGTCAAAAAGTAATGCTACAAATCATAGAAACCTTTATTCAATACAAACATCAAAATGTGAAAACAATATTTCACCACACATCCTTCATCCAGGTTTAACACTTCTAAAGGCAGTATTTCCTTCTCTCTAACCTGACCCCCAACATTAAAAATGGCAGTTTTCACATTTCTGAGGGACTCAAGTGGTACTCCTATTAAATGTTCTTTGAGTTGTGGAAACAAGTCAACTGAAGGGACCAGATCAAGGCTGTAGGATGGAGGGGTAAGGTTTCCTAAGTTTAAGAGGACAGCCCTTCCAAGGATGGCAATAGATTTTAACCACCGAAATTTTGGTTAGCTGCCCAGTGTTTATCCTACAGCCCCACACCAGGACTCCAAGTGTGGGATGTTGTTGTTCTTGTTAGGTGCCATCACGTTGGTATCGACTCATTGCGACCTTATGCACAACAGAAAGAAACACTGCCTGATCCTGGCCAACCTCACTATTGTTGCCACGCTTGAGCCTATTGATGTTGCCACTTTGCCAATCCATCTCGCTGGGGTTCTTTCTCTTTTGTGCTGACCCTACAACTTATCAAACATGATACCCTTCCCCAGTGACTGATCCCTCCTGACAATATGTCCAAAGTATGAGAGACGAAGTTTGGCCATCCTGGCCTCCAAGGAGCACTCTGGCTGCACTTCATCCAAAATGGATCTGTTGGTTCTTTTGGCAGCCCATGGTACTTCCAATATTCTCCTCAAACACCATAACTCAAAAGCATCAATTCTTCTATGGTCTTCCTTATTCACTGTCCAGCTTTGGCATGCATATGAGGTTATTGAAAAAACCATGGCTTGGGTCAGGTGCACCTTAGTCCTCAAGCTGACATCTTTGTTCTTCAACACTTACAAAAGGTCTTGTGCAGCAGACTTGCCTAATGCAATACACTGTCTGATATCGTGACTGCTGCTTCCATGAGTGCTTCATCCTTTTTGGATCGAATGTGGGATGCACCACTCTTAGTCTCATTACCATTCTGATTGGATTTACAGGAGATTACCAGGAGTGTGCTATGCAAAACCTTTTATTTTACAAGAGATAAAAGGAAAGACACTTGGGCAGACAGGGAAGAACCTACTATAACCAAGATGGAAGGGCCAGGAGTAGAATGTGTCCTTTGGATCTGGGGTCTCTGGGCTGTGAAGCTCCTAGATCCATGAGAAGATTGATGCCAAGACAGGGAGATCTCCAAGAAATCCCGGGCCTACAAATTCTGAAGGGAGACAAGGCCCTTCACCCAGAGAAAACCTTCCCCAAAGCCTAAACTGTGAGAGAATACTTTTCTGGTAAGTCAAGCCATCCACTTGTGGTATACCTGTTAGAGCAGCATTAGATAACTAAGACAGCATCTTACCCTCCCATTCCAGGTTAGACATTCATAACCTTCAGTAATACAGTGCTGAGTATTGACAAAGGGAAATAATCATGAATCCTTCCTAGTTCAGATGAGAAAATGATCAATTCACCTGCTTAAGAGTATTTTTCTCTCTAATTAAAGGGTTTCCCCTAAATCCCTGGATGTACAGTGAGTAAAGAGATGAACTGGTAGAAATAATAAAAATGATACAATTTTATTCAAAAGTGATGAAAATTAAATACTCTCAGGCAAAACTTCCATCACTGAAATTTCATATAAGTAGGTGTACAATAGTCTAGAAGAATGGTCATTAATAAAAAAAATAGAAATAATTAAAATATTTTTCCTTAATATCTTGAATTCACTCTATTCTTTTTCCGTTTTTTTTTTTTCTTCTGGAAACAAAGTCTAAATATAAACCTGAAATATCTTGTAAAATCTCTACTATGACCTAAAGTCCTGGAAGAATTTTTAAACACACAGAATATGGCCCTGCGGGTTAATGCACTGGTCTGCAAGATTGGGTTGAACCACAAGGTTGGCAGTTCAAGCTCACCAGCCATTCCTCAGAAACCCTATACAGAGTTGCTATGAGTTAGAACCTACTCAATGGTGCTTAACAACAATAACAAAAACAATTCTTTAAAATATCAGACCTAATATTTACAAAATTTTCCTGGAAATCTTCCATCCCAAATAATGAGACTCAGATTGTCACTCATCTTCCCAAATAGTGCTCACCTCCTTGGATGAGTGCTAGGTTTGGGTCCTATCCCCTCAGCCTGGTGTGGGGAGACAAACAGGGAAGTTAAACTTTATTATAAAATAGATTATGCCCCTGATTATTTAGGGAAATTGTGCTGGAAAAGTGAATGTAATTTAGAAAAGTCCCCGCAGGAGTCTCTTCTAAGCAGAGGCTGGAAGGGCACACAGATAACTTAGCCAAGAGATGGAAAAGCAAGGGGAACAGGGAAGAGGGGCCAACATGGAGAGGCAGAAAACAACAAGCAAGTTGTGTGCTACTGAAACAAAGCATTTACTGATGGGATGCAGGTAAAGTAAATCTGTAGAGGTTCCATGTTAAACAGCTTTGACTTCACCAGCTAGAGTGATTGGGACCAACTAAAAGGTGTTAAGCTAGTGTGGTATTTTGATGTATTAATTCCTAACACAACCATGTTTAGATGACAGAAGACAGGCACAGAGAGATAAGTAACTATCTCTGGTCACACACATGTGGAAAAAATGGCAGAGCACAGGATCAGAACTCAAGAACTGAGTCTATACCCTCAACCATTATTACATTACTTGGCAGCTATGTTAAATATGGATTTTAATGGGACAGGATTGGAGGAAGGATTTGTTTGGAATCTACTTAAGTACACCAGGCAAGAAAGAAAATCTCAATTAAAGCATTCAGATGCATCTCAGCTGAAGGCAGAGAATACCTTTACTTGTATTTCATTGACTAGGAAAACACATTTGACTGTTTGGATCATAATGAACTATGGATAATATTGCAAAGAATGGGCATTCCAGAGCACTTAATTGTGCTCATGTGGAACCTTTATGTAGACCAAGAGACTGTCATTAGAACAGAACAAGGGGACTGTCATTAGAACAGAACTGAGTGGTTGTACTTACTCAATCTGTATGCTGAGCAAATAATCCAAGAGACTAGGCTATATGAAGAAGAAAGCCGGATCAGATTGGAAGAAGGCTCGTTAACAACCTGTGATTTTAAGATTTGTGTGTGCTGAAAGCAAACAGGACTTGAAGCACTCATTGATGAAGATCAAAGACTACAGCATTTGGTATGGATTGCACCTCAACATAAAAGTAACAGAGATTTTCATGACTAGATCAGTATATAGTCAACATCATGATATTGAAGTTATCACAGATTTAATTTTATTTGGATGCACAGTGAATGCTCATGGAAGCAGCAGTCAAGAAGTCAGATGATATATTGGGCAAACCTCCTGCAAAAGCGCTCTCTAAAGTGTTAAAGAGCAAAGATGTAGAAGCATCTGACCTAAGTCATGGTGTTTTCAATTGCCTCCTATGTTTGTGAAAACTTGACAATAAATAAGGAAGACTCCAGGGAAACTGATGCATTTGAAGCATGGTGCCAAGGAAGAATTGATGCCTTTGAAGTAGGGTGCTGGCAAAGAATATTGAATACACCATGGATTGTCAGAACTAACAACTTTGTCTTGAAAAAAAAGACAGCCAGATGATGAAGCTTTTTCTACTGTACTTTGGATATGTTCTCAGAGGGACCATTGCTGGGGAAGAACATCATGCTTGGTAAAGTGGCGGCTCAGTGAAAGAGGAACGCCTCAATGAGATGCATCAACACAGTGCCTGCAGCAATAAGCTCAAACACAGCAAAGGTTTTGAGGCTGGCACAAGATTGCGCAGTGATTCGTTCTGTTGTACTTACGGTCAACTTGACGGCACAACAACAGTATAAAATGAAAGGTTCCTAGGTGGTGCGGATGGTTTATGTTTGACTACTAACAGTTCAAGTTCACCAGCTGCTCCTTGGAAACCCTATACAGGGTTGCTATGGGTCAGAATCGACTCGATGGCTTTTAACAACAACTAACCTAAGGGTCAGTGGTTCGAACCCTCTAAGTACCACTGTCAAAAAGACAGGCTTGGTGTTATGCTTGCATAATTATCACAGCAAAGACATCCATATGAGGCAGTTCTACTTTGTAATACATGGGGTGGCCATGAGTAACAATCAACAGCAACTTGTTTTTGTTTTTTACATATAGGCTAGTGATCAGGACTACACACTCTGACTCAGACTCCCTGACTGGTTCCCAATTTGCTTGCAAAGTTCCTTAGTGGACAGAGAGGCCAACTGCAATAGAGAAGCTTGTTTATAGAGAAGATTGGCTTTCGTACATTTTGATATTCTAATAGGATATTCAGAAAGAAGTAAAAATCTCAGGACAGTGGTCCAGGGTTGTCATTAGCAAATAGGTAGGTATGAAATTATAGACATTTTGAAGTGCAAGTGTGTAGAACAGTAGGCCAAGGATATCATTCTGAAACATGTATATTTACTTTGGATTAATATACAAACACAATGAAATTCAACGGCATAAAAACAGAGAAAATGGCACGTTTACCATTGTGGGGTAAAGAAAGGCTTCTGATATGCAGATCAATCATATGCTCCAATGTTTAGAAGAATGAAGGGACTAAAAGCACATTTTGACCTCCAGCTATAAACATCAAATAAGGACAAATGACTTCTATACACCCAGATTGACTCAAAGATACATTTTATAGCGGTATATTCAGAAAGGCCAAAGTAAATTTGACATTATCTATCACTTCTGGTGTGCTGTAGAATCAGCACTGGACTGTGAACCGCAAGGTCGGCAGTTCAAACCCGCCAGTTGCTCCTTGGAAAACTTATACAGTCGATATGAGTTGGAACTGACTCCATGGCTCTTAGCACCAACAAACAACATTACAAATGAAGCAAAATTTTCAAAAAGGCTATTTTCAATAACGCCTGTGTTGAAGGCTTAATGAAAAGGGATGAACCTCAAAATTGTCTCAAAATTATTCCCAGTAAAACATGGTACAGGTTAATGATCTGATGTCAAGATATCTATTTTTTTATAAGTTGTTTCCCTTAAGATCTAGGATTTTGTTTCATCAGAATTGTTGAAAGTCAACCTAGGTAAGCTCAATCCATTCAGCACAGCAGTATCCAAATATTTGGCTTGTTTCCTTTCCAAAATTAAAGGGGATAGTAGGATTGAATAGTATTTCATCATAGCAGCCCACCAAATGCAACAATTCTACCTCAAAGCCCTATGGTATAAAAGCCAGGAATCTGCAAACTTCTTGCAGCAGCACAAGTGTTTACTGTACAGATGGTGCACTCTCAAACCTTACCGAACAAATACTATTTCTCTTCACCAATATCACCACCACAACCCAATAAGACTTGTTATTGTGCCACTGAGTTGGGTTTATAAGAGCAGCTGGTGGGTTTGAATGGCTGACTTTTTTGCTACCGGTCTAAAACTATATCAGGGCTGCCTATGCCAGCAGTACCCTATAATAGTCAGGATAATATTTTTTTTAAAAAAAGAGCTTTCAGTACTTTTGTGAAAGATTGTCTGTTGCCTCTATGTGCTTGGTGGTGGTGGTGGTAGTGGTAGATGCCATCAACTCATCTCCAACACACAGTGAGCCTATCTATGCCCAAGAGAATGAAACACATCCCATTCCTGCGCCAGCCTCACAATTGCTATGCTTGAGCTCATTGCCACCATGGCAATCCATCCCACTGGCATCTTTTTCACTGACCCTCCACTTTATCAATCATAATGTCCTTCTTCAGGAACTGTTCCCTCCTGATAATAAACCCCAAGTATGACAAATGAAGTCTTGGCATCGTGGCTTCTAAGGAGCATTCTGATTGTACTTCTTCCAATTCAGATTTATCTATTCTTCTGGTAGTCCATTGTACTTTCAATTTCTCCTCCAACACCACAACTCAAATGCATCAATTCTTCTACAGTCTTCCTTATTCAATGTCCAAATTTCATATGCATATGAGGCTGTTGAAAATATCATGGCTTGGGTCAAGCCCACCTTAGTCTTCACACTAATGTTTTTGCTCTTGACCACTTTAAAGCAGTCTTATGCAGTAGATTTTCTAATGCAATAGGTCACCTGATTTCTTGATTGCTGCTTCCATGAGTGTTGACTCTTGCCATTGTTACATGCCACCAAGTTGGTACCGACTCATAGAGACCCTCTGCACAACAGAAGGAAACACTGCCCAGTCTTGAGCTAACCTCACAATTGTTGCCACACTTGAGCCCATTGATGCAAATCCATCTCACTGGGGATCTTCCTCTTTTTCTCTGACCCTCCACCTTACCAAACATGATATCCTTCTCCAGTGACTGGTCCCTCCTGACAATATGTCCTAAGTATGAGAGACGAAGTTCGGCCATCCTGGCCTCCAAGGAGCACTCTGGCTGCACTTCGTCCAACACAGATCTATTGGTTCTTTTGGCAGCCCATGGCACTTTCAATATTCTCCTCCAACACCATAACTCAAAAGCATCAATTCTACTACAGTCTTCATTATTCACTGACCAGCTTTTGCATGCATATGAGGTTACTGAAAATCCCATGGCTTGGGTCAGGCGCACCTTACTTCTCAAACCGACATCTTTGCTCTTCAACACTTTAAAAAGGTCTTGTGCAGCAGATTTGCCTAATGCAAAACGTTGTTTGATTTCCTGACTGCTGCTTCCATGAGTGTTGATAGTTGATCCAAGAAGAATGAAGTCCTTGACAACTTCAATTTTTTTCTCCGTTGATAAGAATATTGTTTATTGGTCCAGTGGTGAGGATTTTTGTTTTTTTTTTACAATGAGATGCAATCCATACCGAAGGCTGTGGTCTTTGATCTTCATCAGTAGATATTTTAAGTCCTCTTCACTTTCAGCAGGCAAGGTTGTGTCATCTGCATATCGCAGGTTGTTAATGAGTCTTCCTCCAATCTTGATGCCATGTTTTTCTTCATAGAACCCAGCTTCTCAGATGATTTGCTCAGCATTCAGGCTGAATAAGTATGGTAAAAGAATTCAACCCTGTAGCACACCTTTCTTAATTTTAAACCATTCAGTGTTCCCATGTTCTGTCTGAACAACTGCCTCTTGGTCCATGTACAGATTCCTTATGAGCACAATTAAGTGTTCCGGAATACTCATACTTTGCAATGTTGTCCATAGCTGGTCATGATCCACACAAACGAAAGCCTTTCGTAGTCAATAAAGCATAGGTAAACATCTTTCTGATATTCTCTGCTTCAGCCAAGATCCATCAGACATTAGCAATGATATCCCTTGTTCCCCATCCTCTTCTGAATCCGGCTTGAACCTCTGGAAGTTCTCTGTCAATGTAGGCTTGTAGCCACTTCTGTATTACCTTTAGTAAAACTTTACTCGCATGGGACATCAAAGATATTGTCCAGTGATTTCCACATTCCATTGGGTCACCTCTCTTTGGAATGGGCACAAATACGGATCTCGGCCAATCAGTTGGCCAAATAGTTGTCTTCCAATTTTCTTGGTAGTTTGTTGACTGTACATCTAAAAAGGAAAAAAATACATATATATCTTTGACAACTTCAATCTTGTCTCTATTTATCATGATGTTATTTATTGGCCCAGTTGTGAGGATTTTCATTGTCTTTACAGAGGGGCAATCCATGCTGACGGTTGTGGTCTTTGCTCTTTATCAGTAAATATTTTAGGTCCTTTAACCTTCAGCAAGCAAGGTTGTATCATCTGAATATTGCAGGTTGTTCTTTCAATCCTGATGCCACACTTTTCTTTATGTAATCCAGCTTCTCAGATTATTTGCCCAGTATACAGACTGAATAAGTATGAAAGAACGCAGCCCTGGTGCACACCTTTCCTGATTTAAAACCAGTCAGTATCCTCTTGTTCTATTCCGACAACTGCCTCTTGTTCTATTTACAAAGCAGTAAAGTGTTTTGGAAAATCCATTCCTCACAATGTTATCCATAGTTTGTCATGATCCACACAATCAAAACCTCTGCGTAGTCAATGAAGCACAGGCAGACATCTTTCTGGTATTCTCTACTTTCAGCCAAGATCCTTCTGATGTATCCCTCATTCCATGTCCTTTTCTGAATCCAGCTTGAACCTTCTGGTAGTTCTCTGTCAATCAATGGTTGCAGCTGTTTTTGAATTATCTTCAATAAAATTTTACTTGGATGTGATATTAATGATATTGCTCAATGATTTCTGCATTCCATTGGGTCACCTCTTTGGAATGAGCACAAATATGGATCTCTTCCAATTAGCTGGCCAGGTAGCTGTGTTCCAAATTGTCTTGGCATAGAAGAGTGAGCACCTCCAGTGCTGCAGAAGTTATGGAAAGATTTCAAGTTGTATTCTGCTAATTCCTTGAGCCCTATTTTTGCCAATACCTTCAGTGCAGCTAGCACTTCTTCTTTCGGTACCATTGGCTACTAATAATATGCTACCTCTTGAAATGGGTGAACATAAAACCATTTATTTGATAGTTACTCAGTGTATACCTTCCATCTTCTTTTGTTGTTTTCTGCATCATTCAATATCTTGCCCATAGCATCCTTCAATATTTCAAGTTGAAGCTTGGATTTTTTTTCAGCTTGAAAAATGCTGAGCATGTTCTTCCTTCTGACTTTCTAACTCTAGTCTTTGCACACTTCATTATAATACTTGACTTTGTCTTCTCTAACTGCCCTTTGTTCAACATTTAGACTTCATATCTTCCATTCACTTTAGCATTTTTACACTGGAGAGAAAATTTCAGAGCCTCTTCTGACATTTTTATCTTTTCATTCTTTCTTTTGCTTTCTTCCAGTATGCTGTTCTTGATATCATCCCACAACTCTTCTGGTCTTCAGTCATTAATATCTGATGCATTAAATTTGTTCTTGAGATGGTCTCTAAAGTCAGGTGGGATATATTCAAGGTCATATTTTGCCTCTTGTGGACTTGTTTTACTTTTCTTCACCTTCAGCATGAACTTGCAAATGAGAAATTGATGGCATGTTTCAGTTGGCTGCTGGCCTTGTTTGGGCCAATAACATTGAGCTTTTCCACTATCTCTTCCCACAGATGTCATCAATTTGATTTTTGTATATTCCACCTGGTGAGGTCCATGTATATAATCGCTTTTTATGTTGTTTAAAAAACGTATTTACAACAAACAAGTCATTGGTCTTGCAAAATTCTATCAATCTTCAGCATTATTTCTGTCACCAAGGCCATAGAATCTGTTTCCTACCTTTACATTCCAATCACCAGTAATTATCAATACATCTTGATTGCATGTTTGATCAATTTCAGACTGAAAAAAATAGGTAGAATTCTTCAGTTTGATTATCACTGACTTCAGTGGTTAATGTATAAATTTGAATAATAGGGATATTAACTGGTCTTCCTTCTATACGTAGGCATATGGAAATTATTTTATCACAGACAGCGTTGTAATTCAAGACAGATCATGAAATGCTCATTTTGATGATGAATGCTACACCATTCCTCTTGAGTTTGTCACTATAAACAGTTAAGTCATGATTGTCAGATTCAAAATGGCCAATACCTGTCCATTTCATGTCACTAATGTAGTGTAGTGGTTATGAATCGGGCTGCTAACCTCAGGGTCAGCAGTTCAAAACTACTAGCTGTTCCATGGGAGAAAGATGAGGCTTTCTGCTCCCATAAAGATTTACAGCCTCAGAAACACCATACAGGGTGGCTACGAGTTGGAACTGGCTCCATGGCACATAACCACTACCAATGCCTAGAATATCGATTTTTATGTGTTCCATTTCCAATTTTCCTAGATTCACACTTTGTACATTCCATATTCTGATTATTAATTGTTGCAGACCGTGTAAGACTAGTCAGAGGTTCGAGGCCCTCTAGGGCCGAGTGTAACAAATGAGGCCACTGGCAGTTAATGGCAAATTGCTTTCATATTAATATTCAGGTATATATATTAAATTAAT
>NW_006408622.1:1683439-1689920 GCF_000296735.1 Chrysochloris asiatica
TGAGCCTGAGAATCCAAGTTGCTAGCCTGGGATTCGAACCACGAAGTAGGATGTAAAGTTACCTGAATGTCTGGAAAAGTACTGATGTTAGCTGTACCTTGCCTAAGTCCCTCCCAGCTTGGTGTGAAGCTCCTCCCCTAAATAAAGCAGAGGCCCAGGCCTCTCCAGGTGTGCATTGCTGGTTGGGAGGCATGGAGTAAAGATGGCAGTGCATTACTAGTTGGGAAGCATGGAGTAAAGATTGCAGGGCAGTGAATTGCTGCCTGCGGAGGCCACGATGCCTGTAGTCCCAAGCCTGCCCACCAGTGATGTATCCACCCTGGCTTTGGGGTGCCTCACTGTCTCCTTTCTGTCTTTCTGTGTATTCTTGATATATATGAATCGCCGTCAGGTATCCCCTCCTCATGAACTGAACCCCAATGTCGAGGCCGGTCCCCGACAATTAATGGGTGTTTGCAGCTGTTACTCTTCATTTTGAGTTGTGTCACATCAGCTTTGTTCCATTCACGTCATGACGGTCAACTCTACTTGGCGGAGACAACTCTTCTCCAGTCATATTTTGAATGGCTTCCAACCTGAGGGGCTCATCTTTTGGCACTTTATTTGACAATATTCTGCTGCTCTTCAAAATGGGTTCATTTTCCAGCACTGTATCTGGCAATGTTCTGCTGTTATTCATAATGTTTTCAGTAGCTTAACATTCAGTAGTCCACCTCTACTTCCTAGTCTGTCTTATCCTGGAAACTCCACTGAAACCCATCCACCCTGCTGGTATTTAAAAAACCAGTGGCATAGCTTCCAGCATTACAGAAACATGCAAACCATCACAGTATGACAAACTGACTGAATAGTTTAAAACTTCTTATTGTAATACCACACACTGCCAAGTAAAATAAATGCTTATTAATAAAAAAAGATCCATTTAATTACTGGGCATGGGGACAGCTTGCACTTAAAGAGACCTTTATAAATGACCTAGTCCTAGTTTTGCAGAAAACAAATGTCCCCAGAAGTTATATAATAGGCAGTGTTGTTATTAGGTGCCATTGAGTTGACTCCAACCCATAGTGACCCTTTATAGGGTTTTCTGAAAAGCAACTGGTGAGCTTGAACTGCCTACCGTGCAATAGCAAAGGCAAAATTAAATCCTTAACCTCTGGTTCAGTACTTCTCACTGCCCTTGAGTCTAACTCAAAGAAACCCTACAAGGCCCAGTAGAATTTGCCCACAGGCTTTCCAACTTTGTAAATCTTTACAGAAGTAGACTGTCACATCTTTCTTCCATAGAGACACTTATGGGTTTGAACAGCCAACCTTTTGGTTTGCAGTTAAGTGCATTTAATCATGGCACCACTAGGGTCCCTCTCTTCCCCAACTGTTAAATGCTGTCACATCAGTTCTGAATCGTTGTTTTGCCATCAAGTTGGTTCCGACTCAGAGCGACCCTGTATAGGGTTTTTGAGGAGCAGAAGCTGAGTTTGAACCGCAGATCTTGAGGTTCAAATCAACCTTGCAATCCAGTGCTTATTCTATAGCACCATTCCAGCACTCCAAATCACGTGGCCCTTAATAGGGTTTCCAAGGAGCTGCTGGTGGATCTGAACTATCAGCCTTGCAGCTAACAGCCCAGTGCTTATTCTGTAGTGTCATACCAGGACAGCCTTCTCCTACTACACCATGCCAATTCTTCCAACTCAGTACACATCCATGGGGTATTAGGAGCTCAGCAGCTTCAGTTATACCCAAAGCAAGAAATTACTTTGAACTTTTACATCGGTTGACATTCTGATTTGTGGGACATGCTAAGGATTTGTTCAAGAGGTCCTGGGTTAAGTATTGTGCTAGAAGTGAAAGGTCCGTGATTTCAACCCAGCAGCCATTCTGTGGAAGAAGGATGCGGCAGTCTGCTTCTGTAAAGATTTACATCCTCAGAAACCCTATGGGACAGTCTTACTGTCCTAAAGGGTCACTTTAAGTCAGAATCAAACTGATGGCAGTGGATGTGTAAGGACTTATTTGAGAGTGATTCCAGGTTTAATATTTCACCTTCAAATCAGAAGCTGTGATTTTTGTTTATCAATACATTGCTCCTCCAAATTAAGAATTTATGAATGTACAAAATTTTTGGTGCCATTTAAAAAATACAATACTCAATGACAATTCAACCTCAAAAATGTGTCAGCCTTTAAGACAAAAGATATACTGGTACAGTTTTAAACAACAGGTTGTGGGCAACTGGCACTATAAAAAAAAGTAGCACGTATACAAAAAGGGTAAGATCATTTTTCCTACAAATATTAGAAAAATGTAGTCTTCATCACAATGAATAAGCAAGATCTAGCTCTGGTAACATAGTGGTTACGAATCAGGCTTCAAACTGCAAGGTCAGCAGTTCAAAACTACCAGCTGTTCCATGGGAGAAAGATAAGGCGTTCTGCTCCCGTAAAGATTTACAGCCTCAGAAACCCTGCACAGGGTCGCTATGAGTCAGAACCAACTCCACGGCACATAACCACCACCACCAAACATGTAAAGCAGCCTTCTCTTGGCCTTAACAGGTGTTTGTTCCATTCTGTTCTAGTCACTACACAACAGATTTGGAACCAACTCGATGGCACCTAACAACAGGGCTTTATATGGAAGTTAAAAACCTTCATGTGAGATACTTCAATTAGCATACCTACAAAGCATACCTACACAAAATGTTCCTACTTTTACATTAACCAATACCACTTTCCCCTTGGTCATTTATATACATACAAAATTTCATAAAACTCGCCATGTAAGATAGAGAACATATCAGTTGTAAATTAGAATGTTTGGCACTTTGTCTTGTGTTTACCTATTTTGGCACCTAAACTCTGGTGACTTAGAACATAAAATACTATGTTTAAACACCCCACAAATTGAGACTTCCGGCACTTCCCTGACCAGGCAGCAAGGGTAGGATGGGCTCCGGATAAAACGGGGGGTGGTATCGCACAAAGGAGGCCCCCGTCTAGTAGAAAGACAGCCTCTGAGCAAACATAAGACTTTATGTTTCAACATTTTGTACTTGCTTTTTTAAGAGATCAAATAGCTGAGGAATTACAGACATTTTGGGCTTTCGCCCACCTGCACTTGGCTCCCGCTCCAGCGACTGTCTCCACCCCTTGCAGATCTTACAGTGCGCCGGCTGGAGCAAGCCTGCTCAGAAATCGGGAGCTTCCAGAGGAGAGGAAGCATAAATTAGCAAAGCCACAAGAGCTGATAGCCCTTCCCAAAGGGGTATCCTTGCCAAATTAAGCAATATCAGGATGGATATCAGGCAATTCAGGGTACCCACAGTACAGAGAAACAGAGAAAGGCATTTTTGACATCATCAGACACAGATGCCACCTGCCTGCAGCCACTCTCTCCCTCTTGGGTCTCTTTTTACCACCGGTAGCAGAAGAGTCCCGCTGTAGCTCTGTAGGTTAATGCGCCAGACTGCAAAGCCTTTTGAACTTCAAGGTTGGTGGCTCAAGCTGCTCCTTGGAAACCCTATAAGGAGTCACTGTGGGTCAGAGCCGACTCCACAGCACTTCAAGGAGAGGAGAGCAGAAAGGACTGAAAGAGAGTTAGGACATTAAAGACATACTTACATTAAGATACAGATTTTTTGTTGTTGTTGTTCTCTTTTTCTTCTGCCCCTTCTCTCCCATTTTTTTTGTGATTAGAGACTGCCGTATTCAATCTGTTTTTTGCTGGTGCTGCATTTTTTTCATCTGTTTTTTCTTTTCTCTTTTTCCTCTTTCTCTTATTTTTCTTTTTGATTTTGTTTTTGTTTTCCATCCGACTGGTGTTGTTTGACTGTTACATAGCCTCCCTTCTGCTTTTGGAGGACTCTATGTCTCCCTACATTACACTAGAAGAGTCAGCAACTGCTGCCAAATAGCCAAGCTGCAATAACACTTTATAAAACAACAAAACCCAGGCAAGAACCAATACCAGCTGCCATATACCAGGGAAACAGGCAACACCTGTGAAAGTTACTCTGAGTTAAGCAATAAGAAGAGTGAAAAGGGAAAACAACATCCTGATCACATCTTCCTGGAAGCAATCAGAAAACATAAAAAATGACCAAAATACATACTCATACAAGTATTAGGGTCACAGATAAACATTAAACATGTCCAAGAAGCAAAAGCAGATGACCATATCAGCATATGTCTAGAAAAAAGATAAAATATCTGAGACAAATAAACTAGAAGTAGACCTGGACTCCATTCTGGAAGGAGGGCAAGCCTTGGAAATGCCTGAGAATGAATTCAGAAAAATGATTATAAAATGTTTCAAAACACTTTACAATGGATCAAGGAGGAACTTCCGGTATGGAAGGACAGCAAGAAAATGTAAGGACTTGCTCCAGCGGAAAAAACGAGTGGGATCTCGCAAAGGAAACATTCATAGACCAGTCCCACGGCTTTTGGACTATCATAATCTCTCCTGGGCTCACATTCTTGAGAAACCGCACTAACAAGGATAAAGAAAAGTGTGTAATTTGGGACTCTTTCCTGCGGGGACCACGGGGTGCTCCCACGACAGCAGAGTTTCGAAGACAGGGCCAGGGCTGGCCCGTATAGAAAGTGGTGTCTCCCAGAAGGGCCAGAGGCAATACAACTTCCTCCCACCCCGTCTCCTGGTCCTGGCTTGAGACGCCAATAAAAATCGGCCGGGTGCAGCTCACCCACGTGCATGGAGTGTGAGGAACTCTGGAGAGTTTCAGAGAGGCTGTAGCAGTTTCTTAATGTCACCCATCATCCCCCAACTGTCGCTGCAGCTAAGCCTCCTGCCCCCACTCCTAGCTAGCAGTGGGATCCTACAAAGCGGATGGTCATATAACAGTCCCATGGCTTTTGGACTATCATAATCTCTCCTGGGCTCACATTTTGAGAAACCACATTAACAAGGATAAAGAAAAGCGAGTATTTTGGGACTCTTTCCTGAGGAGACTGCAGGTCACTCCTGCACGACAGCAGAGGTTAGAAAGCGGGGCCAGGGCTGGCCTGTATAGAAAGTGGCATCTCCCAGAAGGGCCAGAGGCAATACAACTTCTTCCCGCCCAAAGTCTCTCTGCCCTGGATTGAGACGCCAATAAAAATCGGCTGGGTGCAGCTCACCCACGTGCACGGAGTGTGAGGAACTCTGGAAAGTGTAAGAAAGCTATCAGTGGGATCTCACAAAGGGGGCATTCATATACCAGTCCCACGGCTTTTGGACTATCATAGTCTCTCCTGGACTCACATTTTTGCGAAACCGCACTAACAAGGATAAAGAAAAGCGAGTATTTTGGGACTCGTTCCTGCGGAGACTGCGGGTAACTCCTGTGACTGCAGAGTTTAGAGAGCAGGACCAGGGCTGGCCAGCTTGGACAGATGCGTCTCCCAGAAGGGCCAAAGGCAATATAACTTCCTCCCACCCCAAGTCTTCCTGCCCTGGCGTGAGATCCCAATAAAAATCAGCCAGTACAGTGCACCCACGCACGTAGAGTTATTGTTGACTACACATCCCTCCTGGAGGTGGGAACTTATCTTCCCTACGTACCATAAGAAGAAATAGCAATTGTGGCCATATAGCTAAGTTACAACATAATACTCCACCACTTAGACGAGACGCAACAACATTTGCTACTATTTACAGACGAAAAGGGAAGACCATCTCCTGACCACACTTAATAACAATAATAAAACAATAACCATGACCAATAAGAAACAATCAACTTTATTAAAGCATGTCCAAAAACAGAAGAAAGGACCTGACGCAATTGAACTGGAGACAGACAAAGCCTTCATAGAGGAGGAGGAGCAAGCTTTGGATATGCCTGAGAGGGAATTCAGAAGAATGATATGGAAACAAATTCAAATAATCCGAAAAGGGGGTCAAGGAAAATAAGGAAGTAAAAAAAATTCTCCAGGAACAATCAAATAGGATAGACGCAGCATTGGAAACAATTCAAAACCTGCAAACAGATGCCCAGGTGATCAACAATAAGATATCAGAAATAGACAATAGCATTAAAGGAGAAAGGAGCAGACTAGAAGAGATGGAAGCCAGAACTAGCGAGCTGGAAGACAGATCTCTCAATACTGCCAAGGTAGAAGAACAAGCAGCTAAAAGGATAAAACAATATGAAGAGAGTCTTAGATTCATGCTGGATAACATGAAGAGGAATAATGTAAGAATTATTGGCATTCCAGAGCAAGAAGAAACAAAGAAATCCACAGAAGAGATCGTGGAAGAACTTCTGGAAGAAAATTTTCCTAACATCTTGAAAGACGAAAGGATAAGCATTCAAGAAGCCCAACGTACTCCAGGAAGGATAGACCCCAGAAGAAAATCTCCAAGACATATAATAATCAAGCTCTCAAAAATCAAAGACAAGGAAAGAATATTAAAAGCATCCAGGGAGAAGAGAAATATAACCTATAAAGGCAAGCAAATAAGATTAAGCTCTGACTAT
>NW_006408622.1:1690280-1691525 GCF_000296735.1 Chrysochloris asiatica
GTCCAAAAACATATCAATGTCAAAGAAGGGACAAATGCAGCAATGGAAGCCAAGGTGGTGTTGATGCCAGGTAAATTACAGGTTACAATGGAGTATCCTAAATGCAGAGAGAAGTTAGTAGACTACAAGGTAACCCCAAAGAAAGCTGACACTCCACAACATATCATAAAAACAAATTCCCAAGGAGATCAAGCAAACAGAGGAACTAGGAAGAAACCGACCAAAAACAACTCAGAAGACATAAAGCCAACACAAGAAAGAAAGCAGAACCAAAGAATGATCAACATCGTCAAAAAGTAACATAATGACAGCAATCAATTAGTACTTATTGATAATTACACTGAATGTCATTGGATTGAATGCACCAGTGAAGAGACAGAGAGTAGCAGAATGGATAAGAAAACAAGATCCATCAGTATGCTGCCTGCAAGATACACACCTCACATACAAGGACAAAAGCAGACTAAAAGTTAAAGATGGAAAAAAATTTACCAAGCCAACTGTAACACTAGACAAGCAGGGTTTGCCATATTAATCTCCGAAAAAGTACATTTTAAGATGAAAACCAGCATAAGAGACAAGGAAGGACACTATCTCATGATTAAAGGGTCAATCGAGCAAGATGACATAACTATAATAAATATATACGTCCCCAATGAAAGAGCACCAAGATACATGAAGCAAACCTTAATGGAATTGAAGAAGGAAATAGATAACTCCACAATTATAGTGGGAGATTTCAACACACCACTCTCGAAAATGGATAGAACAACCATAAAGAAACTTGACAATGCTACAGAGGAACTTAACAACACAATCAACCAACTTGACCTCATAGATGTATACAGAACATTCTATCCAACAACAGCACAATACACATTCTTCTCCAGTGCGCATGGAACATTTTCCAGAATTGACCACGTGTTAGAACACAAAGCAAGCATCCATAAACTCACAACCATCAAAATTTGACAGAGCATCTTCTCAGACAACAATGCCATAAAACTAGAAATCAACAATAAGAAGGCCAAATCAATAAATTCGAAGACATGGAAACTGAACAACACCCTGCTGAAAAGCGACTGGGTAAAGGAAGACATTAAACGTGAATTCACAAAGTTCCTGGAAATAAATGAGAATGAAAACACAACATATCAAATCTTTGGGACATGGTGAAAGCAGTTCTGAGAGGACAATTTATTGCAATAAATGCACACATCCAAAAAGAGGAAAGAGCCAAAATCA
>NW_006408622.1:1698580-1733599 GCF_000296735.1 Chrysochloris asiatica
CAAACAAAAATAGATAAAATTGATGAGTGGGACATACTAAAAATTAAAAACTTATGTACATCAAAAGACTTCACCAGAAGAGTGAAAAGGGAACCCACAGAATGGGAAAAAATATTTTGCAATGACATATCAGACAAGGGACTCATTTCTAAAATATACAGGAAACTACAACACCTCTACACGAAAAAGACAAGTAACCCAATTAAAAAGTGGGCACAGGATATGAACAGATACTTCACTAAGGAAGAGATCTGGGCAGCCAACAAACATATGAAGAAATGCTCATGATCACTAGCCATTAGAGAGATGCAAATCAAAACAACGAGTTATCATCTCACACCAACAATAACAGTAAAGATGAAAAATGTAGAGGACAATAAATGCTGGCGGGGATGTGGAGAGACTGGGATACTCCTGCATTGCTGGTGGGACTGCAAAATGGTCCAACCTCTCTAGAAAGCATTATGGTGTTTCCTCTACTTGGTATTTACCCACAAGAAAAACAAGCCACAACATAAGATATATGCACACCAATGTTTATAGCAGCAGTATTTACAATAGCAAAAAGATGGAGTCAGCCAAAGTGCCCATCAACTGAAGAATGGATAAACAAATTGTGGTACATACACACAATGGAGTATTATGTTACCTTGAAGAATAACAAGGAAGCGGTAAGCCACCGCATAACATGGATGAACCTTGAGGACATTATGCTGAGTGAAATGTCAGTCACAAAAAGATAAATACTGCATAGGACCACTACTGTAAAAGACTAAGAAAAAGAAACCATACAAAGGGGAATAGGGGGAAGTCTTTGTTGGTTGCTGGGAAGTGGTGATGGGTTGGGGGAAGGGGGAGGAGGGTGGAGGGCAGGGTGGGGAATGGACACAGGAGAGCTTGGGTGCTGGGATGGGGGGCAATATGCAGGGAGGGAGAGGGAAGTGGAGGAATGGGCCAGATGGGAGAACAATTGGGCATGTTTGAATGGGTTAAGTGGGACAGAGATAGAGGATGATATATGCACAGCCTTGGAACTGCAGAGCTCTGGGGTACAGGGATTGAGTCATGGTTGGAAGAGGGGAGAGGGGGGAAATAGTGTTAAGATGCTTGGCTGTTTTTGAATCTTGGTTTTCCTTGCATTATAATATAGAGTAGACACTGGAGGAGGAGAGAAAGGAATAGTCAGAAACATCACCATAGAAGGCTTTTAAGTCCATCTTCTGCCTATAACTGATTGGAATACCTAAAATGGGGCTACAGCGTACCCAGTGAAGGAGGCTTCCTGCGGAGCCTTTGCAGTACATAAGACTATAGGTAGAAACCTGAACCACATCCAGATCTCCAGAGATGAGAATTTTCCACCTGAAAGGACGAGCAGACCAGCCTGGAGAGGCTAGAAGAACAGAAGATACATCTTGAAAAAAGACCTACCGGAAAAATACAAAACAATAGAGGCAGATGGACTGTCACTACAAGAACAAATTGCTTCCCCAGGAAATATCAAGGCAAGTGGTCGGATCCCCTCAATGCAAACCCCCCTCCAAGACTAAGACTCAATGGAAATACACGCTCTGACCGGTGATCACACGCATCACCGATAGGGGGATGTGGGGTAAAAGCAACAATGAATCGGCAAGCTAAGCCCTGCAATGCTCGGTGGGCTTCTGTGGACTCAGATGGGGACCTGGTTGGCCAGCAATGTGAGGAAACCTGGGGACTCTTGAGCCCAGAGTCAGTGATGTGGCCACAGAGGACTCAAGTGGAGAGTGGGGCTACCGGCTGATGGGAAGAGAAGGCAGGTGCACAAGAACACCCACACTTGTAATGGTACCCACATGACCTGGCCCAGATGACTGGATGATCAGAGCTCAACCAGGAGAAGAAAGAGAAAAAAAAGAGGGATCCGATACAATTTGATGAACTTGACCTACACCTACGGATGTAGTGACTCAAGAGGGAACAAATCCTTACAGCAAGAAACATTCCCACCCCCTCCACAGAGTAGACAGAGATGGGCAACTTGGACATTGGATACCCAAATGGTGGGGGGGAGGACTACAAAGGCAAGAAGTGACTGGCTTACAAGCTTTCAAGAGGGAACCTAGAGCTAGGGGGCATGGAGGAAAGCAGAATCTCCAGTGAGAGCTATCCAATGTTTAGGCGGAGTTGAAGAAATGAAATGCAGATGGGCCACTTGTGATACTATAGTGAATAATTTTATCAGGACTGATTGTGAGGTTTGGAAATGTAAAGGTAGACATTTTGTAGCAAGGAAGGGAGGGATTAATTCTCCAGTCTAGGAGCGGAGGTCTCTAGGACCATCAACTGTGAAGAGCCTAGAGTGGGACCCTACCCAGAGAAGCAGTGATGCCTGAGATAGAGGCAGAGAGGATGATGTGTAGTGGCTGGGGACTTTGGATCCAGAAAGGAGAGGGACTGTGTGCTGAAGACTGGGGGGTGGGGGTGGGGGTGGGGGTGGGAGGGAGTGCAGGGGGAGGGTTTGTAAGGTATACTCTTTGATCAGTTGCTGATGCATGGAGGGGATCGGAACCATGGCTATGAAACGATATATGATGGAATGAATGTAAAACTAAAGTTCTCTCATGTAAACGATCATGTAATTCACACACACACACACAAAATACCCCACGAATTATCACACTATTATCTGGTGTGGGACCGTAGGATACGGACGAAACTGCTACCCTCAAGAACAGCGATTCAAACCCACCAGCCACTTTGGAAACCATAAAGGGTCACTGTATTGGAACTGATTGGGTATCATTTTAATAATTCCTAAACTGATAAAAAAAATTTTTTTTAAATGAACCAAAGACTAATCTATGCTCTTAATCAAACAATCACTAACATTTTCTAGTTGTTGTTAGTTACTGATATTAAGAAATGTAACGCTGGATGGTCAATTGCCTTTTGACTAACTTAACCGCTTATTCTAGCTTGTTTTACAAACGTGTATGAGGTCAGAGTAGGCCTGCTGGATGGAGTGTATTACTGGCCCACCAAGGAACAGCAGAGCCACAGCACACTTACTAGAAAGTAGCTGCAGTTTTCAAAAAGCAGCAGTAATCTTCAACAAAGGGCAAAGTCCGCACACTTGGGTGCCAGTGGTGGTGGTGTGCCCTGGAGTTGGTTCTGAATCATAGCGACCCTGTAGTTTCCAAGGCTGTAAATCTTTACAGGAGCAGAAAGCCTCAGCTTTCTCCCATGGAACCACTGCTAGTTTTGAACTGCTGTCCTTGAGGTTAGCAGCCCGATAACCACTATGCTAAAAAGGGTTACTAATTCTAATATGCCCTTCCCATACCCACTCCCCTTTCATTGCGATGAAGAGCTACATGACTGCCAATTCATTGAAAGAAATATCTCAAAAGTTAATTACAAAAAAATAAAACTGATTCTCACACTCACTATCTCCATAAGGTGGATTCAGCTCTGGGGAAATAAATATCCACAATTCCAGATGAAGGAAATCAGAGATACCACCCCATTTTTGAAAGTTTCTCAGAAAAGATCTCACCATTGACTCTGAATACTAAAGTAATCCAAGTAGAAACCTACTTCCCCCCAGCCCCCCACCCTCAAGCGGGATAAAATGCCACAAAGGCGAGCCAGAGCTGGGACAAAGTTCTCAGGGCAACTAACATCTCATTCAAGATTCTTCCCCACAGATTACATGCAACAATGCTAGGATCAGAGAACGCTAGGGTTCCCAAGACTATTTTCCAGGAGCAGACAGCCTTATGTTTCTCTTCAGTGACTGGTGGGCTCGAACTGCTGACCACAAGATTAAAAGCCCAAGGAACATTCCACTCTCTCTCAAGGGCTCCTTTACAAATTACACAGTAGGAGATCCCACAGCCAATTCTCATGGGCAAAAGAATGGGCAACTGTGTTGTGGGAAAAGGGCGCCTGGCTATCCCTGTTTCTGTCAATGCAATGAACACCTCCCAGAAGGACCTGAGGCTGACCACCTCATTTTACATCATCCTAACCATGAGCTTGGGTAAGATCTGTGACCCCGATACAAAGATGTTATCAAATATTTAGGCAATAAATGAGTCAATCATAGATTTAACACACGTCTTGTACACTAGTCTGTAATGTTTAATTAGATTTAAATACCAAAGACAAGGTACCTTTCAAGTCTGACTGAGCTTAACAATGCTTAAAAATGGTTTTATTAGGTGAATACTTGAAAGTATTCAACATTTAACTCAATTTAATCCACAATGTCTGCAAATACATTATTAGAAGTATAACCAACTTGAAGTATAGAAGGCCCGTTCTCCAGAAACTCTTCTATGGTGACATGAAGACTGAAAGAAGCCTGTGACAAGAGTCCAAGTCTCTAACCAACAATGACCACATCATCACTGGTGAACTCATATGAGGGAACTTCAAGGTTGAGAGGTGCAGGCCCCTTCCTGATCCGGCCAGACGCATCATAGTGTGACCCATGGCAAGGGCAGTAATAACCACCGAAATCTCCTGCATTTGCAATGGGTACACAACCAAGATGAGTGCAAACGCCTATCAAGATAACCCATTCAGGTTTCTTTACTCGTTCTAAATCATGCTGTGGGTCCCTCAACTGGGATATTTCCACTGCAGCTTCCTGCTCAATCTCCTTCTTGGTTCTATGACGCACAAACAGCGGTTTGCCTCTCCATTTGAAGGCCATGTTCTTGCCTTCTGGAATATCAGATAACTTGATTTCGATTTTCGACATGGCCAACACATCCGCTGAGGCACTCATGCTGGAAACAAACTGGGAGACGACATTCTTGGCAGCATACGCGGCACCCACAGTAGTTGTTGCAGTTATCAAATAGGAGAAGCCTTTTCTAGCCTCGTTGCTGTCTTTTGAAGACTTTGTACTATCTAACACCTCAGCTCGGCGATAGTCAGAAAAGTCAGGCACTTTGATGTCTGTATGGGAGAAACGAACAGAAGCAGGAACTGCAAGACAAAGAGGTTCAAAAACACAATTAGTTAAGTACCCAAGAGGGGTGGTAGTACACACTGGAAAATATGACTTTTATGGATTCTAGTTTGTTAAGTCAAATTCTAAACATGTGAAATAAGGAATTCACTGGTCTCAGAAATTGTCAAATCGGCAGTGAAGCATATAAATTATTAAAACTGACATTTAGTCAACCACTGCTTATTACTCTTATGAAAGCACAGGATACTGTTTGTAAACTGAGCTCCTCCTGACTGAACGCTGCTGACTTATTGTTGTTAAGGGCCATCAAGTCGATTCCGACCCATAGCAACCCTAGATGGGGTTTCCGAGGAACAGCTGGTGAGCCTGAATCACCGACCTTGAAGTTCAAATGGCTTTACAGTCTGGCGCATTAACCCACAGCTCCACACCAGGACTCCAAACAGTACCCTGTGGTTAAGTGCTGTCAAGTCAATTCCAACCCATAGCGACTATGTATAGGGTTTCCAAGGAGCAGCTGGTGAGCCTTGAACCAACGACCTTGCAGTTCAGAGGACTCTGCAGTCTGACACATTCGTCCACAGCACCACAGCACTGTAGACAACAGTATTTCAACATTTTGGAAACCTCAGTCTGCCAAGACATACAATACAATTATGTTGAGTATCTCCCATTCTCCCTGGATTAGAAGGAATCCTAAGATTCATCAGTTATTCTGTGCCATACAGTCAATTCTCACAATGACCCTACCGTTGTTGTGTGCCATCGAGTGGGTTCCAACTCACAGCAACCCTGTACAGGGTTTCCAAGGACCAGCTGGTGAGCTTGAACTGTCAAACCAACCTTGCAGAGTCCAGCACATTAACCCACAGCAGACACAGTGTAACTGCCCTAGTTCCTAGGCTAAAATCTTTGAAAGCAGCTCACCAGCAGAGCAGGTCTTTTCTCTCTTACAGAGGATATTGTTGTTGTTAAGTGATGTCAGGTGGGTTCCGACTCATACCCATTTATAGGAATTCTGAGGGGCAGCTGGTGGCTTTGAACCACCAGCCTTGTGGTTCCCTGTCCTCTGCTGATCTTACAGCACCACACAATGGATGGTGGGTTCAAACTGCTAACCTTTTAATCTGCACAACCAAGCACTTAAATCACTGTACCAAGACTCTTTTAAAACTCATCTTTTCTACCCTGCAAAAGTTGATGTGGGATTGACAGCCTTAAGGCAAATGTCTAATCTTATAATATTCCTATCTGTGAGCTCTTCAACAACAATGCTAAAAAATGTTAAGATACTAATTGCAAAATAAACAGAACTGTGAATACAACATAAATTACTGAATATTTAAGGATTTTCATTCTAGGTTCTGGGATCAAATTAGTATTATTTTAAATTTAGGTAAAACCACTAATGGACAGAAATGGATAATTTCATCAGAACAGGCAGCAACCATCTGAATCAAATGAAATCTGCAAAAGAGCCAATTCTTTTAACTTAATAAGGGTAAAGGAGCACACTTTCCATATGCGCTCCTCTTTAGTGAAGGGTAGGGGCATTCTCTTTTTCATGCAGCATCCCCAGAGAAAAGACCACAAAACATGCCAACTGTTTGTGTCAAATGAATGTTGAAAAAATAAACATGAGAGTGCTTCAAAAAGTTCATGGGCAATTCCAGTTATCTTTTAATCCCATTTCCACAAATGTTCTGAAGCCCCTCATATGATCTACAGAGGACTTTGGGAGTAAGATTTTATTTACGGGAAAAATAAGTCCTTTTCTCCCATACCATTTTTATTATCTGACAATTTTTTTTTAATGTCTGACAAAAAAAAATAACTAGTAGCATTTTATGTGAAGAAATAAATTTCTTTGCAAAGTGTTTATCCATTTTAGGAAATTTGCCAAGCTGTTTTTATTATAAAAGGTAACACTAAAGATCACCCACTTTTAGAAAATATATTGTTTCCAAAAGAATGACGTACATAATAACTGCAGTTTTTTTTATAATCAATTGTAACTGTATCTTGGCCTATTAATCTGTCTCATCTTAATATGCTCCCCTGAGTAGTCAAACACCCCTGTATAGTTCATGTGTGCCTTTTGCATGGTTCTTAAGGTAGAAGCCATGAATATTCATAAAAATGATGGTAAAAATGATCAAGACAGCCTATGTTCTTTTCTGACAAAAGTGTTTGGAGGGGACCAAAATACAGGCAGTGACTATCTGAGATTTAACCACTATCGCTTTGTGGAATCAAAGTGACATTACATCATTTACTACTCTATTGAATGTTAGGAGTCCTGGTGTGGCACTGTAGTATAAGCACTGGACTGCAAGGTTGGTTTGAATAATAGATCAGCGGTTCAAACTCACCAGCTGCTCCTTGGAAACCCTATACAGGGTCACTATGAGTTGGCAATTAATAACACCGCCTAATGTTAATCTTGTCAAGGTAGACTGGGGTTTAGAATTCAGCATGAATTATCCCTAGTGTTGTTTGTTGTTGTTGTTAAGTGCCGTCAAGTCGGTTCTGACCCATAGCGACCCTGTACAGGGTTTCCGAGGAGCTGCTGGTGAGTTTGAACTGCCAACCTTGCAGTTCAAACGGCTTTGCAGTCTGGCGCATTAACCCACAGCAGTTGCTTAGGATTACACAAAAAAGTTGTTTGCCACACCTGATAGATGAAGAACCTAAACCTACTGTCATGAAATCTATTCCAACGCTCACAGCAACAGTACAGAATAGAGCAGAACTTCTCCTAAGGGCTTCTGAGACACAAGTCTTTATAGGGCTAGACTTTCTCCCGTGAAGCAGCTGCTAGGGTTGAAGCTCTAACTTTGCACTTAGCAGCCCAATGCTTAACCCACTGCAAGGCTCCTTAGAGATGACACAAACAAATTTCTTATTTCTACATTAGAAACAGTACCCACACCCTTAGCTATGAAGCAGTACATGAGGAAATGTAAAAGAACACGAACTAGGAAGGCCTTTACATTCTCATTTAGAAATAGTAGAAGAAATTAAGTGATCTACTAAAGAGAGAACAAGGGTTAGGCGCTAGGCTGCTAACTGAAGAAGTTAAGACCTGGCATTCTGCTCCAGTAAAGATTCTTGGTAAGTGCCATCGAGTAAGTTCTAACTCACAGCGACCCTCTATAGGATTTCCGAGAAGTGGCTCGTGGGTTTGAGTTACCAACCTTGCAGTAGCAAGCCCGTGATTCTCCTACAGTGTCAGCCTAAAAAACCCTATGGGACAATTCTACTGTCACATGAGGTTGCCATGAGAGGGATTTTACTCAACAGCACCTAAGAACAGACATTTAAAATATTAAGCTGCATGTTATAAACATCTTTCTCTAAATATTCACAACTGCATTAGATCTAACCTTACGTAACAAATATGTCAGTTAGATTTAATTTTAACCTAAACCAAAATCAGATTCATGGAAATAACATCCAGAAATAAAGAAAATATAGAGCAATTTAACAAAACAAGTTTTTAGGGTGACTCCTGGGTGCCTTGGAAATGCGTAGTGGTTACGAATCGGGCTGCAAACCGCAAAGTCAGCAGTTTGAAACTACCAGTTGCTCCGCGGGAGAAAGATAAGGCTTTCTGCTCCAGTAAAGATTTACAGCCTTGGAAACCCTGTTCACGGTCGCTATGGATTCGAACCAACTCAACAGCACTTAACAATTGGGCTGCTAATCTCATGGTCAGCAGTTTGACACTACCAGCTGTTTCGTGAGATAAAGATGAAGCTTTCTGCTCCTGTAAAGATTTACTGCCTCGGAAACCCTGTACAGGGTCCTTATGAGTCGGAAACGATTCCACGGCACATAACACCACCATAGCATATGGAGTCCTTGTGTGGTGCTGTGGGTTAATGCACCAGACTGCAAAGCCATTTGAACTGTAAGGCTGGCAGTTCAAGCTCATCAGCTGTTCCTCAGAAACCCTATATAGGGTTATGGGTCGAAACTGATAAGGCAGCACTTAACAACCTTAACATAATTCAAATAGTTGATGGAAAAATCCCAGTTTAACTCTCTTTGTCCAGATTTTTTGACGCACCCTCATATAACCTTCCTCCCTAACTCAAAGAACTTTTGATACAATCAGTCTCAAAACCACCATTACCTTTCTAGAAACCACCCAGACAGAGTTTTAACGTGAATTTAAGTTACATATGGAAGGCATTAATTACTGAAGTTGTTACTGAGCAACCCCATGTGACACAGCGGAACTGCCCACTATGGTGTTCAATGCTGTTTGTAGAAGCAGACTGCTAGGGCTTTCTCCAGTGGAATCACTGGGGAGACTTCAAACCCCAACCTTTTGGTTACCAGCCAAGTGCTTAACTGTGGTACCACAAAGGGTGTCTTGTTAAGTGCTATCAAGTTGGTTCCAATGCATAGCAACCCTATATAGGGCTTGTGAGGAGCAGCTGGTGGGTTTGAACCACTGACCTCAGAGTAGCAGGCCCGTGCTTATCCTACAGTACCAGACCAGGACTCCATAGTACTGTTATTTGCCTGTTCTAGAAAAGTCCTTCTATATGTCAGCTAGTGATCCAATTTTAGCCATCTGACAAATCACAAAGATGCAGTTTACCTTTGCTACTGAAATTTTCTCTTCCTTTATTGTCTCTTTATCTTCAAATTTCAAGAGTAGGCTGATATGGGTTTGAGTACTTGATTCCTACTCTTGTTGTTGTTAAGCGCCATGGAGTCAGTTCTGACTCATAGCGACCCTGTATAAGGTTTGAGACCCTGTATAGGGTTTCCGAGGAACAGCTGGTTAACTTGAACCACAGAACTTGCAGTTCAAAATGACTTCGCAGTCCAGCACATTAACCCACAGCACCACATCAGAACTCCTGATTCCTACCCTGGGGGTGGTGGTGGTGGTGTGCTGTGGAGTCGGTTCCAACTCGTAGTGACCCTGCACAGGGTTTCCGAGGCTGTAAATCTTTACGGGAGCTGAAAGCCTCATCTTTCTCCCTCAGTACAGCTGGTAGTCTCGAACTGCTGGCCTTGCAGTTTGCAGCCCGATTCATAACCACTACACTACCAGAGCTCCTTTCCTACCCTACTTGTTGTTGTTAAGTGCCATCGAGTCGATTCCGACCCATAGCGACCCTGTACAGGGTTTCCAAGGCTGTAAATCCTGTCGGGAGTAGAAAGCCTCATCTTTTTCCCGTGAAGCGGCAGGTAGTTTGCAACTGCTGACCTTAAGATTCACAGCCCTAATAAATCACCATTTTATTCACTCACAAATATTTTGAATCAACTGTCTGCAAACTCCACATTTTGAAGAGAGAGAAAATAAAGGAGGCAGTTTCAATGTCCCCAAGTTCAAAGGAACCTCCAGTAAGCTCAATACAGAGTGGAAAGTAAGTTTTATTGACCCTAACTCCTGAATTAAGAATAAAATAGGTAAAACATACACACCTGTTAAACAAAAATGGGAGGCAAATAAAGCAAGAGGAAAATGGGAGGGCAAAAAGGTCAGCATGCCGGACAAGCTGCAAATGGTGCCTAGCAGGTAGCGCAGTGGGTCAAGTAAGCCTGGAGAAGCCTGGAAGGTGGAGAAGAACACTTATCCTAAGAGAACAACCCAGAGACCATGGCAGAGCCCCTCCCATTTAGAAACCAGAGCTGCCAACATTTTAAGTTATCAAAGACTGGAGTCCTGGTGTGGCGCTGGGGGTTAACGCACTGGCGTGCAAAGTCGGTTTGAGCCACAAAGTCAGCGGTTGAAGCTCACCAGCCGCTCCTTGGAAACCCTATACAGGATCGCTGAGTCGGAATCGACTCAGTGGCACGTAACAACATGATCCGTTTTTACAGAGATTGTAGACAAACTGAAGACATGGCACAGAAGACATACTAGGGTCTGCTGAAGGGGGCGGTGCACCTGGCTGAAACCAGCAGTGTTGTCTTTGATGCTAAGCGCTGCGGGTTAATGCGCTGGATTGCAAAGTTGGTTTGAACTGCAAGGTCAGTGGTTCAAGCTCACCAACCACCACTCCTCGGAAACCCTATACAGGGTCGCTATGGATCAGAACCGACTCGACTGCACAATGGGCTGTAGGATAAGCACTGGACCACAAGGTCGACGATTCAAACCCACCAGGTGCTCCCCGGAAACCCTATACAAGATCGCTATGAATCGGAAGTGAGGATGGCACTTACAATCCTGTCCCTCTCAGGCACACACACTGGATCCTTGTGCAAGTCACTTCACCTGATGTTAAATGAGAGTATCGTTCACCTAGGCCTGTTCTTGAGGATGTCAGGTGAAAACTCTTTGGGGTGCAGTGTCTAAGCACTGCTGAGACTTGACAGGGATCTCACCTTGGGGGCTTGTGTTATTTGGGGGCGGGGCGTAAAGGGGAATGTCACTAAGTGATGGGGGGGGGACAACTTTCCCCAAGTATTCATAGCATTTCCTGGTTTTTGAGCCCTGATTATGTGCTAATCGACTGATCTAGACATTTTCCGGCTAGGTTTCACAGCACCCCTATGCAGGTGGCACCATCATCGATCGCAATTCACCAGTGAGGGAAACCACTTAGAATCTTGCACAAGGTCACACGACCTGTATGGAGCAAACCCGCTCTGACTTGGTAGTCAGAAACCATAGAGCTTGAATTTTGAGATGCAAGGTTGAGTCTGCGGGTGACGCCGTAACCGGCCGTGGGCTCGCCCGATGGAAGCCACCCGGAATCCCTGAGTTGGAGGGTCCCTAGGATCACCCGCCCCAGCTGCGTTCCCGCCGAGACCCGGGACGATGTGGAGTCTGTCCAAGGTCACTCCGCGCCACTCTCCCACGTAGCCCGCGCTCCTAGGCAGCTCCCTGGGTCCAAGGCAGGAGGGAGCGAGAAGTTGGACATCCCTCAGCCCCCGGTCGCTCCCTCAGCCCGGCTCACCATTAAGGCCCACGGAGGCGACCAAAGGCCGGCCCGCGGCCTGCCCACTCAGCGACTCCCGGCACAAGAAGGGCTGCTTCAGGTCCAGCAGAGGTGGCTCCGAGGTGGCGGGCACCGAAGCCTGCACCAGGGGCCGCAGCGCCCCCGCCACCCCGCGGGACGTAGCCGACAGAACAGGCGCGAAAGGGCCCGAGCGGGCAGCGACCGACAACATGGCGACAGCTTCTCCTACAGCTTTGCCGGTCACAGGGACGACCTTCTAACCACCGCGCAGGCGCGAAGCGGCGCGCGCGCCGTGACGTCAGCGAGCAGGCGAACCTGGAGGGACGCTGAGTCAGAGGCGGGGCCACGAACCCTCAGTGAGGGCGGGGCGAGGAGCATGAGGAGCTTGTCTCTTAGACTGTCACTTCGGAAGCTTACTGTTCAGTGTCCTGGGATCCACTTAGAGCTAGGAGTCAAGGGCTCACATGAATGTGAACGACTTTGCGAGCTTTTAGGCCTATGAAGACCTAGGGATAATATAGTAAAGTTGCCCTTTAAGCTCCATTTATTTTGTTTCCCTCTTGCTATGGCCATAGCTTGTTCAGTGTGTTAAGCACATTGGCATGCTAACCAAAAGGTCAGTGGTTCTAACCCACAAGCTGTATTCTGCTCTTGTAAAGATTTACCGTCTTGGGAAGTCCTATGGAACAGTGCTACTCTGTCCTATAGCGTTGCTATGAGTTGGACTCAAGGACAGTGAGTTTGGGCTTGGGTTTACGGCACTGAGCTCAGGGAGTTGCAGAGTTGCAGTATCTGCTGAAAACACTGTGACAGTAACCATCTCAGCGCGTGTATACTCCCAATGCTTGAGTTTACAGCTATAGCAACAGGGAAGAAATATCCAGGCATAAGTGGGTCCCTGAATAGTTTCAACTGTGTTGTTCAAAGGTCAACTGTAATAAATGATGAGTTTAAATGGAGATAATGAGTCGGAACCAACTCCACTGCGCTTAACAACAACAACATAGGATTATTATCCAGTTTGACTAAAGTATGCCTACCCAATCCATGGGTTTTTTTTTTTCCAATTCATACGCATGTGAAAGTTGGGCAATTAATAAGGAAGACATAGAAGAAATGATGCATTTGAGTCATGGTGTTAAAAAATAAAATTAAAAGTGCTATGGACTGCCAGAAGAATAGATCTGTGTTGGAAGAAGTACAGTCAGAATGCTCCTTAGATGTCAGGATGGCAAGACTTTGTCATATTTTAGACATATTATCAGGAGGGACCAGTCCTTGGAGAAGGATATTGTGGTTGGTAAAGTGGAGGGTCAGTGAGAAAGAGGAAGAACCCCAAGCAATTGGACTCAATAGTAACAACAATTGTGGGGTGGTACAGGACCAAGCAGAATTTCGTTTTGTTGTGCATAGGGTTGCTATTGGTTGGAGTCAACCTGACAGCACCTAACAACAGGCACTTAAAAAACAAAATAAACAACAACAATAAAATGACAGCCTTTATGCAAATCTTAATAATAATAGCAACAATAACAATGTTTGTGTTTGCCATCTGCTAGTTTCTGACTCATGGCAAAGCCAGGAACAGCACAACAAAATGTTGGCAGTACCTGTGCACACCTTGTATGCACAAGTTCATTTTCGTAGCCATTTTGTATTTTGAGTGCCATTCAACCTTGAGGTTCATCTTCCAACGCTTTATCAGACTATTCTGTGGTGATCTATAAGGTTTTCATTGGTTAATTTTCAGAAGTAAAACCCCAGGACTTTCTTCTTAGTCTGGAAGCTCAGCTGAAACTTGTTTATCATGAGTGACATAGTATCCAGCATCGTAGCAACATCCGAGCCCCCAGAGTACAAAAGCTCACAGATGGGTGATAATAACATAATGATCTGAGCTTATATTTAGTCAACATTTAGCATATACTCCTGGTATGGCACTGTAAGATCAGCACTGGACTTTGAGCCACAAAGTCAGCAGTTCAAACCCACCAGCTGCTCCTCAGAAACCCTATACAAGGACGCTAAGAGTCAGAACTGAGCCGATGACCCTTAACAACAATATACTAGGGGTCCTAGTGTGGAGCTGTAGGATAAGCACTGGACTGCTAACCACAAAGCAGGCTGTTCAAACTCACCAGCTGCTCCTTAGAAACACTGTTAGGGTCACTATGGATCAGAAATGCCTTGCCAGCACTTAACAACAGCGTATATTAGATGCTGTGCTTTACCTGCAATCCTTTCATCCTATAATCAAAGTCCCTAAGAAATGGCTGGGAAGCACAGAGGCTCTGTAGGATAAGCACTGGACTGTGAACCGAAGCCCACCAGCACTTAACAACAACAACAGTGCTTTTATAAGGAGGTAGCATCATCATGGTCCCATTTTGCAGATAAGGAAACTGAGGACTAGGAAAGTTAGGACACTTACCCAGGCAGCAGAAGTCATACACAACACAGAACAATGACCAGCAAACTTCAACAGTTCAGACACCCAGCGCCACCACATGTCTGTCATACCTGTGCACTGCTTACATGGAGAATTCCTTAATACTCCCATTAACTCATTTTATTTTAAAGCTTTTAGTGTGAATTGAGTGATAGTTTGCATGGCAGAACATCGGTTTGGCACTCAACCAATCATAATTTGTTTCATTGCAATGATTATAATCCCCTCCATATACCATCGATTAACAATATTTGCCTCTATTCTCTCTCTTTTTTTTTTATGTACACAAAAACATGCAGTAATATATAACCATTTAAACACATTAACTCATTTTTGATGTAAATAAATATACAACTTAGTCTCACTATGCTAATTGGAATACTAGTACAGATGAAAAATAAATGTCAACATAAATACCACAACACAAAAGTACACAATGTTATTAAATCATCTCTAGATTCAGTTGCCTGGTAAGGGCTTTAAATGCAAAGTCCCAAAAGAGGAGATTAGAGAGGATTTAAAGGTATGTCAGTAAGGAGCTCTGGTAGAGTAGTGGTTATGAATCAGGTTGCAAACCTTAAGGTCAGCAGTTCGAAACTACCAGCTGTTCCGCAGGAGAAAGATGAGGCTTTCTGCTCCCGTAAAGATTTTCAGCCTTGGAAACCCTGTGCAGGGTCACTATGAGTCAAAAATGACTCCATGGCACATAACCACCACCAGTACCAAACTGAGACTTTGTCGTTGGTGAATTCACCAGGCTTTTAAAGAAGTAAAAAGGGAGGATCTTTCTCACCAAGTACAGAAAGTGATTTAGTATCAGAAACAGTGGTATGACAGTTAAGAGCACAGAATCAAGACACCGTAAGCTTCACTGCTACCCCGTCCTGTTCTAGGCAAATAATTCCTATAACTCTCAGTTACATGACTGGTGAAATACTGATAATAATAATAGTTATTTCACGTTGTTGTTGTTGCTAAGTGCTTTAAGTTGGTTCTGACTCATATCAACCTGTATAGGACTTCTGAGGCTGTAAATCTTTTCAGGAGCAGAAAACTTCATCTTTCTCCCACAGAGTGGCTGGCGGGCTGCGGTTCACAGTCCAATGCTTATCCTACAGAGCCTCTGTACTTCCCAGCCATTTCTTAGGGATTTTGATTATAGGATGAACGGATTGCAGGGAAACAAAACAGCACATCTAATATACGCTGTTGTTAAGTGCTGGCAAGGCAATTCTGATTCATAGTGACCCTAACAGGGTTTCTGAGGAGCAGCTGGTGAGTTTGAACTGCCTACTTTGTGGTTAGCAGTCCAGTGCTTATCCTAAAGCTCCACACCAGGGCTCTTAGTATATTGTTGTTCAGTGCCATCCACTCGGTTCTAGCCCATAGTGACCCTATATAAGGGTTTCTGAAGAGCAGCTGGTGGGTTTGAACAGCCGACCTTTAAGTTAGCAGTCCAGAGCTTATCCTATAGCAGTACATCAGCACTCTATTTGGTGGTTCTTTCTCTTTTTTTTTTAAATTTAAGCATCTCTTTCCTCATCAGGGGCTATAGCTTATCAGGATCATCTTATTCTTTGTTGATGCGGCATCTTAAAGGACTCTGGAGCCAGACATCCTGCTTTATGATGAGCTCTGCTACTTCATACTTGTGTGATTTTGGACAAGCTATTCACATCAGTCGAGAGTCATGTCCCTTCATTGTAAAATCAGATTGTTGTGATGATGACGAGAAATAATGCACAGGAAGTACTTAGCAAAGTGTGTGTTTGGTGATGGTGTCGTTATTAAGTGCTGCCATGTTGGTTCTGACACAGCGACTCTGTATAGATAGGGTTTCAAGGCATGACTGGTGAGTTTGAACTGCCGACCTTGTGATTCAAATCCTGCACCACCACACCAGGTACACACCCAGAACTTTATGTTATTTTTGTGAATCAATGGGCTTGAGAATAGAAATCCTTGGTAAAATTCTTAGTTCCTGGAAGTCTGAAAAGCAATGTGTGCATGTGAACATGGCAGCAGGCAGCCTTTGTTTAAACAAGCTGATGGTTTGTTTAAGAAGAGGCCAGAGATCAGGACTGCACACTCTCTCTCTCTCTCTGCTATGTTTGTCCTATACACCTCTTGGTCTGGCCTACAATGTGATTCAACCCTCAGAATTATTTGCTAGCCTTTACAGATTGTGATTAATCTCATACAAACTGTAGTATATAAAATAATGCCTCCTCCCCGCTCACCCCATGCCCCAATCCCCAGACACTATAAATATGTTTTCTTTCATGGCAAAAAGAACTTTGCAGAATCATTCCTACCCCCTCCACACATAGAGTAGACAGGGATGGGCAACTTGGACATTGGCTAATCAAAATGGGGGTGGGGGGAGCCTACAAAGGCAAGACGTGACTGGCTTACAAGCTTTCAAGACGGAACCTAGAGCGAGGGAGCCTGGAGGAAGGTAGAATCTCCAGTGAGTAGTATCCAATCTGTCTAGGCGGAGCTGATGAAATGAAATACAGATGAGTCTCTTGTGATACAATAGTGAATAACTGTTCTCAGGACTGGTTGTGAGGGTTGGAAATGTAAAGGTAGACATTTTACAGCAAGGAAGGGAGTGATTAACTTTCCAGTCTAGGAGTGGAGGTCCCTAGGACCAGCAACGGAGAAGAGCTGAAAGCGGGACCCTACCCAGAGAAGCAGCGATGCCTGAGATGGAGGCAGAGACGACTATGTGGAGTGATGGAGCAGTTGGGGACTTTAGATCCAGATAGGGAGAGTGACTTTGTGCTGAAGACTGGGGTGGGGGGGTTGGATGTAGGGGGCAGGCTTGCAGGGCATATACCCTTTGGTTGGTTGTTGATGCATGGAGAGGGTTGTAACCATGGCAATGAAATTATATACGATAGAATGAATGTAAAACTAATGTTCTCCCATGTAAACTGTCATATAGTTCACAATAAAATATTAAAAAAAAAAAAAAGAAAGAAAGAAAGAACTTCGCAGATGTGATTAAGTGAAGGATCTTGAGATGAAGAAAGGATCTTGGATTATCCAGGTGGACTCAATGTAATTCACACGGACCTGCATCAGAAGGAGGCAGGAGGTCAGAGAAGAGAGAAGCTACCACCCTGCTGACATTGAAGATGAAGGAAGGAACATAGGTATCCTCTAGAGGATTGTCACCTAGAATGCAGTCCCAGAAGGAATGCAGCATCCTGGACGCGTTGTAGATTTCTGACCTTTAGAACTGTAAGGTAATTTATTTGTATTGTTTTCATCAACTACCAGTGGCTGTCATGGTAACCCCATGTTGTCAGAGTTGAATTGTGCTCCATGGGGTTTTCAGTAGTTAATGTTTTCAGAAGTAATTAGCAAGTCTTCCTTCCAAGGCACCTCTGGGTGGACAGGATCCCACAACATTTTGTTAGTAGCCGAGTACTGAACTGTTTGCACCACCATGGGACTCCATGGTAATTTTTTACAGCAGCCAAACGCGTATCCCCACATACATACATAACTTTCTTTTCTTTCAAAACTAGAAGATCTGATCACTTTAGGTTTATATTCTCACATAGAAAAGATTGCAGGTTATGGTTGGGCGCTTGCTGGTTTGGACCCTTTCTCTATCCTATCCACTGCTTTCAATGACACTACCTGCCTGGCCCCAGAAACTCTCTGGGTGTGGACCCTCAGGTCAATATACATTCATGGACAAACATGATCTGTTGACATAAGTTGTGGGGCATCAAAAAGCAATGGGATCTCCTACCTCAGAGTCTGTGCATTTCCTTTGGAGATGCTTCCCTCTCCCTACAGTCTTGCTTTTCCTTCTCTGCAACAGGATAGGTGTATGGGGTTGGGGAAGGGGAGTAGATGCGGATTCTCTAATGATCATTCTCAAAAATCATTTCAGATGCAGGAGTTTTGTGTATGATCTTGGAGAGTGTGCAAAGTCAGCCAGCCAGCTGTGGCCCTATCTCAGGGGACAGGCCTCCTCAGCCACTTTTCATCTCACCTTGTACCTAAACAGAAAGGTAACCTCATGTCTGTCTCTGGTTTCCACTCCATTACTCCAGAAATGCCTGGCTTCCTATTTCCAGTTCCAATCGCTGTGACAGCTTCAGCCTCTCCCCACATCCCATGTCTCTCGCTTGAGCAGCAAGATGTGGAGTGACAGCCACTTGAGAACTGTACAGACTGTCCCCAATTTAGGCCATTTAAATGCATTTCTGTTCCATAAAATCCATTCCCGTAATTCTGTGCCCCTACCTCTTTGAAAGATGGTAACCCTAGGGAGGAGAAGAAATTAACCAGGGAGGAGAAGTTCAGACATGCTAATATTTTAATCGCTTGTTCCTTTAACACATTAGTCGCATTCATTAAGTATGATTAATTTACAGACTTTGTTGAAAACTATATCAGTTTCCTTATCAGCCATGTGCCCATCTCTTGCCACTCAAGCTACTGCAATGGTACCGCAAACTCACTCCTTTTTACATACTACTGAATTAAGTAGCCCTTGCAAAACATGTCAAGTTAATTTAACTCATTTCTATGACATGCTTGTTAAGTTGCCTTAGCTTCTGAGTTGTACTGACTCAGTTTGACCTTGTCTTCCCCACTCACTGTCTTCCTTGTTGGAGGACAGATATAAGAATACCTATCTCAGGAGTTTGTTGCCAAGATTTTAATAAGACTTGTGACCTGCTCAAAAAATTGGTTATCATTGTAATTAAGGATCCTCAGAACATCATCCATTCACTGAAAGCTTTTTATTAAGTCACTACTATATTCCAGGCAATCTTGTCTGACCAATGCTGGGGATACAACAGTGAACAAAATAGTCAAATGTACCTGGCCTTGGGGTGTTATGTCCTAATGAAGAAGACACCATGATGAGTTGTATGGAATAAAGAAAGTAGGATGAGAGGCAGGGAGTGCTGGGCTGGTGGGAGAGGGTGGTGGGGGTGGTGATGTGCTGTGGAGTTGGTTCCTACTCATAGCAACCCTGTATAGCTTCCCAGGAGTCTGTACATCTTTATGGGAGGGGAAAGCCTCATCTTTCTCCCTCGGAATAGCTGGTAGTTTCAAACTGCTGACCTTGAGGTTAGCAACCTGACTTGTCACCACTACACTACCAGAGCTCCTGTGGAAGAGGGTATCAGTCCTAAAAGGGATCTCAGCCATTACCTACTTCAACCACATTACTATTTTACAGCTGGGGAAGTTTGTATCTCATAAAAAATATGCTGTGTGTCTACTGAGAACCTTTGAGGTGCCAGGACCTAGTTAGAGGCTGAGGACCAAGCTCTGTCCTAGAGGTGCTCATAGTTCACCAGGGAAGACAGACATGCAGTGTACCCAGGTGTGTGATGCACCGTGAGAAAATGCACACAGAATACAGACCAAGACTGGGTGTTAAACAGACAGAGAGAGGCCTGAGGTTGATGCCCGACCATGGGTGAGGTGAGCCTGGCCCTGAAGATGCAGGTGAAGGTCAGCGTGTAAAACAGTGGAGGGCAGGGAAGGGATGTGATAGATGATACAAGCAGAAGTGTAAAATAATTACATTCTGCACTCCCAGCAGCCCTCAAAGAAGAGCTCCTCACTCCCCCACCTTTTAGGTCTCCCAGAGTTTCCTAGTGGGATTAAGCTCCAGTTGCCCATAGTGGTCCCTGGTTTGATAACACAGTCCTTGCTGGCTGCCTCCCCTATGCTGACTCACTTCCTCCCTCCCTTACTTCCTGATGCTCTCTCTACCTCCCACATAAGCAATCTGTCTCTAGGTCTGGTGCTGGGGGAAAGAAGGCAGGCAGAGGGGACCTCACATGTCCTGAGGCCAGAAAGCAATGTTGTCGTTGTTGTAAGGTGCCATCGAGTTGGTACCGACTCATAGTGACCCTATGCACAACAGAACAAAACACTGCCGGGTCCTGGGTCAACCTCACAATCATTGCCACGCTTGAGTCCATCGATGCTGCCACTTTGCTAATCCATTTTACTGGGGGTCTTCCTCTTTTTCTCTGACCCTCCATCTTACCAAACATGATATCCTTCTCCAGTGACTGGTCCCTCCTGACAATATGTCCAAAGTATGAGAGACGAAGTTTGGCCATGCTGGCCTCCAAGGAGCACTCTGGCTGCACTTCTTCCAACACAGATCTGTTGGTTCTTTTGGCAGCCCATGGTACTTTCAGTATTCTTCTCCAACACCATAACTCAGCAGTATGAATTCTTCTCGGGTCTTCCTTACTCACTGTCCAGCTTCCAGAACGCACTAATGGGTGGGAATACAGAGCTTCCACATGCCTGGAACCGGTGCACTCTGGTTTGATCCCTGGCTGTGAAGTTGCATCTGCATTCCAGATATATTAAAGAGGAAGCTACAATTTAACAATATTCCAGGGAGATTGTTGGGTGCCAACTCATGCGACCCTATATAGGGTTTCCAAAGAGTGGTTGGTGGGTTCGAATCTCCGATCTTGTGTTTCAAACCAACCTTGAGGTCCAGTGCATTATCCTGCGGTGCCACACCAGGACTCCCTGGGGGATCATTATGGCTCAGTATATGTAGATTCTGGCTCAGTATATCTGCGATAAGGAGCTCTGGTGGTAGCATAGTGGGTTATGTGGTAGGCTGCCAACTGCAAGGTCATGAGTTCAAGCCCACCGGCTGGTCATCAGGAGAACGATGAGGCTCTGGATTTACAGCCTCAGAAACACTGTGCAGCATCTCCATGAGTCAGCCCTGACTAGAAAGTAGCCAACCACCACACCAGGTCTGGGATAGATATACAAATTCTCTACAGGGATCAAGCAGGCAGAGCCCAGAGTCTGTGGGAGGGAATAGGCTTCAGGAAGCAGAGGTCTGGTTGCGTTTTTTCATATTGTATGCAAGTTACCTCAAATTTAGCCACTTAAAACAATTCCCTGGAGTACTGGTGTGGCACTGTGGGTTAATGCCACAGACTACAAAGCCATTTGAACTGCAAGGTTTGCAGTTTAAGGTCACCAGCTGCTCCTCGGAAACCCTATACAGGGTCGCTTTGGGTCGGAACCGACTCTACGACACTTAACAACAACGTCTCAATTTCTGTAGGTCTTAGGTCTTGGTATGGCTCAATGGAATCCTCCACTCAGGTCTCACCAGACTGCCATCAAGGAGCCCTCTGGGCTGTTAGCTCATCTGAGCCTTGGAGATCTCTTCCGAACTCACACGGTGTTGCAGAGCCCAATTCCTTGTAGTGGCAGAACTGAGCTGCTCAGCTTCTGGAAGTCTCTTACAGTTCCCTGTTACAAAACCCTCTCCACACTTGGCAGTTTGTCCCTTCAAGATGGGAAGAGTTACTTATCTTCCATCTCTGACTCCTAAACCCCCTTTAAAAAAGGTTCACCTGATTAGGTCAGGCCCACCCACCTTCAGGGGAAGGGATGGCACAGAAGATGGTAGGAATCTTGGGTGTCCTTTAGAATTCTTCTTAACACAGTGTTCTATCATGATGAGCCTGGTATGCTGCATAAAGACATTTCAATTTTTTTTTATTTTTTTTTTTTATCCTTGGGCCATTAAAAACTTGGAGTACTGGAGAATTTGTGCTAGGAGAGCCCAATTTGAGCACTAAGCTGAGAAACTGAAGGTAAAACTGACCTCTGGAACTTTCTCATACATATATGCTATTCTCTAGAAGACGTCTTCCAAGGTAGGTCTACCAAGAGCACTTCTCTCTTGCAGGGAAAGCCATGGAGCTCCTCTCATTGCTGGAGCTAACAGGGAACAAAGGCTGCTTTACTTGGCCTCTCTGATAACTTGTGAGAACATGGTACGGAAGGTGAACAAGTATGTTCCTACATGAAACATGGTTCATTTGTGTTTCTTAACAGCCATGTAGTGTTAGGGGTCTGCCTCCCTCTCCCTACAGAGTAGAGGAACTCTGAGGAAGATGGACTAGAATAAGCTGGGTTGATGGACAATAGAACATTTTATGGAGGGAAGGGAGGATTCAGGATAGGAATAAATCACAGTGGTGTGCCTCTGAGAAACCTTGGACAGTGTCTGATACTTGGGCCCATCTTTGTGGTGGGAAACCCAGCAGGTCCCGTCTCCAGGAAGATCAGGCTTGCTGAAGCTCCAAGGACAACCCCAGACAGCCCTGGGACTTTGAATGAAAGCAAGAGGACAAGGAAGGAGTCTCAGGCCCATTCAGGTCCCTGCAGGGGTGCACACCTAATTGATGATGCCATCATTTCTGACTGATAGAGACACTACATGACAGAGTGTTGTTATTGTTGTTGTTAAGTGCCATTGAGTCAGTTCTAACTCATAGTGAGCCTGTATAGGGTTTCCAAGGAACAGCTGGTGGGCTTGAACTGCTGACCTTGTGGTTTGAAGCCCAGTGCTGATCCTACAGCACCACACTAGGAGTCCTATATCAGAGTTGTTGTTAAGTGCCATTGAGTTGGTTCCAATCTATAGCAGCCCCATATAGGGCTTCCTAGGAGCGGCTGGTGACCTTGAACTGCCAACCTTGTGGCTCAAACTGACTTTGCAGTCTAGCGCATTAACTCACAGCACCACAAAGTTACAGGTCATTATTTTCCTCTCATGGAGTCCTGGCATAATGCTGTAGAATAAACACTGGACTATTGACCACAAGGCTGGTGGATCAAACCCACCAGTCATTCCTCAGAAACACTATAAAAGGGTTGGTATGAGTTGGAGGCAACTATACAGCTCTTAACAGCAACATTTTCCTCTCAGAAAACATTAAGAAAAGTCTAATCGAACTTCTAGAATCATATACTCATAATTTAAATAAGAATTTTATGTATACTATTTCAACACTGATTTGTATTTCAGGGTAATAATGAAGGCAGCCATTCGTATATCCAAAGGTGCTTTCATCCATTAATCTTGAGCGCGTTTTTCCAAGCAGAAGGAATAAAATTACAAACTTCTGTGTAGAAAGACTAAAGTTAAAGCATAATTTTCAAGAACCACTCAAGCTTTTTCATTTACATCCTGGTGTGGCGCTGTGGGTTAATGCTCTGGACTGCAAGGTGGGTTTGAACCTCAAGGCCGGTGGTTCAAGCTCACCAGCCACTCCTCAGAAACCCTATGCAGTGTCACTATGGGTCAGAACCAACTTGACAGCACTTAACAACAATGTCTATGCAAGTACTCTCCTATTTTTCCTATAATTACTTTTCACACAAAAAAAGGGTCTTTAAGTAGAATCCCACAATAGAATGAAATGGCAAACCCTCCGTGTCTTAAGAAAAGCCTACGTTGAATTAAACCCACCTCTTTAGTTGAGGTGATGGTAATTAAGTCAGATAGCCCATATCAAGGTGTGCTGATTAATAAATTACATGATTCCTGGGTGTGATCGGCAAACCTGCAATCAATATAATTGCCTGAAAGCTCTGAATTAGAAAACATGCAATAAAGCATAACTGATAGGTACTAGGAATTAATAGTTTTAATTACAGAGAATGATTAATTGATCATTCAAATAATATTGATCTACAACTTATTTAATTCTTTAGAATTTAATTTGTCAAATTTGAATCCAAATACTTGATGATTTATCCTATTAATTCTAGAGCTGGAAGGGATGGGAATGATGAAAAATGGAAGGCTGAAACACAGATGTGGGGTTCTGTACAAAGTCTCATTCCCACTTGGCATTTTGCACTCACCTGGAATGCCCTCCATCCTTCACTCATCCATCGCTGGATCTAGGACCAGAACAAGATCCACGTCCCCCAGGAGACAAATCTTGGGAGTGCCCAGCTTCTTCCCATTACTAGCTGTGTGAACGTGGGCAAGTCATTCCATGTCTCCTTGTCTTGTCTTTGTGGTGTGCAAAGTGGGAGTCATAAGAACGCCTGTGTTATGGGGAAGGAGGAGAGAAAACACTCTTTAGAAGAGTCTTTATCAGTACTAAGTGTGTGCTGATTAGTATTTTGCTGTCCTGCTGTGGCACTGTGGGATAAAGCACAGGACCACACTGTGGATTTGAACCACAAGGTCAGTGGTTCAAGCTTACCAGCTGCTCCTTGGAAACTCTATACAAGGTCGCTATGAGTTGGAGCCGACTCAACAGCATTAACAACAACAACATTGTGGTGTGATGTTTTAGGATAAGCACTAGACTGTTAACCACAAGGTCGGCAATTCAAACCCACCAACTGCTCCTTGGAAACCCTATACAGATCCCTATGAATGGGAACCTACTGGATGGCACTTAACATTATTAACATCACCATCTATCAGTCAATTTGTCTTACTGTGAAGGTCAGCTTATCATACTGTGATGGATTTCATGTTGCTATGATGCTGGAAGCTGTGCCACTGGTATTTCAAATACATCGGGGTCATCCATGGTGAACAGGCATCGGCAGAACTTCCAGGCTAAGACATACAAGGAAAGAAGGTCTACTGACATACTTCTGAAACTTAGCCAATGAAAACCTTATGAATCACAACAGAACATTGTTGGAGTCACTTGTTTTGGACATGTCACCAAGAGGGATCAAGCATTGGAGGAGGTCATCATGTTTGGTGAGGTAGAGGGCCAATGTTGTTGTTATGTGCTGTCGAGGCATTTCCCACTCTATGCACAACAGAATGAAATACTGCCTGGTCCTATTGTTATATTTGAGCCCATTGTTGCTGCCACTGTGTCAATCCATCTCCTTGGGGCTCTTCCTCTTTTTCACTGACCCTCCACTTTATAAATCATAATGTCCTTCTCCAAGGACTGGTGCCTCTTGATAATATATCCAAAGTATGAGAGACAAAGTCTCATCATCCTTACTTCTAAGGAGCCTTTGGACTACACTTCTTCCAGGACAGATTTGTTTGTTCTTCTGGCAAGCCATAGTGCTTTCAATATTCTTCTCTGATACCATAAGTCAAATGCATGAATTCTTTTACAGTCTTCCTTAGTCATTGTCCAACTTTTACATGCATATGAGGCTATTAAAAATACCATGACTTGGGGTCAGGTATATCTTAGTCCTCAAACCGATATGTTGGATCTTTAAAAAGATTTGATTTCAAAACAGATTTTTCTAATATTCTACGTCATTTCTTGACTGCTGCTTCCATGAGTGTTTATAGTGGCTCCAAACAAAATGAAGTCTTTGACAACTTCAATCTTTTGTCCATTTATCATGATGCTATTTATTAAACCAATGATGATGATTTTTGTTTTCTTTACATTTATATTTTGTTTTCTTTACATTTACAGGTCAATTTATATATTAAAGCAAATTGTGTCATCTGCACATTGCAGGTTGTTAATGAGCCTGCCTCCAATCCTAATGACACATTCACCTTCATATAATTCAACTTCTCAGAGTATTTTCTTAGCATACAGATTGAATAAGTATGGTGAAAGACTACATCCTGGCACACATCTTTCCTGATTTTAAACCATTCAGTATCCCCTTGTTCCATTCAAATGACTATCTCTTGGTCTATGTACAGGTTCCTCATGAGCACAATTTAGTGTTCTTGGATACCCATCCTTCACAATTATCCACAATTTTTCATGGACAATACAGTTGAAAACATTTGCATAGTCAATAAAACACAAGTAGACATCTTTGTTGTATTTTCTGCTTTTAGGCAAGATCCATCTGAGATCAGCAATGATATCTATAGCTCCACATCCCATTCTGAATCTGTCTTGAACTTCTGGCAGTTCCCTGTCAATGTACTGTTGCACTAGGTTTTTTAAATTATCTTCAGCAAAATTTTACTTGCTTGTGGTATTAATGATATTGTTTGGAGGACCAATAGGGTCTGAGAAACCTTCAGTGGGATGGATTGGCACTATAGCCTAAAAGATGGACTAGAATTTATCTACAATTGTGAGAAGGATGTAGGACTGGATTCATTCTGTTACACGTAAGATTGTCATGACTTGGAGTCAACTCGACAACAGATATCTGTTTCTATTTTTATTAAGCATATCTTTTTCCTAAACTCCTGTGGATTCCTGGTGTGGTGCTGTGGATCAGTACTGAACTGTGAGCCACGAGGTCAGCAGTTCAAACCTATCAGCTGCTCCTTGGAAACACTATACAGGGTCGCTATGAATTGGACCCAATTCAATGGCACATAACAACAACAAACTCCTGTAGGATGTATGGTTGATGCTCTCATTTAGGTTTCAGTACAGTATCTTGCATTTTCCTCTGCATCCCCACTAAGTAAAATCCTTAGAGAAATCAAATCACATGCACACAAAAGCATCGTTTGCTCCACAGCTGCAGGAAGAATGACCAAATGCCTTCTAGTCTATGTCTAATCGCACTTGATGCCTATAGATGGTTCCAGGAATATGTGTGAGTTGAAAGCAAGTCAGCAATACTTATGTGGTCTTTTGTACTTCCACGGTTAACAAGTAAAGTGAGTTCTCCAGTGGAAGGCAGGCGTCCCTGGAGCATGGAGCCATGAAAGGAATGCCCAACATACATAGAGGAATGAAAGCTAATGTCAAGCATGGGGAGGGCACCATGATCCTGGGTGAAGCAAACACAACTGCCCCATGCACTGAGCAGGGACATCTGTGGAGGGAGACATTTGTTCCTTGTTAGTTCCAGCAATGAGAAGCATTCCATGCCTTGCCTTGCAAGAGAGAAGCACTTTTGGTAGACCTTCCTTGGAAGATCTCTTCTAGAGAAAAGGGTTTTAATATTAGAATTTTCCAGAGGTCAAGTCTTGGGTCAGTCTCTCAGCTCAGGCCCCAGATGGGGTTCTCCCTGCCCAAACTCCTTTCCCTGTAACTTTGTCTCATGGTGAATCCAAAACCAACCTCTGACCAGGACTCTATAGAAAGACAACCCAGATCTTGAGAAAATATGTTCAGACTTGCTGATAGCACCAGGAACACAGAGACCACCAGAGCATTAGGCTTCAGCCATGGTACATGGATGGACCCCCAGCCCACCAAGGGAGTGAGAGAACCTCTTGCTCTCCTGGGAGTCATACCCAAGGGTCCTCACATCTTCTGTGGATGGTTGCAGTGTATCCAATTCTCAAGAGCTTAGTGAGGACCAACTGGAGCAGAACAGAGCCCAAATACTGTTCTAATGGTGTGGTCAACAGGTGTTCATTACAGAATAAATGGGATGGGATGAGTATAGAGCATTGTCAACCAAGGTTCCTGGAGGTCAGGCTGCCATCCCAGGGTGCAATGTTACATCACTTCCATGCACATCCTACTTTGTGCCATGGGTAAGAACACTGGAGCCCCTGTTTCTGGAGTTAGTATACTAACAAGAGTCATGTGCACATGCCAGACATCCTGTACAGAAATCAAGGAGGAGGAAAGGATAATACAATATGAAAGAAGCAATCAAAGATAAGAGTCCCCTATAGGAAGTGGACATTACTCATTGGCCTTGTTTAGGATGAGTGACCACCTTCTGATTGACTATCCTAGACTTACTGCCATCAGAGAACAGCTCTCCCTCCTTGGTCTTGTTAAGATATCTTAGAGTTCTGGGTTTCTTAAGACAAGAATCATCTCCCCCTAAGGCACATACTTTACTTTGTGTCCATTAGTAGCTATGTATGTCCAATAGTAGCTATGGAGGCAGTGTTGGGGGGGGTCAGGGAGGAAGGTGGAATTATAGGATAGCACATTGTGTATCCAGCAATGGGGCTCTGCCATTTCCATGTGTAACCCAAAGCCTTTGATCCAGCAATGCCAATTGTTGAAAAAGGACATGAAAATGAATGAATGAAAATGTTCCTCACAGTGTTATTGCAAATAGTGAAATAATATCCTTGAAGGTATTACCATCATGTAGGATAACTTACATTGAACTACATTCATAAAATTAGATGCTTTACAATCATTCAAAGTATGATTCATAACATGATAAATGATGCTCAATATATTATGTGGAAAAGGAAGTTGATAAATTAGTATGCACATATGATCAAAGTTTTGTGAGATGTATTTGTATGTGTGTCTATATATGTCTGTTTACATAAAAAAAAAAAAAAAAAGTTCTAGTAAAATATGTGCCAAATGTTAACAATTGTTATCTTTGAGTTGTAGAATTATCAGTATTATTTTTTGGTACTTTCTCTGATATTTAAGGAGCTCTGGTGGGATATTAGACCGCTTTCATCAGCTGTTCCATGGGAGAAAGAGACTCTCTGTTCTTGTAAACATTTGTTGTTGTTGTTAAGTGATGTCATGTCAGTTCCAACTCATAGCCACCTTATGTAGCATTTTTAAGGAGCAACTGGCGGGTTTGAACTGCTGATCTTGTGGTTTGCAGTCCAGTGCTAATCTACAGTCTAGGAAACCCTATACAGGATCATTATGAGTCAGAACTGACTCCACAGCACATCACCACCATCTGATATTTAAGGAGCTCTGGTGGCCGGCTGGCCTGCTAACTGCAGTTAGCAGTTCCAATCCACCAGCTGCTCCATGGAAGCAAGATGAGGCTTTCTGCTCTCAAAAAGATTTCTAGCATCCAAAATCCTATACAAGATTACTATGAGTTGGAAGAAAGTCATTGGCACACAACCACCACCACCTGTTATTTACACTGAGTTTGTATTATTTTACAATAAAAATAGAAATTATTATAATATGAAATTTTTACAATTAAATCCCATTTGCTTATATTCTGACTGCATGAGGAAGGCAGGATTGAAGAAATATTTGCTGGATAAGGACCTGAAGTTCAGAGAGGGAAGCAAGTTAGAATTCTAACCAAGATCCTTCACTCAAGATGGGCCTCTCAGTCCCATCTTCTACCATTCTCCCACTTGCTCACAGTGCTCCAGCATTCCAGTAACCTTTCCTGTACTCCTAACATGCCAAACTCACCCCAGTCTCAGTCCCCTCTGCTTGGTGCACTCAGCTTCTCTGATCTGCACACAAGTGGGTCCTTTTTGCCGCATAGTTTGCAGGTAAAATGTCACCTCCTTTAGCAGCCTTCTCTCCCTTCACACCCTTGTCACTCTCAATCACTCCTTCCTGTTTTATTTCCTTGTTGATCTCATCACCATCTTGACAGGATGTTGCTTACTTTTTGCCTACTCATTGATCATCTGTGTTGTTGAACTACTGTGGACAGCTGATGGTGTCTGTTACAGCCAGATTAGGACCTTTTAAGAGCAGAGGCTCCTGTCTGTCTCCCATGAAATCCAAAGTAAAAACAATCCTACTTTTTAATAGAAGGGACTTCAATAGCATTATCAGTTTTCCCATATGGTTTCTGTTCATTACTGTATCTCCAGCAATGGCACATGTCTTGTCACGTGCTATGTTGTGTTCCCTGAAAAAGTATTGAATGAATGAAAGGAAGGTAGAAGAGGGCTCGCTCTAAGTAGAAAGGGGGCCCAGGCTGCTAAGCAGATGAGAAGCAGTGAGAAGAACTGCCCAGCTCCCAGGTAGATGATAGGTTTGGAATCAATCCAAGGTGGTGGTGACCGTATCCTGTGGAGATGGAGCTGGTTCAGACTCATAGCGACCCTGTACAGGGTGTTTATGGTAGCAGAAATCCTCATCCTTCTCCTGAAGAAGGATTGGTAGATTTGAACTGCTGACCTTGGGGTTAGCAGCCCAGCTCATGATTCACTATGCTACTAGGGCTCCTTCACCCCAGGGTAGATACCTCCAATAGCCTCTGTGATCCTAAAGCAAAGTCAGGTAACACCTGTCCCAGAAGATGTCTGTAGTCGGTCTAGGCCATGAAAGCCATTTTCTAAACCTGGGAAATTTTAACCTGTTAAATAAAGCTATTTTTAAACATGGAGAAGGGAGGAAAAAAAGAATGAAAAATATAATTTCCAGGTGATACCACAATACTAACTTAGAGAGCACAGTGGAATTTTATTTTTTATGACCGAGTTATAAATTGTTGAAAATAAGAGTTCCAAATGGAAATGTCGGCATAATAATCTTATCTATGGCGGCCTGAATAAGCCATAACCATTATTATTTTGTCTTTTATGAATGTTTGCTTTCTTGAAAGTTCAACTTGCTCAGTGTGTTTGTCTTTTAATGTGAGTTAAGAGGTAATTTGCATGAAATAAAGCAGTATCAATGCAGTGGCATTATGAATTAATTAGCTACTACCCACAATAAAGAATTGGAAAAATACAAAAAGAGTAACATATTTTCCATCTTTTACTAACAGCTTGTTCTTGCTACGTTATACCTTTTAGGATATTAAGTGCCGAACGTGCTTACTACTTAAAAAGGTTAATTTTCCAAGACAGGATTATGGTCCCTTATCTAAAGACCACATATTCTACTTCTTTGGTATCTTGGATTTATGTGTTTATAAACACTAGAAAATTAATCAGTCCAATTCCCTTCCTTTCCCTTCCCTTCTCTTCCTAAATTCTGCCAGTACCCAGTGGGTCTCTGTTAGCCACCTCTGGTCTGACTCTGGCAGAGAAACCGCTTTAATTCCGAACACACAAACCAGAAGCCCTGTGGGAACAGACCCTCATTACTCTGAATGTGCATGATCTTGGAATGGCCAGGTGAGAGAGGCAGCTGACTACAGCCCAAACCCAGCAATGCCTGGCACGGCACTCACCAGCAGAAGGCTGCAGGCCAAATCTGGCATACGGTGTGGCTTGTTTGACCCATAAAACACTCTAAAATTGAATTGTTGGCCAAAAATTTACATTTTGGAGGTTTTACACATTAAAAAAAATATCAGATTTCTGACTTATCTTGAGAAACCAGAAAGTCAGACAATGATAAGCCTTGTTTCCCAGTGGCAACATGAGCATGTTGCCTCTTCCATATAGCCAAAGCCGGACAGCTTCCACAGAGTCCCCACCACCTCCCATTATCCTCCTTAACCTGAAGGCAACTGCTGACCACCTTACATGGGGGTGGGGCTGTTGAAGTCTTGTGTTACCTGACTACCTCCTGTAACACCCAGAGTTTACTCACCTGCAGCTATACCTGCATGGGACCAAGGGGTTAACCTAAGCCCCATAAAGGCCATGGAAGGCAGATCTCCAGTGACTGGCTCAACCATCCACAGAGAATGCGCAGGTAAGCAAGAGTGAAGGAGGTCATTCTGGAGTGCAATTAGTACTATGGGAAAATCAAGAGGAGACTGTGACAGAGAAAATCTGGTGGTGAGTGTGAGGTCTGCTCCTATCGGGTGACAGGGGAGGACTGCTCCGTGAAGGTGGCAGGTACGCAAAGACCAGTTGAGGGGCACAGGAAGAGCTGGCCCTGATGTAGGAATAAAGTTGGTGCATACCTGGCTCTGTGAGAAGTCTAGAATCATGGGTTAGCACAGAAAGAGAATGGAGAAACAAGCAAGGGTCTGATCAGGCTCTCTGCCTGAGTTTCCCTGAAAGAGAGCTAAGAGAATTCGGCATGTAGGTACTTGATTACAGGGAAATGTGATTACAGGGAGCAGGACTGAGGCAGAGGGTAGTGAAATACGGAAGGAGGAAAAATCAAAACAAGGATGCACTACTGCTGAGCCGATCCCTGATGTGGGGACTGTTCTCAATGCTTCTGGGACCCTCAGAATGGACCATGTGGGGAGGTTAAAAGATGAAAGCATTTATTCATTAGCTTCCATCCCCCAACAATCAAGGGTTTCCCCACAGGTGTTGCTTCCCAAACTTCTGGATTTAACGTGCAGGACTGTCAGACACATTCCTTTGGGTGTCTCATGCCTCAGTGCTAGAGAAATCAGGAGACCACAACATAAGGCTCCATCAGATTGCATGCATTCACTGCTAGTCAGATGCAGGAGGAAATGCATCCTGCATCAAGAGAGGGGCTCAAGAGAATGTGAGAGGTGTCAAGAGAAACCCAACGCAGTAAGGATCAGATGGAAGGAAACCACTTTGCCCTCCTACCACCAAACCATGGGTATCCCCTCATCTCTTCTCCAGCTGTCTGCCTTCTCTCATTAATAAGGTTGAGATGTGCCTGCACCCACCAAAGGTCAAATCTTCCAGGGTCCCAGTCTTCTCATCTCCTCTCTCTTGCATCTGCAATTTCTCCCTCTTTCTTGGACCTACTACCCACATACAAACACTCCCTAGCATTACATCTTGTTAAAAGTCTCCTTTGAATCCATATCTCTGCTCCTCTTTGAGACAAAGTCTATTGAAAGAGTGATTTGTGCCATTCTGACTACTTCTGCCCACCCTCCTCTGAAGGGGCTTTTACCAATGTCTTCCGTGAAGCCCCTAAAGAAAGCAAAAGAAATTCTCATTGAAAGATGAAGTAGCCCACAGTTACCCAGCTGCACCCCCACACTTCACACCCTCATGAATGGGCTTAGCGCTTCATGCCCACAGGCATCCAGCAGCAACTTTGGTGAATGGGCACAGCTGTCAGAATCAATAACTGTGGAATCAATAGTCATGTCAGTTCTAATTTATGTTGACTTTCCCTCCTTCATCTTTGAACTACTTCGCATTTAATACAAATGGAAAACGTGTTGTCTTTTTAAGACGGGAGATGACACCACACTTTATTACATCCATGATCTCCCTGGCCAAATCCTCTCCTGATCCTTTAGGCCATGGAGATGGCCAGTGAAGGCAGAGGGCAGGCGGTGGGAGCCACAGAGTGGGACAGGGGCTCAGTCACTTAGCAGAGGAGGTGAGAGGGGAGGCAGATAGGGCAGCCTTCCCATCTAGCAGACTCCTAACCTGTTGCCCCAAGGGTAAGGCCCACTGTCTTTTCCTTTGCTGAGCCCTTAGCCTGGCACGTAGTACATTCTGCATAGATATTTGTCTCATAAATGAGTGAAGGTGAGAACAAGTAGGGAAAAGACTTCACTCAGAGACTGTTGGGTTGCTATAGCTCTTTGTGTTCTGTGTGTACTAACCTCACCTGTTTCTGTTTTTCCATCATGAATGTGAGGTCCTTAGGGCTGGGCCATTTTAATTCATCTCTGGGTCCCAGCTCTCAATGCTGTGTGCCAAAAGAAAGAGAAAGACTTGAGTCATTCCTCCCATAGCACCCGCTATTTGATATTGTTGTTGTTAAACGCCTTAGAGTCGGCTCCAACCCATAGTGACACTGTGTAGGGTTTCCGAGGAGCGGCTGGTGAGCTTGAACCGCAGACTTTGTGGTTCAAATTGACTTTGCAGTCCAGTGCACTAACCCACAGCACCACACCGGGACTCCCTCTACCTCTTATCTGGCCACACAGAACTCAGACAGCAGTCTCACAGTGAGGAGGTTTCCTAGGGAAGGTAACAGAGTCAGAAAAGCTTGGGGGCACAGTTCTTTCAGTCAGGTCAGTCTCTTCTCAGCTTTCCCCATTTCTCAATAAAACAGTTCACTGGGGGAGGGGGGGTGTAAGGGAGAGGAAGTGGCAGCAGGCATGCAAGCACTTAGTGCCGTGCGAGTTGGTTCCGACCCACAATGACCCTGAATAGGGTTTCCAAGGAGCCACTAGTTTGAACCTCCAACTTAACAGTTATCAGTCTAGTGCTTATCTTACAGTGTCACACAAGGACTCTGCTAGGGCAATGTCTTCTAAAATGTGGGTGAGGATCCATTCTAAGGTTCAGTAAGTCTTAACCAGTAGTGAATAAAACAAAACAGAATATGGTAGTGGCAAGAAATCAGCCGTGATAAGAGTATAAGTTTTGTCCTATGAACTTTTGCTTTAGTTTTATATCTACACACACACATTCATACTGGGCTTCAATGTAAAAAGTATTCTGAGATCAATAGCTTTTGGAAAGTCTTGCTCAAGTGGCTTGAGCGTCTATCTGCAGACTCCTTTACCTTCTGGGGGCCCCAGGTTGCCCACTTAAGGGGAAACCAGCTAAGTGGAGCTGATGCTATGTGATCCTGAAAAACTCAGGCAGCACAGCTCGGAGGCCTTGATCCACATATCGCCTGCAGCAAGGTTGTAGATGTCGGAATAGCAAAGGCCACTCTTCTGCAGCCAGAGTATAGGCTCATCACACATCCTGGAGCAGCTGCTAACGGAGTCTGCATAACGTGATGGGCCCCCAGGTGTGGGGCACCTGCATGTCTCACCTCTCCCAGAAACTGCACTCTGAGGTGACAGGTCATCACAGAAGCCCCAGGGTCCAGTCTTTAGTAGGTGGTCAGTCCACATTGGTTGACTATCTCTGGTCCTCATACTGTTGTTGTTAAATGCTGTCAAGTCAGTTCTGATTCATAGTGACCCGGAATAGGATTTCCAAGGAGCAGCTGGTTGGTTTAAACGGCAGACCTTGTGGTTCACAGTCCAGTGATGATCCTACAGCAAGCACCACACCAGGAGTCCATGTGATTTCTGCTTCAGGAGTGGGAAGGCACAGAGTAGTTCACTGAATGACTGGAGGTCACAAGACAAGGTCAGTGGCAGAGCCAGGATTTGAACCCAGGTGAATTTGATACCAGAAACTGGACCTCCTCTGCCATGGTACAGCAGGCCTCACACATCAGAAATTGGGAGGCATAGGCCATCTCCTGTAACGCATGCCAGAAGTCAATTCCCTGTATAGAGTTTCTGAGGCTATAAATCTTTGCAGAATGAGAAAGTCTCATCTTTCTCCCAAGGAGCAACTGGTAGATTTGAACTGTTGACCTTGCAGTTAGCAGCCCAACGTGTCACCCGCTATCCTGCCCAGCTTCCATATATGCTGGTGTGGCGTTGTCGGG
>NW_006408622.1:1734154-1743455 GCF_000296735.1 Chrysochloris asiatica
ATTGGTGGATTCTTGGCTGGATGGAGGATAGATGATGAATGGATGGATGGCTAGTGTATGGAGAGAGGCCTATATTGTAAACCCACACCAGCCAGTAGCTAGCCAGTCAGGCCATATTGCAAACAAACCCAGTGTCTTCAAGTCAAGTCCAACTCAGAGGGTTTCCTAGACTGTAAATCTTTATGAGAACAGAAAGCCTCATCTTTCTTCCAAGGAGTGGCTGGTAGATTTGAACTTCCAACCTTATAGTTAGCAGTCCTGTGCTTATCCTACAGTGCCACCAGGACTCCCAGATTGCCAAAATTAGCCTCAATGCCACACCTGCAGCCTCAAGACTGCATCTAGAGCCTGCCTGTTCCCATGCTTTTTGGGAGCTGGCTAAAAGTTTCTAAGTATCATTGGGGTCTTCAGACAACCCTACTGCACTAGCTCCTTTCCTCCCTCCATTCCCACTTCCAACACTGAAAAAGCACAACAATCCCATGCTGCCTGCCCATTGTGCCCCTCTGTAACCCAATCAGGCAACTTTAGGAATTCGTGCAATTTACAACTCAACTGACCTTGTACTGGGCAGTGGCTGCAGTTTTGAGTCAACGTTTAAAAACACAACAGAACAAAAAATTGGAAGTGAACTTGGAAAACCTATTCTAAGTCCTTCTTGTGGAGCCACAAGAGTTAAGTGATTCAATGTACAGAGCCTGTAGTCAGACTTCCTAGGTTCAATGGCCTGCTGGCAGTGAGACAGAGCCCTTGGCTCACTAAGCTTCTGTTTCTCCTCTGTAAAATGGGGGTGACACCTGCCTCTCAAGGTTAAATGCCTCACCTGCATGTGGAGTCAACACTGGAGGCCTGAGCTCTAACTGGGAACAAGGACTGCACTATGTGATTGGGAAGAAGAGACATTAAAAACTCTCCCCAAACCTAGATCCAGAGGGCGTAGAGGAAGGTAGAATCTCCAGTGAGTAGTATCCAATCTGTCTAGGCAGGGCTGATGAAATGAAATGCAGATCGGTCTCGTGATACAATAGTGAAAAATTGTTATCAGGACTGATTGTGAGGGTTAGAAATGTTAAGGTAGACGTTTTATAGTAAGGAGGGGAGTGATTAACTTTTCAGTCTAGGAGCAGAGGTCCCTAGGACCATCAGTAGAGAAGAGCGGAGAGGAGAACCCTACCCAAAGAAGCAGTGATGCCTGAGATGGAGGCAAAGATGATGACGTGGAGCAATGGAGCAGCTGGGGACTTTAGATCCAGAGAGGGAAAGCGACTGTGTGCTGAAGACTGGAGGGTGGAGGGTAGTGTAGGGGGCAGGCTTGCAGGGTATACCCTTTGGTTGGTTGATGATGCATAGAGGGGGTTGTAACCATGGCAATGAAATGATATACGATAGAATGAATGTAAAACTAATGTTCTCCCAAGTAAACTATCACATAATTCACAATAAAACATTTATAAAAAACAAAACAAAGAAACAAACATCTCCCAATAGCATGGGTTCTCAAGTACACACTCAGCACCATCCCCACCAAAGTCAGGTAGGGGACATCCTTTGGTTTCGTGTAGTGTTCTGGAACTTTGTGAAGGGGTTAGGGTATTACATGAGGTAATGACCTGGAACCGAATAGAGTCCTGGGACAGGTGAGGGTGTCACCTGCTGGTTGATCAAAGAATAGTGTGCTGAACACTGACAGAATGAAGTAATCACCTCTATGCTGTGTTGTTGTTGTTGGTTCTGACTCATAGCAACCCTGATAGTGTTTTCCAAGGGGCAGCTGGGGGTTTGAACTGTCAACCTTGTGGTTCAAAGTCCAGTGCTGATCTTACAGTACCACGCCAGGACTCCTGTGGTCTGAGCATAGGATTTAGGACATTCTTGAATTAGTCCTCTGTCATGGGATTAGCTGCCTTGACATTCTTTGGCGCTCACTTGGGGTCCTTTACAGACCTTTGCCAGGTCAAAGCTGCTGGTTTCCTCCAGCAAATTCCCTTCTTTGATAGTTTTTCCAAGAGCCTGGGTACTCCACTGGTAAATTCCCTCCTCTCTGTTCATCCCCTGTCCTTTATGTCTTAAGAAATCTCTCCTTCCTTCCTGTTTTCCTGAGAGATGCTTTAGCCCAACCTTCTACCGTTGCCTCAAACCTTATTCTCTTTTCTGTTTCCTTTGATTCTTTAGAATCCCTGCGCCTGAATTATTAGCAATAAAAAACAAGTACCCCTTGCCTAGAAGGGAAGCATGGCTTACTTAATATACCTTCTAAGAAGATGTAAGATCATTTTTCCTCGTCCAGTAAAGAAAAGGAAGAGAATCACAGTTTTGTGGCTGTCATTATCTGCCCAGTACTGATGTTTAAGTACTAAACATAAGAATGTGGCTGTTGAGTCCACGGAGAAAAGAGACAGAGAGCACGGCTCAGCAGCAAAGACAGGTTTACTCAAGACAAATCTGCTAGCGGCTTGCTGACCAGGGTCAGAAGGCTCCTCTCTTAACAGACTTTGGACTTTTATGGAGTCTTGCCAGGGGGTGGAATTTAGGAGGGACTAGTTTGGGTGGAAACTTTTGTGAGGTCTTTCGGGGTTTGTTGTTCTTGTTAAGTGCTGTCAAGAAGATTCTGACCCATAGCAACCCTGTATAGGGTTTCCAAGGAGCAGTTGGTGAGCTTGAACCACTGACGTTGCAGTTCAAACGACTTTGCAGTCTGACGCATTAGCCCACAGCGCTACACCGAGGGTTGTTGTTGTTGTTAAGGGCCTTCGAGTCGTTTCCGACCCATAGCGACCCTGTATAGGGTTTCCAAGGAGCAGCTGGTGAACTTGAACCGCCGACCTTGCAGTTCAAACGGCTTTGCAGTTTGACGCGTTAACCCACAGCACCACACCAGGACTCCACACCGAGGGTTGAGGGAGGTGGAATTTAGGAGGGGCTAGTGGTTACGTAGCATAGTGGTTACGAAACGGGCTGCGAACCGCAAGGTCAGCAGTTCGAAACTACCAGCTGTTCCACGGGAGAAAGATGAGGCTTTCTGCTCCCGTCAAGATTTACAGCCTCGGAAACTCTGTGCAGGGTCGCTATGAGTCGGAACCGACTTCACGGTACATAACAACAACAACAGTGGTTACGAATCGGGCTACTAACCTCAAGGTCAGCAATTTGAAACTACCAGCTTATTCCGTGGGAGACAGATAAAGATTTGCTCCCGTGAAGATTTGCAGCCTCGGAAACCCTGTACAAGTTCACTATGAGTCAGAACTACGTCCTAGGTACTTAATAACAACAACTTGTGGCGGTATGGGCTAATGTGCCGGACTACAAAGCCGTTTGACTGCAAGGTTGGCTGTTCAAGGTCACCAGCTGCTCCTCGGAAACCTATAAAGAGGCACTATGGGTAGGAACTGACTCAACGGCACTTAACAACAATAACAACTGTGGCAGAAATGGGTAATTGAAAATTAAGGAAAATAGAGATTTAAGAGAGTTATAGGAGTTAGTCTCAAAATAGCTGCACTCAGGCCCCCTCAGTGAATCAAAAATATTACTATTAGGATTCAAATTTGTACATACACAGGCTAATTCCTAATAAAACATGTCTAAATGTGTCTTTGCAATTAGTGGATGTCTGCAGACAAGTACTCTCAGTAACACATTCATCTTAGTCCCATCAGGGAGTCCTGGTGTGATGCTGTAGGATAATGCACTGGTCATAAGGCTGGTTTGAACCACAAGGTTGGCAGTTCAGACTCACCAGTCACTCTTCGGAAACCCCATACAGGGTCACTATGAGTCGGAACTGACTCGACAGCACTTAGCAACAAGTCCAATTAGGGTTCCTTTAAAACAACAACTACAGTGACTTCCGAGGGAATGTGCTGGGCCAGTTACATTCAGTTCAGAAGGTTATAGTGACTATTTAGATGATTCTCCAGGGATCATCTGGACAATTTCCCCAAAGGACGTAGAATGATCACAGGGGGTTCTGATGAAGAAGTCTTTTAAAACTGAAAGCTGCATTGGTGAGAAAAAGGCCAGCAAATAAATACCGAATAATTTCTTTCTTAGCACACTTTGCACTTGCTCATTTTTGGAGGAACCAAAAGCTGTCCTTAGAGAATTTTATTGGGAAACTTACCCCATCCACCCAACAGTCCTCATCTTGCCCCTTTGAACTTCTTTTTGTTTTCCCAACTCAAAGAACATTTCAAATGAACACAATCTGAATCCCTCGAGAATGCCCACACTGCCATTTTGACATGACGGAAATCAAAAAGTGCAGAATTCTTCAGGGAAGAGCTACAGAGATAGAAACACCTCTTTCAGAAGTGCTTAGATACAGATGGAGGCTATGTGAAAAAACAATAACTTCACATTTTGATATTTTTGTTGGATACATGTTTCTATGATTTTATAGGGATATTTTTTGTCTTACTCTCATAGGTTAACTCATTTAGCCAGATTAACAGATCTCTTAAGTGGATACTATTATTACACAGTGGGTCCTGCAGGTTCATGTGCTGGACTGAAAGGTCTCTTTGAACCACCAGATTAGTAGCTCAAACCTACCAGCCTCTCCTTGGAAAACCCAATAAAGGACATCGGAACCAACTCAACGGCACATCACAACAACAATTATTACACATGGGGTTCTGGTGTGGAGCTATAGGATAACCACCAACCCTATACAGGGTCGCTATGAGTCAGAAATGACTCAACAGCACTTAACAGTAACATTGTTAAGCACGCACACACACACACACACAAGAGAACTGACTCAACTGCACTTCACAACAGTATTATCACACACACACACACACTCACACACACAGGCACAGAAAAATTAAGTGACTTTTCCAACAACATGGGCAGCGTCTCGGCTGGGAGGCAAACCCAGAGAGTTTGGTCCTATGATTCTTCTTGCTGACTTTCAAACCAAATCAAACATGTTTTCCTATATGAAAAGACTCCAACATTCACAACCCACTGTGTTTCTCTGTTCTGTCCCTGCAGTGGGCCATGAGTACCTTCAGGGAAGTAACTGCATCATTCTTCTCTTCTGAAAGTCTGACTAGAATCAACCATGGAGCAGACACTCAGGAAATGTTCACTGAACGAAGAAAAGGCTGGGTGGTAGTGGTGGCAGGAGTGTCCATGCTGAGGTCCTCTGGACTGGACATGACTTCACACATTTCTGTGGGGGTCCCAGAGAACACCATCTCACTTGGAAAGCAGACTTGTGGAGAAGCATCAGGACTGAGAACAGATCCACATTCTTCCATGTCTGAGGACAATGAAGTCTAAGTCCTCAGGACTCTGTACCTAGAACCATGATGATGTACTGCATTGGAGCGAAACTACAGGACTGCCTGCATTCCTAGTGCTACGAGAGTCTTTCCAGCTCTGGATCTCAGATCATAGACTTGGGTTTAGATAAAGAAACTTCTGGCAACTGAAAGAAACTTTACAAATCCTTCCCCAAATGCTGCTGATATTCCTTTGTTCAAACTGCACTGATGCAGAATTCTTGAACTCATGTTCAATCCACTTATGACTCTCATACCATGGAGTTCAGAAATGTAATTACATTACCATGTAGAACAAGGATAGAGCCAGCCTTTCACTGTGGCAAAGAGGTACACTGATTTGTTAGTTTCAAAACTGGGTGAACATTTGTCTAAACATAGTGGTAACAGAGTAAAGTGATTACATGAACTTTCCCACAGATAACAATCATGCTGACTTAATAAAGTAATTTAAACAAAACAAATTATTTTTAAAATACAGGTGTTATGGATTGATTTGTGGCCCCCAAAATATGTTGTAAATCCAAACCTCCACAGGAGAACTATGTGGCAGTTACAGCTTTGGAAAGCCTATGTCTCTAAGAGGGCTGGGTGCAGGTGACACTGTCAGAGGAAGGGACACCAAAGGGACCACCTGTAAGACTTTAGTGCAGTGTTTCTGCTGAAAGTTACCGTGCTGCATAAAAATCTCCCTGTAGTTAGCTACATGACTCATGTAGTTGCACAGTTAGCTACATAAGTAAATCCGGGTGTGGGGCCAACGTCGGTGGTTCAAACCCACCAGCTGCTCCTCAGAAACCCTATACAGAGTCACTGTGAGTTGGAATCAACTCAACAGCACTAACAACAGCAACAACAAATTAACTATACTGACAAAAACATTTTCCTAAATCTTGTTATTATTAAGTGCCATCAAGTCGAATCCGACCTATAGCAACCCTCTATAGGGTTTCTGAGGAGCAGCTGGTGAGTTTGAACCACCCACCTTGCAGTTCAAGTGGCTTTGCTGTCTGGCGCATTAACCCACAGTGCCACACCAGGACTCCTAAGTCTACCTTACATTTTTAATATACTTACCTGGTGGTGGTGGTGGTATGCCTTGGAGTCAATTCTGACTCATAATGACCCTGTATAGAGTTTCTGAGGCTGTAAATTTTTACGGGAGCAGAAAGCCTCATCTTTCTCCCACGGAATAGCTGGTAGTTTCGAACCAGCTGACCTTGAGGTTAGCAGTCCGACTCATAACCACTGGGCTATCAGAGCTCCTTCTATACTTACCTGCAAGGCTAAAACTCTATGCTGATTTATTTTTGGAACCTTCTACAGCAGTCTGGTCAGAGCCGTCATTGTTACCCATTTATAACAATGCTTCCAATCACCTACTTCCATCCACACGTGCTACAAGCATGCACTGATGTTTTTGTTGGTAGTGTAGTGTTTTTGTAGTTGATGATTTTGTTACATTGTCTGTTTTAGCTACAATATTATGGTAAGTAGTATTTATAAAGCTTGCGACTTCACAGCACTTAACAACAACAACAATCAATACTGTTTTTGAGAATGAAGTTAGTAATTCAAGGAAAAGAAGGCTTCTTCTGTCCAGTTATTAATAATGTTGCAGATAATGTAGACATATTTCACAAAACAATTTTGTTGTTGTAATGCATATAATCTAAGAAATATAACAATTAATCAATTCACAACTGTATTTAGCACATATCATTCTATGATTAAAGTTGATAAAATAATACTAAGGTAGCTAGTGGTCAGTAGTAGCTTGAAACTACCAGCTGTCCTGCAGGAACAAGATGAAGCTTTCTGCTCTCCTAAAGATTTACAGCCTCAGAAGCCCTGTACATGGTAGCTATGAGTTGGAACCAACTCCACAGCAGATAACCACCACCACCAAGGATTCTGTCGGATAAGCACAGGACTGCTAGCAGATAGGTCAGCAATTCAAACCAACAATCTTTAAAGATTGACAGCCTCAGAAACTAAAGAGTCTCTAGGAATGGTTTGGTTCAGGAGGAGGTCCACAGGAATGGGGGTGATACTACGAGTATACACGGATGACATCAACCCTAGGGAAGCCACTGTGGGCCAGTTGTACTCTGTCCTCTAGGATTGCAATGAGTCATAACTGACTCAGCAGTAATGGGTTTTATGCATGTGGTCATACATTTCCCATGCCATTGGGGAATGAGCTCTTGTTCTGTCAATGAGACAGGATTAGTGTAGGCTGTGTTTTGAGGCAATGTTTTACAAGAGATCAAAGCAAAGTAGGCAAGGAAGGCAAGGAGAGTTGCCAAGCCACATGACCATCTTCCAGGAGCAAAAGCTCTGAGAGACAAGGACCTTCCTAAGGAACCAGAATTGACCGAGAAGAAGCCAACACCTTGAATTTGAACTACTGGCCTCCTGATTGGTGAGAAATTTTTACCCATTAAAGCCAACCACTTGTGGTATTTCTTTTATAACAGCACTAGAAGACTAAGACAATAGAAAAATATCTAAAACTGTGTGTGATAAAAACAAGGAGACTTCGCTGTGGGGTAAGGCCTGGATTGTTAACCACAGGTTGGCAGTTCAAACTCACCAGTTGCTCTTCTGGAGAAGTTGAGACTTTCTGCTCCTGTGAGGATTTAAGTTAAGTGTTGTCAAGTCCATTCTGACTCATAGCAATACTATGGAAATTTTGCACCATGAACATTGCAGTTAGCACTACAGCGCTATACCAGGACTCCAAGATTTTACACCCTATGAAACCCTATGAGCTGGAATCAACTCGATGACAGTGAGTTTCAGTCAAAAAATTGTGGTTTTTGGACTGAAACTTTCAAAATGGAATTGAAAGATAATGGAATTTTTCCATGAGCATTTTTTTTTTTTTTTTTTTTTATGGTGAATTGAGTGAAGGTTTGAAGACAACACCATCAGTTTTACAGTCAACAAAGACTAACCCTTGTTTCTTCTCAGTGACAGCAATCCCCCCATGGAACAACAGTCATCTGCTTCCTATCTGTGGCTCCTATTTCCCTTCTACCCACCTTCCCAGCCCTCTTTACCAGTGTCCTTAGGTGCATGTTGGCCTTTGATTTAGAATGATTGGCCCATTCCATCATTCATAGTAAGCACCTAACTAGTGTTGTTCCCCTTATACATCTATTTTCTACTTGGCTGAAAGTCATTCCCCCTATATACCTATCTACTGTTTGGCTGAAAGGTCATGTGTTCCTTCCCAGACCTACGTGGTGGTCGAGGGCTTCCTTCAGTCTCTTTCTGATGAGTAAGCCCAGTCTTGTTTTTCTTTTCTTTTTATATTTGATTGATTTTGAGTTTTGTTCCACACTTTATGCCAGTCTATCCAGGACCTTCTAATGTGATCCTATTCAGAGCATTTGGTAGTGGTAAGTGGACACCGTTTAGTTTTTCTGGTCTCAGGGCTGTGGAGATTGGTGCTAACATGTTTTTTATTAGTCCAATGGATCAGTTGATTACAAGCATCTTCAATTCTTATCACTCTTCTTTCTCTGCACATGGAGAGATCAATAGCTGCATCTTCAATAGCTGCATCTTCAATAGCTGCTTATGAACTTCTAATATCCTAGCTGCTACCCACCAAAGTAGGGTATAGAACATTATCTTTGTGGACTATGTTGTGCCAATTGACCATGATGTCCCCTGAGACTATGGTCCTGAGCCCCCAAACCCAGGGCCTTAAGATGCTTGATAATAGCTAAGAAGTTTTCATCATTTTGCCTGCTGTATGCACCACCACATTCACAGTGTTGTTTGTAGGACATGCAAATACTCATGTACCAATATTCTATTTCACACTCTTGTATATCTGTGGGACATATACATGTATACACACATATATACATATACATACATATACACATACATACATGCACATTCTACTCTTCTTCCTAGAATCATTCAGCATGTGTCTCTTCCTGCAGAGCATTGTTGTTCCAAACTTGTATCTAGATCACTATTTACCTCTATCC
>NW_006408622.1:1743694-1746973 GCF_000296735.1 Chrysochloris asiatica
ATATTTGTCCTTTTGTGATGGACTAATTTCATTCAGAATAATGTCCTCCAGGTTTATTCAAATCTTCCATTGTTGGGCACTTAGGCTGTCTCTATCTTTTTGCTATTGTGAATAGCACTGTAATGAGCATTGATGTGCATATATCTACTCATATCCTGGCTCGCATTTCCTGTGGATCTACACCAAGTAGAGGGATTGCTGGATCATAAAGTATTTCTATTTCCAACTTTCTGAGGAGCACCATACTGTTTTCCAGAGTGATTGAACCATTTTACAGTCCCACCAGTAATATAGAAGGGTCTCAGTGTCTCCACACCCTTGCCAGCATTTGTTGCTTTTTGTTTTTCTCTTTTTCTTTTTAACTTCACTATTAATATTGGTGTGAGATAATACCTCATTGTTCTTTTGATTTGCATCTCTTTAATGGCTAATGAGCATGAAAATGTCTTCATAGTTTTGTTGTCTACCTAAATGTCTTACTTAGTGAAGTGTCTGTTTATGTCTTGTGCTCATTTTTTTAATTGGGTTGCTTGTTTTTTTCTTGTAGAGGTGTTGTAGTTTTCTATAAATTTTAGATATTAGTCCCTTGTTTGATATGTCTTTGCAAAAAAAATTTTTCCCTGGATGTGTGCTCCCTTTATACTCTTTCTACGCACATAAGTTTCTAAATTTTAGGAGGTCATCTATTTTGTCTTCTACTGCTTGTGTGGTTTTTATAATGTTCAATAGTGTATTAGAGCCCCTAAGTTTGCCTCTATTTGTTCACTGATGATTGTTATAGTTCTAGGTCTTCAATCCATGTTGCATTTGTTTTTGTATATGGTGTGAGGTATGGGTCTTATTTAATTCTTCTGCAAATAAATTTCCAGTTTTACCAACACCATTTGTTAAATAGACTTCCTCATTTAATGTGTTTTGGTCTTTTCTCAAAGTTCAGTTGACTGTACGTGAATGGATTTACTTCTGGGTTCGCAATTCTGTTCCATTGATATATGTATCTGTCATTATACCAGTACCAGGCTGTTTTGACCACTGTGGCCATGTAGTAAATGTTGAGATCAGGGAGTGAGAGGTCTTCTACTTGGTTCTTCTTCTTAAGCAGAATTTTGTTTATCTGATGTCTTTTTCCTTTCCATATAAAGTTCATGATCATTTTGCCCTTCTCTTTAAAGAATGATGTTGGAATCTAGATTAGGATTGAGTTATATCTATAGATTGCTTTGAGTAGTATTGATATTTTCACAATGTTAAGTCTTCTCCTCCATGAACATGGTATGTTCTTCTATTTTTGTAAATCTCTTTGATTTCTTGTAGTATTGTTTTGTAGTTTTCTTTGTATAGGTCTTTTGTTTCTCTGGTTAGATTTATTCTTAAGTGTTTAAGTGTTTCACCTTTTGGATGGCTATTGGAAATGGTGTTGTTTTCCCAATTTCCTTTTCAGAGATGTCTTTACTAGGAATCCAATTGATTTTATATTCTGTCACTTTACTAAATATTTCATTGAGTTACAATTTTTTTTTTTTTTTTTTTGCTGAGTCTTTGGGATTTTCTATGTATAAGATCATATCATCTGTAAATTGCAAGAGTTTTACTTCTTCCTTGCTTCTTTGTTGTTGTTGTTGTTGTTAAGTACCATTGAGTTGGTTCTGACCCATAGTGACCCTGTATAGGTGAGGAGCAAGTAGCAGCTGGTGAGCTTGAACTGCTGACCTTGCATTTAGATACCTTCAATTTCCCTATCTTGCCTTATATCTTTTACTAAGACTTCCAACACAATATTGAATTGGAGTGGTTATAACGGACAGCCTTGTCTAGTTACTGTTCACAAAGGGAATACTTTCAGTGCCTCGCCACTGAGAGTGATTCTGACTGTTGGATTTGTATATTTTGTTGTTGTTTTTAAGTGCCATCAAGTTGGTTCCAACCCATAGAAACCTTGTAAAGAGTTTCCAATATATGCTCTTAATTGTGTTGAAGAATCCATGAACTTTTTGAAGCTAACTTGTATATATGGTGCTGTAGGATGATTACTGGACTGCTAACTGTAAGGTCAACAAGTCAAACCTGCCAACCACTCCATGAAAACTCTATACAGAGTCTCTATGAGTCAGAATCTACTTGACAGCACTGAACAAAAGATAGTAAAAAACTAAAGGAGTTCATTCTCAACAGGCTGTACTTGAAAATGATATAACTTGAAATGTTTGTGACTTTGTGGTATGAGGATGCTCTTCAACCCTCATTGCCACAGCTGTAGAAAATAGTAGTGAGAAATTGGACCCTTACCAGATAGAGGTTAGAGAGATCAGAGTTCAGGTCCAGAAAAACAACAGAAAATTTAAAGAGGGAAATCTTGGAGGCAAGAGAACTACAGGAATGATATAGAAACACTGATTAACAGGTAAATTATACATATATGAGGCAGACACAGGGGACTAGTAAAAAAACAACCAGAGAACATAAATAAATGTACTCTGGAAGAAAGAACTGCCCAGGGCAAAATCTGTGTTTTCCATGTTTTTTTAACTGAGTATGTGCCCCAACTGTGCATAGCTCAGACTGTAATTAGAAGAAAGCTGAAATTCCACCTCTGTTCAAATCATTGGTTGACCACCAATTTACACAGTCACAAGAAGACTCCCAGGCAAAAAGTCAGCTTGGGAAACAAAATGATTAGAGGAGAGACACACCATTGCATAGTACAGTGGATTCAATGTTTTCAGCTTGAGTCCAGGTCCAATCAAGGCCCACTGTAACACAAAAATAAAAATCTGCAGACAATAATAATACAAGAATAGAGATTCACTAAAATGTATTGTTTACAATATCAGTTTTCTATTTAAAAAATTATTAGACATAGAAAGAAGTAAAAAAGCATTCAATTGAAACTAACTCCTTGTGAACCTAAATGTTGATTCAGCCAACAAAGTCTTCAAAGCAACTAAAATACAAACACATAGAAACAATTTAAAAAATATATAATCAAAGCATTAAAGGAAAATATGATACAAATGAATGAGTAGATAATAAGACTTACAGAGAAATGGAAGCAGTTTAAAATGGATATAGTTTTAAAAGAAAATTGAGGAGTCAAAAGTAAAATAATAAAATTTCATATTCGCTAGATCTAGTCAATAGTAGATTATAGATGGGCAAAAAGTAATCCGAAAACTTGAAGAGTTCGTTTTTAGGTACCATAGAGTTGGTTCAAACTTATGGAGAACAACAGAAGGAAAACTGCCTGGTCCTGTGATATCTTCACAACTGTTAACTATGTTT
>NW_006408622.1:1748812-1758054 GCF_000296735.1 Chrysochloris asiatica
TGTTTTCTTTTTCTTCAGCTTCAACCTGAACTTGTATATGAGCACTTGATGGTCTGCTCCACAGCCAGCCCTTGGACTTGTTTTGACTGATGATACTGAGCTTCTCTCTCACATCTTCCCACAGATGTAGTCAATTTGATTCCTATGTGTTCCATCTGGTGAAGCCCACATGTATAGTCACAGTTTATGTTGTTGAAAAAGATATTTGCAATGAATAAGTCATTAGTTTTACAAAATTCTATCATGTAATCTCCAGCATCATTTTTACCACCAACACCATATTTTATAACTGTCAATTCTTCCTCTTTGTTTCCAACTTCAGCATTCAAATCACCAGTAATTATCAATGTATCTTGATTGCATGTTTGATCAATTTTAGACTGAATAAGTTGATAGGATTCTACAATTTCATCATCACTGGCTTTAGTGGTTGGTACATAAATTTCAATAATGGTGACATTAACTAGTTTTCCTTATAAACATATGGATTTTTATCCTATCATAGACAACATTTTACTTCAACATAGATCTTGAAGTGTTCTTTTTTGATAAATGTGATGCCATTCTTCTTGAATTTGTCATTCCCAACATAGGAAACTACATGATAATCTGATTCAAAATGGCCAATACCAGCCCATTTCAGCTCACTAATGCCTAGGATGGAGTCTGGTGCGGCGCTGTGAGTTAATGTGATGGACTACAATGTTGGTTTGAACCACAGGGTCAGCAGTTCAAACTTACCAGTTACTCCTTGGAAACCCTGTACAGTTGAAACCTACTCCACAACACTTAACAACAACAAAATGCCTAGGATATCATTTTTATTGATTCCATTTCATTTTCATGACTTCAAATTTTCATAGATTCATACTTTGTACATTCTGAGATTAATGGATATTTGCAGCTGTTTCTTCTGTGCCCTATCAACAAATGAAGGTCCTGAAAGCTATGTTCCATTCATGTAGTTAAGGTCAATTGTACTTTGAAGAGGCAGCTCTTCCCCAATCATATTTTGAGTACCTTACAAATTGAAGAGCTCATCCTTTAGCACTATATCAGACAATGTTCTACTGATATTCATAAGGTTTTCAGTGACTAAGTATTCAGAAGTGAGTTGCCTTTTCTTTTTCCTAGTTTTATTAGCATGGAAACTCCACTAAAATCAAAATACTTCTTTAAAGTGCTAAAGAACAAAGATAGCACATTGAGAAATAAGGTGCCCCATACCCAAACCATAGTACTTTACATTACCTCATACACATGCAAACCATGGAAAATGAATAAGAAAAACTGGAGAATTGATACCCTTGAATTTTGGTATCAGTGAAGAATATTTAATGTATCATGAACTGATAGAAGAGCTAGCAAATCTCTATTGGAAGAAGTACAATGAGAATTATTTCTTAGAAGGGAGGATGGAGAGACTTTGTCTTATGTATTTTGGACATGTTATCAGAGGGACCAGTCCCTGATGCTTGGTAAAGTAGAGGTTCAATGAGAAAACTGAAGACCCTCAATGAGATGGATTGACACAGTGGCCCAAGCATAGGAACCGTTATGAGGGTGACGCTGGGCCCAACAGTGTATACAAGGCCACTGCTGTGAGTCAGAGTCTACTTGATAGCACCAAGCAATACTAACATGCCCCTGACCCAAGCCAAGATGTTTTCTATAGTCTCATAGCATACACATGTGAAAGTTGGATAATGAATAAGGAAGATGATGGAACTGATGCATTTGAGTTATGGTGTTGGTGGAGAATATTAAAAGTACCATGGACTGCTAAAAGAAAACACAGATCTGAATTGGAAAAAACACAGCCAGAATGCTCCTTAAAAGCCAGGATGACCAGACTTTGCCTCTCATATTTGGACATATTATCAGGATGGACCAGTCCCTAGAGAAAGACATCATGCTTGGTAAAGTCAAAGGTCAGTGAAAATGAGGAAGTCCCCATCAAGAGGGATTGGCACAGTGACAACAGCAATGGTGTCAAGCGTGACAACGATTATGAGGTTGGTGTAGGACCAGGCAGTGTTTCATTCTGTTGTTCATAACTGGACAGTACCTAACAACAAGGACAACACAACAACTGCAGAGTACACAATCTCTTCAAGTGCAAATGGAATGTCTACCAAGTAAGCCATAGGCTGTGTCATACAGTAAATTCTGTTCCATTTCAAAAACTTGAAATCTTACAAAGCTTGCTTCTTGAACACCCAGGAAGTAAAGGAGAAATCCAAGTGGAGTTCAGTCTAGGCAGAAATCGCATACTCTCTAGGATCATAGGAAATTTGGTTGAAATCTCCTCCTCTGCAGCTTTCCAGTAAGCATAGAACTTGTGCACTTAATTATTATTTTTTTATTTCTATTTATATTCTGATCAAAATGTGGTCATCCATTTCCCATCCTGAGTTAACAGCAGAAAACAAAATTTAACTGGAATTAACAAAAAAAGGAATCCATCAGCTCCTGTGACAGAAAACTACATGAGGATGTGATCTTGCCTCAGTTTCCCATCTCTGCTTTCCTCTATGTGTCTGCTGCTGGCAATAAGGCCACCTTCAGCTCTATGTCTGGCAAACAGAACTTTTTCCCAAGAGGCATGGCAATGATTTTTTCAATGTAACTGATTTCTAATTGGCTAGTCTAGGTCACATGATCATCCTTAAATCTGGAGTTGCAGTAAACCATTCCACTCACTGCAGAGCTTGATAGTGAGTAGGTAGATTCCTAGAGAAAAACTGAGGTACTGTGTTTCTGAGAAGGGGGAATGGATGGTGGCCAGGCATTGACAATAGAAGTGAAATTCCTGAACCTACTAGGTTTATTGACAATGGTGCAGGAGGTAGGGAGAGAGGGTTGGGAAGGTCCTGAAGGGTATGAGAAACTCCAGCAGGGCACACATATATTTGACTTCTCCTTTCTTTTTCTTTTTTTCAAAATGAATATGGATTTCCCCTGTAAACATTTTTTTTTAAGCACAAATATTGAACACAAAATATTTGTTGTTGTTGTTGTTGTTGTTGTTAGGTGCCATCGAGTTGGTACCGACTCATAGCGACCTTATGCACAGCAGAACGAAAGACTGCCTGATCCTGGGCCAACCTCACCGTCGTTGCCATGCTTGATCCCATTGATGCTGCCACTTTGCCAATCCACGTCGCTGGGGGTCTTCCTCTTTTTCTCTGACCCTCCACCCTACCAAACATGATATCCTTCTCCAGTGACTGGTCCTTCCTGACAATATGTCCTAAGTATGAGAGATGAAGTTTGGCCATCCTGGCCTCCAAGGAGCACTCTGGCTGCACTTTTTCCAACACAGATCATTTGTTCTTTTGGCAGCCCATGGCACTTTCAATATTCTCCTCCAACACCATAACTCAAAAGCATCAATTCTTCTATGGTCTTCCTTATTCACTGTCCAGCTTTCGCATGTATATGAGGTTATTGAAAATACCATGACTTGGGTCAGGCGCACCTTACTCCTCAAGCTGACATGTTTGCTCTTCAACACTTTAAAAAGGCCTTATGCAGCAGATTTGCCTTATGCAATATGTCGTTTGATTTCTTGACTGCTGCTTCCGTGAGTGTTGATAGTTGATCCAAGAGGAATGAAGTCCTTGACAACTTCAATCTTTTCTCCATTAATAAGAATGTTGTTTATTGGTCCAGTGGTGAGGATTTTGGGGGGTTGGAATTTTCATTTTTTGAGAGTTTAATGTTAGAAAATTTACAGTCTACGGGTAACCCTAACAGCTACCAAACATTGAGCAAGTCACATTTTCCTTTAGCCCTAAAACGGAAACTAATCCCAGATTGAACAACCACATAAGTTGTGGAAGAAAGTCTCAATGAAATGCAAAGTATATGAGATAGTGCATGTAAACTGTAAAATGTTTTATGAAAGGAGGTACGGTGGAAATGTTGTATTTCAATTCTGGAAGCCACAAGTAAGCCACTGTATTCTGTATCCCCTAGTCATCACAGAAGTTTCCCCACCTTTCTGAGTCACAGCCTCGCCTCGCCAAAGGGAAAAATCTTTGCTTGTTACATATGCAAGCTTTAAGTGCTAAACAAATAGAAATAAAGAGGGTAGCATTGAACCAAACTGAGGGACAGAGGCAATTAAAAATAAATCAGGCATCTTGGAAAAAGTCATTTGCAGAAACAGTTGTGTCCACAGCATGAAATATGGAGGAAATACATTAAAGCAAAAATTAATTTAATAAGCATTCAACTTCATTCTTTTTAAAGGAAAGAATCTTATAAAATACTTCATTAAGCAAGGTCTCAGCAGGGAGATGTGGGATTCTTTTTAAAAAAAAGAACTTTGTAAATTAGAGAGACAAAAGGAAGAAGAAAACAAAGAGAGAGACAAGAGGCCTTGTCTGAGAGTTCAGCTTTAAGAAGAGGAAAGTCTGGTTTAGATATGGGGGAGGAAGGTAAGGATGCTTAGGCCTCCCACAGTGCCCCATTCATTCACATCAAAGCAGGTCTATCATACAAGAATCATTATGACCATCAAACAATGGCAGTTTCTATCATCCCAGAGGATCCAGACACATAGACCCAAATATCACTCTCAAGTCCCAGAAATGACCTCAAATGTGCCATCCCCACCATAGGTCCAGCTTTTCCTCTAGGTAAGTGAACAACGATGCCACGGAAGAAGGCATTTTTCTGGTCCCTCTTCAATGACCCAGAGCATTGCTTGGTGCTCAGGTCGCTCAATTGACAGCCCCAAACATCTGTTGATTGATGTTGTAGACATTGATGGGTCATTGTTGTTGTTGTTAGTTGCCATTGAGTTGATACGGATGCATAGCGACCTTATGCACAACAGAACAAAACACTGCATGATCCTCTGCCAACCTCAAGTTCGTTGCCACGCGTCCGACCATTACTGCTACCCCTGTGTCAATCCATCTCCTTGGGGGGGTGTCTTCCTTTCTTTCTCCAACCTTCCACTTTACCAAGCATGATGTCTTCCAGGGACTGGTCCATCCTGATAATATGTCCAAAGTATAAGAGACGAAGTCTGGCCATCCTGGCTTCCATGGAGCATCCATCCCAACACAGATTTGTTTGTTCTTTTGGCACTCCATATTACTTTTAATATTCTTCTCCAACACCATAACTCTAATGCATCAATTCTTCTACAGTCTTCCTTATTCACTGTCCAGCTTTCAGGTTATTGAAAATACCATGGCTTGGGTCAGGCATACATACCTTAGTCCTCAAAATGACATTTTTACTCTTCAATACTTTAGAGAGATCTTGTGCAGCAGATTTGACTAATGCAATACATCGTTTATATTTCCTGACTGCTGCTTCCATGAGTGTTGATGGTTGATTTGAGCAAAATGAAGTCTTTAACAAACTCAGTCTCTTCTCCATTTATCTTGTTGTTATTTATTGGTCTAGTGGTGACAATTTTTCTTTTCTTTACATTGAGGTACAACCCACACTGAAGGCTGTGGTCTTTGATCTTCAACATGAAGTATTTTAAGTCCTCTTTGCTTTCAGCAAACAAGGTTGTATCATCTGTATATCGCAGGTTGTTAGTGAGTCTTCCTCAAATCCTAATGCCATGCTTTTCATATAACTTGATGGATATCAACCCAGAAACCTGTTTCTGTGAAGTATCCACATCTTCTCCATGACCCAACCCACAATTACAGATTGGGTCTTAAAGGACTTAAGAAAATCTAGATCTTCCACTTCCTAAAAGCTGTCATTAGTTCAGAGGCAGGCACAGGAACTAGGCCTGTCCAATTCAGGACTCTTCTAGAATGTGGATGCAGAGACACTCTCAGTGATTGGACTGTGTGGAATGCAGGTAGGATACCAGGAAAGATGGGAGTCGTGGTGGCTGCAATAAAGAAAACTAAACTAGTACAGGATCAAGCTGGTACACAAAAAAGGACCCAGAGGGAGGACTGTCATGGAATAGGAGCAGAAGCCTGAACATGCTAATCCTGAAGTTATGCTTTCTTGACTGCCAGTAATTGTAGGAATAAATCCTGTTTGTTTATCGGTCTGTTGGGTCTTTGCTGTTGCTTGATGATCTGCTATACCCATGTTAAGAGTGCAAACTAATGTGGGTAGGAATGGGAAAAAGTAACAGAGAACAGAGAAAGGAGGAGAGAAGGAAACAAATATAGAGAAGAGACAAGAAAAGAAATATAAGGAGAAAAATGGAAGTGATTAAGAGAGTCACAGAGCAGTGTGGGGTGACATGGACTGGTGCAGGGCACTCAGTTAACTTTTTGTTTTTGTTTTTAATATACTTAAATCAACTTTAAACGTGTTTTCTGTATTGCTCAAGATTCCTCAAGGCTCAGCTTCATTAAGATACAAAATTTATGTTCAAGGCTTTGATGACCCAGGGTTCTCTCATTTCAGAGGGAAAAGTAAAGAAAGAAAAGTTTCATTCCTTTTTTTTCCCTTTTAGTATGGGTATCTTTTCTTAAGCTTTTACAATAATGGGCTTATGCAGTATTTGTCCTTTTGTGACTAATTTCACTCAGCATAATGTCCTCGAGGTTCATCCATGTTATGTGGTGGTTTACAGCTTCCTTGTCATTCTTCAAAGTAGCATAATATTCCATTGTGTCTATGTACCAAAGTTTGTTTTTCCATTCTTCCATTGATAGGTTGTCTCTATCTTTTTGCTATTGTAAGTAGTGCTGCTATGAACATTCGTGTGCATATATCTACTCATATTATGGCTCATATTTCTTGTGGATATATACCAAGTAGAGGAATTGTTGGATTATATGGTATTTCTATTTCCAACCTTCTGAGGAAGCACCATATTGCTTTCCAGAGTGGTTGGACCATTTTGCAATCCCACTGTAGGAGGCATTTATTGTCTTCTGCATTTTTGAACTTCACTGTTATTGCACACTCAGTTAAGTTTTAATTTCAAGTTTTCATTGTTTATCTGTAATCCTAACTTAACTTGGAGTCCTGGTGTGGCACTGTGGGTTAATGTGATGGGCTGCAAGGTCAGTTTTAACCACAAGGCCGATGGTTCAACCTCACCAGGCACTCCTCAGAAACTCCATACAGGGTCACTATGAGTCAGAATCGACTCAATGGCACTTACCAACAACAACAACAACAAACTTAACAAACTTGGAGTCCTGTATTTTATTTGGTAATCCTAGTTGTTGGTGGTAAATCCCATCATGTTGGTTCCAATTCATAGTGACCCCTTACAGATTTTCCAAGGAGAAACCAGTGGGTTTGAACTGCCAACCTTGAGATTAGCAGTCCAATGCTGATTCTACAACACCACACCAGGACTCTGGTAACCCTATTCGATTTCTACATGTATTTCCAACTCACATCCTACTCTAAGTAACACATATTTTAGATTAAAGGAGGGCAGAAGTGAAAGAATATTATATAATATTTTAAGTTACCCCTCATTCTATTTAAAACCTTCACGCCTTTCAGTCTCATATCAACCTCTAAGGTAAGGAATTATATGTATTCCTGTTTTGCAGAAGAGAAAATTGCAGTCTGAGGTGAAGCAAAATGTCCAAGTGGGACTTGGGGAAGTAGAATTTTGCCCAGACACTCTGACTGCCTTTGGCTCTAAGAAGCCAGAGAAAGAGGGGACACGTAATGGGGACAGGAGACCTGGGCCCACCTCCTGAGAGCAGGGGCTTCCACTCTTGGTCTTCTTGCCTGAGTCTACTACACAACCATTTGAGCAGCCTGCCCCACCTCCTTAGACCACCCATTCACAGGGCATTAATACTTAACTAAATATTTTGCAACCGCACAGAATGGACACTGTACACAGCAGCAACATCTTCATAACATTGAAACAGGCCCAGTCTTTCTCAAATCCCTCTAGATGACAACCTGGGTCTTCCTCTCTTTCAAGCTTTTTTCCTACCATTGCTCCAGCCTCCAAACTTCATTCTCATTCTAGTGGGATCTCCTCCTTCTCCATAACATTTCCCCACTCCACTTTCTTGGAGTTTCTCCTTCACTCATGTCTTCACACACATCGCCCTCTTTGGCAAACATCAGCCCCTCCACCACTTTTATCCACCTTTCCTGGAAAGAAGAGCCTATCTGTGGGGGCTTCAACAAGTTCATGAAAAAATATATATATTTCAAAGAGTTCATGAAAAAAAAAAAAAAATGTTTCAAAGAGTTCATGAAAAAAAGTATTTGCATATTTTAATAAACATTTCCCTGTCTAACTAGCTCATTTAAAAGAATCAAACAGTAAGGATTTTATTCTCTCCTTCTTTCCTCTCTCCCTTGCTCCCTCCTTTCCTTCTTTCCCAGGGTGACACTTACCCCCGCAGCAGGTAGGAGCTAGCCTGCTCAGTTTCCGCAGATGCAGGACCTTCCTCAGCCCAGAAGCACCCATAGGTGCCGTGTGTGTGGGAGAGGGCATGCCTTAGACAAACAGCAGAGAGGGACCAGGCTCAGGAGGCCTTCAGACCATGGAAGGCTTCATGACAGAGGTGTCATTTATCTGGGCATTGGGAGCATACTCACATGGACACAGGTAGAAATGGGAACAAGGATCCTGGTCCTCCTGAGTGAGAACATTTGAGGCCGAAGTCCAGGAAAACAGAGAACTCCACTGGTCTTGAGTGGGAGGTATGTTACATTTCTGTATCTTCCTCTCTGTGTATTCCTTACATCTTTTTTTTTTTTTTTTTTTTTTTATGCTTTCTGCATCATTCAATATTTTTCCCCACGGACTCTTTCAATATTTCAATTCAAAACATGAGTTTGTTCTTCAGTTCTCTCAGCCTAAGGACTGCTAAGCTGAAAAATTCCTTTGGTTTTCTAACCCTGGGTCTTTGCACATTTTATTATAATACTTGACGTTTTTCTTCTTGAGGTGCCTTTTGAAATTTTCTATTCAGTCGTCTTGCCTCCTGTCCTCATTTCTTCCCTTTGCTTTAGCATCTCTACACTGAGATCAAGTTTCAGAGTCTCTTCTGCCATCCATTTTGGCCTTCTTCTTTTTTGTCTTCTTCCTGTGTGATGTCCTTGATGTCATCCCACAACTCTTCTGGTTTTCAGTCGTAAGTGTCTAATGCATCAAATCTATTCTTAAGATGATTTCTAAATTCAGGTGGGATATGTTCAAGTCATGTTTTGGCTCTTGTGGACTTGTTTTAATTTTCTTCAGTTCCTGCCTGAATTTGCATATGAGCAGTTGATCTTCTGTTCCCCAGTCTGCCCCTGGTCTTGCT
>NW_006408622.1:1759119-1763523 GCF_000296735.1 Chrysochloris asiatica
AAAATAAATGACAGATGAGTGGTGGCATATTGTATATGTTGTTGTAGTTGTTAAGTGTTGTTGCTATATATAAATCTTAGAAAAACCTTATAAAGTTCTCTAAAAGTAATTTTGGTAACTAGGATTAAAAGTGGATTAAGTCCTATAGACTCACTTATATGTTGCTGTTAAGCACTGCTGAGTCGATTCCAAGTCAAAGCAGAGTTTCTGAGAAGCAGTTGGTAACTTTGAACTCTCTAGATAAGTTTGAACCATAGACCTTGCCATACCAGGACTAGAATAAGTCTAACAAAAATACATAACATTTATGTGGAAAATGATAGTTTACTGAAAAACGTAAGTAAGACCTAGATAAAATATTTTTAATGTAATAGTGAGATATTTCAACAGCATGGATATAAAAACCTTCCATATAAGTCTGGAGTACTTATTCTAAAATAAAGTCCTGGTGTGATGCTGTAGGATAAGCATTGGACTGCAAGGTCAGTTTGAATCATAAAGTTAGCAGTTCAAACACATCAGTTGCTCCTTGAAAACCCTATCCAGGGTTGCTGTGAATAGGACTGACTCAAAGGCATTAACAACGCCAACATTCTGGTTATTGGTGAAGCTGACACCTCCACCTGGGGGTCATTTTTGCCTGGTCACCTCTCCTCTGCCCCCCCCCCCCCCATAGCTAAGACTGTTCACAGAATCAAGGATGCTCATTCTGGCCTTCTTTTCAATGGTTAACATAGAGCTCTAAAATTTTAACTGCTCATAAAAAATGGATCAATCAGCACAAGGCTGAAATAATTAGTTCCCTTTGCTAGGAAAAAAATAGTGCTTCTTAATTATTGTACTGATTGCGTAAAAGAAGTTTTTTTTAAAGATAGCAAACAGGCCTCTGAAGGCTCTGTCCTTCTACCTGCCTATGGGGGAAAATATCTAATTAAAACAAAGAAACCATATTAATACTTAATGGTGTGATATTTTCCCCCATTACATCCTTTTTATTTCTCAACTTAACCCAGCAACAACTCCAAAAACTACCCCCAAATAGAGTGCACAAAACCCCAGGAGTGTGATGCTGTCAGACCCGTTTGTGATAAACAGTTCTGCATGGCAGGCTCAAATCTCCTCTCCAGCCCAGCTGTTTCCTGCTGTCATAGGCTCTCTGAGGATGCCCTGGCTTCTTGCCTCAAGCACCACAGGACTTCCAAGCTCCATGTTCCTGAGGTCAGACCTGGCCCTGCCCTTTTCTACGGTGGAACACTGGGGAAGTACATGAAGCCCAATAGCAGAATCTCCTGATGGCCAGGAACGTCAGTGAGATGATATGAACACTTAGTGTATAGTTAGAACTCAGCGACTTGGCCTAAAGTATCATGACTATGACAGACTGGTAGACTAAGGCCCAGGTGTCTTAATCTATGCCAACATATTTGAATTGAGAAAGATCCATATTTGTGCCCATTCCAGAAAAAGAAAGGTGATCCAACAGAATGTAGAAATTGTTGAACAATATCTCTAATATGATATTCAAGTACAATTTTGCTGAAGATAATTTTTTTAAATGACTAGATGGTACATCAACAGAGAGCTGCCAGAACTTCAAGCAGGATTCAGAAGAAGACATGTAACTAGGAATATCGTTGCTGATGCTAGATGAATCTTGACTAAAAGCAGAAAATACCAGAAAGGTGTTTACTTGTGCTTTATTAACTACCCAAAGGCATTCAACTGTGTGGATCATAAAATCTATGGATAACATTGTTAAGAATGGATATCTGGAACACTGAATTGTGTTCATGAAGAATCTATACATAGACAAAGAGGTAGTCATTAGAATAGAACAAGAGGGTACTAAATGGTTTTAAATCAGGAGAGGTGTGCACCAGGGTTGTATTACTTCATGGTTTTTCAATTTATATGTTAAGCAAATAATCTGAGAAGCTGGATTATCTGAAGAACATGACATCAAGATTGAAGAAAGACTAATTAACAACCTATGATATGCAGATGACAAAACCTTGCTTGCTGAAGTGAAAATACTTAATGACTAAAATTTACGACTATAGCTTTCAGTATGGAATGCACCTCAGTATAAAGAAAACAAAAATTCTCATAAATGGATCAATAAATAATGTCATAATAAACGGAGAAAAGATTGAAGTTGTTAAAGACTTCATTTTGCTTGGATCCACAATCAATGCTCATGGAAGTAGCAGTCAATATATCAAACAACATATTTCACAAGGCAAATCTGCTGCAAAAGACCTCTTTAAAGCATTAAAGAGCAAAGATATTAGTTTGAGGACTAACGTGCGCCGGACCCCACCCATGATATTTTCAGTCATCCCATATACATGTTAAAGTTGGTCAATGACTATGGAAGACTGTAGAAGAATTGATACATTTGGATCATGGTGTTGAAGAAAACTGAAAGTGCTAAGGACTGTCTGAAGAACAAACAAATCTGTGTTGGAAGAAGTACAACCAGAATGCTCCTGGTGAGGATGGTGAAAGTTTGTTTCTCGTACTTTGAACATGTTGTCAAAAGGACTACTCCCTGGAGAAGGGCATCATGTTTGGTAAAGCAGAGGGTCAGCAAAGAAACAGGAAGAACTCCAATGAGATGGATTGGCACAGCGTCAGCAACAATGGGCTCAAACATAACAAAAATCGTGAGCATGGCACAGGACTGGGCAGTGTTTCTTTCTGTTGTGCATAGGGTTGCTATGAGTCAGAACCGACTCAATAGTATCTAATAACAAGAAGTTATACCCACAGTGCTGCTGTGTGTCCATTCCAGACGAGTGTTACAGAAGACCTAGGAGTAGACAGGCCTGAACTATTGACCCATTTTACAGAGATGGAAACCGAAACTTGATACAATTTGGTAGAAAAGTGATAGAAACAAGTGTCAACCTGAGGACCCCAGGAGATAAAGTTCAGGGAGGAGTGGGTTTTTCTCAGACCCTACACCTGGTGTGGCACTATGGGTTAATGCTCCAGATTGTAAAGCCATTTGGACTATAGTGTGGTTCTTGCTCACCAGTTGCTCCTTGGAAACCCTATACAGGATCACTATGGATCAGAACCAACTTGACACTTAACAACAATAAATCCCTGGTTCTGTAGGATAAATACCTGAATGCTAATTACAAGGTTGTTGGTTTAAACCTATCAACTGCCCCTTGGATACAGTGTTGCTGTGAATCAGAACCATCTCAATGGCACTTAACAACAACGACATCCCTGGTCCTGAAATTAAAGAGGCTAAGATATCTAGCCCTAAGAAATCCAGAGTAAGTTTTAAAAAAAAAAAAAGGATGTGAACAGTTTTCCCCCCCCTTTACCCTCCCCATCTCCCTGCCTTAGAGGAAGAAGATGGGTGCTTAACCAGGGATTAGACATCTACTCAGATGGGTGGTCTTTTCTCTTATTCCATCAACCCCTCTATCCTAGGCTCTCAAAGTGAGGGGTCTGCCCATCTCTTACTGAGAGCTGCGCCATGTGTATGTAAGCAGGTTCAGATCAGCAACAAAACAGCAGACTCACTCAGAAATTAAATCCATTTCTCTCTTATTGGAGCGATTCAGAGGGAAGAAAAGAGGAAGGGAAATTGAGGCTCAATTCATGGGATGTTGTATGCTCCCTGCCCCCCCCCCAAAAAAAAACAAAACACCACAACAACAAACACTGCCATCAAGTCAATTCCAACTCAGAGCAGACCTCCAGAACAGAGTAGACCTACTCCCTAGGGTTTTTGAAGCTGTAAATCTTTAGAGAAACCAATGCATTTTCTTTCTCTTCTTTCTCCCATAGAACGACTAGTGGGTTCAAGCAACAGAGCTTTCTTTAGCAGCCAAACACGTAACCACTGCACCAACAGCATTCCTCTGCCTTTAGCTTAGACCCAGCCCATCAGTGCCCCTTTCTCCCAACTGGCCTTCCTGTGGCCATACCTGCCCTGCCACATCCTGCTTAAAATCTGCCAACGGCTCCCTGTGAAATGGAAATCAAAACCAAACTCTTTACAGAGGCCTTAAAGGTCTTTGGGAGTGTGGTTTCTCTGTAGGATGAACACTCAACTGCAAACTACAAGGTCAGCTGTTCAAGCCTACCAGATGCTCCTCAGAAGAAAGATGAGGCTTATTGCTCCCGTAAAGACTTATGGAAACCCTATACAGGGTCACTATGAGTCCTTATGGATTCCATGGTGCTTAACAATAGCAACAAAAAGGCCTTTGAATTTCTCTTCTTTTTCCAGGCTAGACTTTATTTAAAAATCCTAGTGGTGCAATGGCTAAGTACTTAATTGCAAACAAAAGATTGATGTGTGAGCCCACCCAACAGCTTTGCAGGGAAAAGATCTGAGGATCTGCTTTCCTAACGATTACAGCCAAGAAAACCCTATAG
>NW_006408622.1:1767083-1791634 GCF_000296735.1 Chrysochloris asiatica
TCTAAGTATTCCTTTATATGTGGTTCAGAGTTCTGGGACCATCCCCTGAGCCTGCTTGGTCGGGTATTCTGTGTTGTTGTTGGCGGAGCTCTGTACTACACGTGAAACCTGATCTGCCATCCTGTTTGTTCCTCCAAGAGATCTCATTTTACGCTGTTGCTCTTCTCATCTGAGGCAGACTTCTCGGTGTCTCGTGTTAGCGTTGCCCTGGAACTGTGCCCCACTCAGCACTGTACCCCAAAATCAAGAACTGTGTCCGGAGCATAACACCAAAAACCAGTTGTCATCTAGTTGCTTCTGACTTATGGTGAGCCCACGTGTACAAGTATTTCATAGGGTTTTCAATGGGGTAGATTACAAGAGCTTTCTTCCAATGTACCTCTGAGTGGACTTGAACTGCCAATCGTTCAGTTAGCAGTCAAGCAAGGACTCACCTAAGAAAGATGTGCAATCGAGTGACTGAGTGAATGAATACAGTTTGAATCAATCCTCTGGGCACTTTGGAAGTTCTGTTTATCAGTAGTTAAAGGCAACTACTTGCAAATCCCTATAGACTCTGTTTAAAAATTAACCGGGTACAAGAACAGCACAGGGAAAATGGGGGAAAGTTGGCATTATTTTACAGTTTATTTAATTTACCCCTCCTGCTGGTACTAAGTTAATTCATCTCCACAGCTAAAGGAAGACCGAACTGAAATATTAACCTCAAAGGCAGCGCCGGAACAGATAACGGAGTGGTACCTGCAAGCACAGAGTAAAGAGATAAAAGAGAAAGCTGTGCTGTTTCCAGGGGAGAATGAAGGGGGGCTGCGCCAATAGAAGCCGTTTTTCTAATGGTTCATTTTCTTTCTCGTTAGTCCAAAGCGATAAAAGCAAATAAATTTGTGTTTAGAATCACAGACATAGTAGAAGACCATTATATAAAGATATTATCTTCCCGGTGAAACTTTGTCAGAAGTTCTTAATGTCGAAAGCATGCAAAGTGGATTAAAATATCACAGGCAAGCAGCAGAGATTGTCAAAATGACAGAATATTATTAAACCTGTATATTTATCCCTTAATTTTCATCTCCACACGAGAACCCAGCGTGGTGCTGAGTTTTCACACAAAGCCATTGGCCATGGCGGCCAGCTGAATGGTGGGAGGGGAACCAGGGTAGGCAGAGCCAAAAATGCCTTCCTAGGCCCCTGGCTGGCCTCACGTTTGAACCAAGTCCAGCACCAGAGTCTAAATAAACAGAGAAAAGCGGTCCTTCTGCCTAGGTGACATTTAACTGCTGTTCCCTCTGTGGGTGCCACAAAGGATCCGGAGCGAGCCTGTGGGTGGGGACAGCAGAAATGTCATGGGAGGAGTGGTAGTTCAGGGCCAACTGCAGAGTAAATGTTGTCTGTAGTTTCAGAAGAAGGGCAAGAGGGATCCCTCTGGGCCTCCTTTCTCCCTGGACAAGTGCTAACAGCTCCAGGATTGGTGTGTTCTGTGGGCCGGGCTCTCTTTTCAGGGCTTTAGACTCATTCCCTCCCTTTATTCCTCCTGTAGCCTCATAAGGAAGGATTTAGAAGTCTCCTAGTTTTAGAGATGAGGAAACTGAGGCTCAGGGATCAATTCACTTGTCTGGGTCATACAAGTGTAAAGTGATGAAGCCAAAGTTGGAACCAAGTGTTAGTTGTTAGGGGCCAACAAGTTGGTTCTGACTTAAATCAACCGTCTGGGCACTTTGGAAGTTCATTTGGGTGTCTCATGTTAGCGTTGTCTAGGGGGTCTCATGTAGCAGCTTCTCTAAAGATTTACAGCTTCAAAAACCCTAGGAAGTAATATAACAGAGCAAAACCAAACCATGTCCTGCACAATCCTCACAATGACTGCTTGTGTTTGAGCCCATTGCTGCAGCCACTGAGCCAATCCATCTTCACGAAGGTCTTTGGCTTTTTTGCTGACCCTCTCATTTGCCAACCATTAAGTCCTTTTCCAGAGCCTGATCCCTGCTGATAACTTGTCCAAAGTACATAAGACAAAGTCTTGCCATCTTTGCTTTCAAAGAGCATCCTAGCTGTACTTCTTCCAAAATAGATTTGTTTGTTCTTCTGAAAAACCCCAGTAGTTCTGCCCAATTACAAACCAGCTCTCCCCAATACTTCTGCTTGCATCTGCTAGGCAGCTCTAGGGGCAAGGAGGAGGAAGCAGTCATGGGCATCCTGATATTGAACAGTTTTGAAGATAAAGTGCAAAGGGAAACAGGTAGAGGGCAGAACCACGGTGCTAATGTGTAAAGGGAGCTCAGATGGGTCTGCATATGCAGAGAACATCTCCAGAGTGCTGCACAGGCAGGGACAGGTGGGTAAAGCCCCCACCTCTGGGGTGGGGAGCTGGGGTTTAGAAGCATGGAAAGGAAGACTGTCTACTCTTCTGGGATATCTGAATTCCCCGTCATGTGGGTATGGATTTCAAATATATCAGTTAAACAGATTTGAAAAATAACTTAGCCGGAAGGAAAAACAAAAAGTTATATGACTTCTTGGAGGCTTCAGAATGCATCATTTCACACAAACCACTTCTGGGATATGCTATTTTTTTATCTGCCAGACTGCTGTCCTGAGGTCCTGTTTCATCCAAGCAGGACATTCCAGGGTTTGTTCTCTGTCCACACAAATGCCCATTTACCTTTTTATTCTAGTGCAAGCCCTATTGCCCGTCAGCCTCAGCTTTAAATCTGCCTCCTTCAGACAGCCTTTCATGACTACCCCAAGCTCTCTGTCTTCCCTTCCATGAAGGTCTCTATCATAGAAAGCATCCCCATTCCACAAACCAGCACTACAGCCTCTCCAGCATCAAGTGATCAACTAAGGGCAGGGCCGTGTTTCCTGCACTTTGTCTCCACCTCTCCAGTGCAGCAGACAGTGGAGAGAGGGAAGGCCAGAAGAAATAGATGCACTGGCCTGCCAGGTTGGCAGTCCAAACTCACCAGCCACGCCTCAGAAATCCTGTACAGGGTCACTATAAGTCAGAACCGACTTAACAGCAACAACAAGGCTAAGCAGCACAACTTGTATGTACATATGAGGTCACTGAAAATGAAAACTGGACAATGAATAAGACAGGGGGGAGAAGAGTTGGTGCATTTGAGTTATGGTATTGGTGAAGAATATTGGGTATACCATGGACTTCCAGAAAAATAAGCAAATCTATGTCTGAAGAAGTAATGTCAGAATGCTCCTGAGAATCGAGAATAGCAAGACTTTGTCTCACATCCTTTGAACATATTATTAGTAAGGACTGGACGCTGAAGAGGACCTTATACTTGGTAAGTTAGATGATCAGAGCAAAAGAGGAAGGCCTTCAACAAGCTGGATTGGAATACAGGCTTTAGCTGTGGCACAGACAATAATTGTGAGGATGGTGCAGGGCCAGGCAGTGTTTTATCTGTTGTAAATAGGGTCACTATGAGTCGGAACAGACTTGACAGCATGTAACAACAGCAAGGCTAAGTGGATACCTGTGACCCACAGAACCAATTATGCTGAGCTCAGTGTGAAGCCAGCCAGGTCTGGGAGAGACAGCCTGTCCAAGGCAGGCAAAGGAGAGCAGGAGAAGAATTGCACCTCCTTCGAGGACGTGCTCTCCTTTACTGTGTATGAACTCTGGAGAGTCTGTGGATGTAAACCTTATGCAATGTGGGGGTTCACTTAAATATAAATTACAAAATTTTGTGTGAAAATTTGTATTTGATTAAAATGAAATAATAAATCACAACCAACACTGGAGAGTTCAATATTGTGGTCCTTCTCAGATTTCTCTAAGCAATGCATTCATAGACACAAAGATGCCTGCAGTATCTTTGAGTATCATCAGAACACCCTCCTCAAGTTCTAGCTACTCCCAGCAGTTGATAGGTCTGAAGCTCATTTTATCGTGCTTAAATACTATTGAAGCAATCTGACTCCTGGCAATACTGCATGAACAGAGTACGACTATTCCATAGGGTTTTCCAATCTGTGACCTTACAGTAGTACATCACCAGGCCTGTCTTCTGAACCATCTCTGGGTAGATCCAAACTGCCAACCTTTTGGATAATATTTGCACACCCAGGGACTTAGCTTACCAATAAACTATCCTTTGGAGAAGAACTACAATGCCCAACTGCCTGGATAAAGAATGGAAATGATAAATCAACTGCAAATAGTTGCTAGTGATAGACTACCAAGCTCCTCTGGTCCAGCCTGGGGCCTCCAGGCCCTGGGAAGGTGTGAAGTAGCCCAACAAGGTTTTTTCCTTAAACCAGATTAGACTTCAGGGCACCCAGCCCCAGTTCTGGCGGGCAGGAGAAACATTTAGTAAATAGGTGTGAATGGATGAATTGAAGAAAGAGGAAAGACTGTAGGGAGGAGCACATTGGGAAGCCTTTCTGGCTGAGGTGGTTCTTTGGCAGAAGAGAATGGTCTGAAAGAAAAGAGAGATTAGGAGAGGAAACCCTATGAGAAAACCTCAGTGGCTGATGTAACAGTACCAAGTGTCTTAGTCTGCCTTTGGGGACCTGAGCTCTATTAAAAGGGTTGGAAGGGGTACTTCTAATTAGAGGGGTGAAGGTCACTGAGAACTAGCCACCTCTCTCAGCTCTGCTCTGCCCTAGGGCCCTGGCCACACTTCAACTACTCCTTGTTTTGTTCTCCTTAAACCTTCTCAGCCCCACCCATGCAGCCTCAGAAAATTCGCTCTATGAGGCTTATTTACAATGTAACACCATTACTTTTGCTGTGGAACCCTATAAGAAAGGAACTGGTTACACCACCTCCCAACCTTCATTTGTGTACAGCCCATGTCATTGTTTTAGTGTTGTGTTGTTAAGAGCCATTGAATTGGTTCTGACTCATGTTATTGTTGTTGTCAACTACCATCCAATAAGTTGTGATTCATAGCAACCCTGTCGAGTGTTTCCAAGGAGCAGCTGGTGGGCTTGAACCACAGATCTTATGGTTAGCTGTCCAATGCTTATCCTACAGCACCACACCAGGACTCCAGTTCACTTAATGATTCTGTTTAAATCATCTTCCACTGTTATTTAAATACATATATTTAAAAGGGAAACTCATATAACCACTGTAAAATTTTTTGAATGATATCATCTGCAATAATAGAAGGAATCAGACACATTAAATGAAAACAAAGTAATTCAATTTTCAGCTGATCCTCTGACCGCCAAAGGCTCTGAACCGGAAGCCTGGTCTGTCTCCATTGACAACGGGAGATCGTGATGTGTTGGAGAGCTTTAAACTCATAATAGTCCCAAAATGACATTCTCTCCTTGATACAGTTAGGACTAGAAGAGAAGAGAAAAGGAAATCACATTTCCCTTCATGACTGGACGATAAATAATGTCTGATGAAACCTCCTTCTGGCATGGGGTGTCTCTAAGTGAGGTGAACGGACCGCCTTCATCAAGCAGAATCATGGGAATGCTTGCTACAACTCTCCGGGGCCACAGCCCACCTCACATTCAGGGATGAAGATTCCCCAAATGGGATAAGTAGGGTGAGGACACACATTTCAAACAGACATCCCAGGTGAGTCTTACAAATGCAGAAACTTGAGAAGAAATGCTCCAGACCAGTGGTTCTAAGTGTGGTTCCAGAAACAACACTATCGGGGTCACCTAGAAATGTGTAAAATGCACAGATTTTCCAGTCTCCACCCAGACAGACTGAATTAGAAACTCTTAGGAGTGGGCCGGGCAGCCTGGGTTCTAATGAGTCTTCCAGGTGGTTCTGATGCTGAGTAAAGTTTGAGAAAGACTAGAGCAGTGTTACAAGTCTTTTCCTATAAAAAGAGTCAAATACTCAATGTAAATATTTTCAGTTTTGTAGGCCATGTGCCAGACAGATTCTGTGTATTTCTCCTTTCTTTTCTTTTTATTTTTTTAGCAACCCTTTGAAAATGTAAAAACCTCCTTAGTTCACTATTACCGCACAAAAACAGGCCACAATTTGGATTTGACCATCAGGCTCTTACCTTGCTAACCCCTGCACTAGAAGATTTGTTTCTTTAGAGATCATAAAAATGGATGCATGTTAAATAACCCACAGAGCTTTAAAATCATACTAATGTTTGGGTTTCATGCCTATAAACTCTGGTTTAGAATTACCATGAAAGATCTCAAACAAAAAATACTGATGGTTACGAGAAGTGAAGTGGAATATTTCATAGTGGTGAAAGAATCAATTAGTCAGGACGACATAACCATCCTAAATGTGTTTTCAGCTAATAACAGAACTTCAAAATACATAAGGCAAAGACTGGCAGAGTCAAAAGGAGAAATAAACATCTTTATAATTGTATTTTGAGATTTCAACACTCTCTTCTCAGTAATTGATAAAATAAGTGGATGGGAAAACAGTAAGAACATAACCACCTTGACCTCACTGATATTTTTTAAATATTACATCCAACAACTGCAGAACATACTCTTTAAATGCAAATAGAACAGTCAGCAAGACAGAAGAGATCTATAGACTACGGAACCTGCAAATAGTAAAAAATCCAAAGAAGACATTATAAATGGTATGTCAACAAATTATATCATTTAGATGAAATAGACAAATGCCTTTAAAGACACTCATTACCAAAACTGAAGAAATAAAATAATTACCAAAGCAGAAGAAATAAAACTCTGAATAATCCTTTTCTTAAAAAAATTAAATTCTAATTCTAAAAGTTCCCCTAAAGAAGCCACCAGACTTTGATGGCTCTACTTGTTCATTCTATCAAATATCTAAAGAACTAATTCCTATTGCCTTACTTAGGGTTCTCTAGAGAAACATAACCAATGAGAATATCCATATGTGTATATAAACTCACTTGCCCACTGCCATCGAGTCAATTCCAACTCAGCTAAGTCCCTGGGTGTGCAAATACTACCCAATAGGTTGGCAGTTTGAATCCACCCAGAGGAACCTGTACATAGTGACCCTATGTAGGGTTTCCAAGACTGTAAATCTTTATGGGAACAGACAGCTTCATCTTTCTCTCACAGAGCAGTTTGTGGGTTTGAATCACCAACCTTTAAGTTAGTAGCCTAATGCTTAACCCACAGTATATATACAATGGGACTTCAAAAAATTCATGGAAAAATGAAATGAAAAGATGAGGGTATTTTTCCACAAACAATTTTCTGAAGCCTTTTTCTATCTTCATATTTCTTCCCCCCACCCCCTGCGCCACACACACACAAGGGTGAACCAAAAATTATCCACACACTGCTTACAGAATTTATTATAATCAACTTTTATTAAAGATAAAGGGATCATTTTTGGACATCATCTCCCTGCTTTTCAATATACTGTGTCCATCTGTCAACAAGCTTTCGTATTCTGTTATTTAAAATGTCTTAGCTGAGTTTTGTGAGGCACAAATGCACCTCTGTCTTTACTTCTTCATCAGAGGTGAGTCTTTGTCCTCGAAGGGCTGCTTTCAAGGGAACAAACAGGTGAAAGTCCAATGGAGCAAGATCAGGACAATAGGGAGGAAGCTTTAACACCTGAAAATGAAGCTTTTGCAGAGTATCAACAGTGTGAGCAGAGGTGTGTGGATGTGCATTGTCATGCAAGATCACAATGCCTTTGGATAGCTGCCTTCTGCATTTAATCTGAAATTTCCACTCCACTTCTTCAGTGAGCATCTTGATATAAAGAGCACTGTTGATTGTTGAACCCAAAACTGGCCCTTGAGAATCCCAGAAAACCGTGAACATCAATTTCCCAGTTGATGGTTGACTTTTGAACTTTTTATAGGTCAGTGATTGAGGATGTTTCCATTCCACACACTACCACTTACTCTCAAGTTCATAGTTATGAATCTATGTCTCGTCACCACTAAGAAATTTTAAAAATAAACTTTCACCCTCCTTTGAGTATTGGTCCAAATTTTATTTGTAGTATACAAACACTTCTACTTATGCTCTTCCATGTGTTGTTTCAGTACCCATCTCGCACCCAAGTCTATCTTGGATTATTTCATAGACAGAGCCATAGCTGATTTGCAAATGATTTGCCACATAATCCACTGTCACTCATGTATTCAACAGAATTATTTCACATGCATCCCCAATGGTATCATCAACCATGATCATGGATAATTTCTGGCTCACCTTCATACATATATATGGAGTCTTGGTGAGGTGCTAGAGATAAGCACTGGATTGCAAGGTTGGTTTGAACTGCAAGGTTGGCAGTTCAAACTCACCAGCTCCTCATCAGAAACCCTAAATAGAATCACTATGAAGTGAACTGACTTAATAACACTTAACAGCAGTTGTTGTTGTTGCCACAGAAGGACTTCCCATTGAGTCAGTACCAACTCATAGTGACCCTACACACAACAAAATAAAACACTGCCCAATCCTGGGCCAACCTCACAACTGTTGCTATGCCTGAGCCCACTGCTATGCCATTCTGCCAATCCATCTCATTGGGGGTCTTCCTCCCTTTCTCTGACACTCCACTTTACCAAACATGATATCCTTCTCTAGGTACTAGTCCTCCTGAGAATATGCCTGAAGTATGAGAGAAAAAATCTGGTGATCCTGGCTCCTAAGGAGCATTATGATTGCACTTCTTTTAACACAGATCTGTTTGCTCTTTTAGCAGTCCATGAGGTGCACCTTAGTCCTCAAACTGACATATTTGCTCTTCAACACTCAGTTCACAATAAAAACTTAAAAAACAAAGTCCAGTGCTGATCTTACAGCACCATGCCAGGAGTCTATAAGTATATATATATTTGTTGTTGTTGTTAAGTGCCATTGAGTCGGTTCCGACCCATAGAGACTATATATATATACAGAGAGAGAGAGAGAGAAAGAGAGAAAGAGAGACTTATAGACTATATATATATATGTGTGTGTATATATACATATACATATGTATATGTGTATATATGTATATATACACACACATATATATAGTCTATAAATATATATATATAGTCTATAAATATATATATATAGTCTGTATATAGTCTATATATCTATATATATATTCTATAAGTCTCTCTATATATATGTGTGTGGGGAGGGGGAAGGGCTGACAAGTCCAGAATCTGTAGATCAATTGACAGAAAGACTGAGGGAGTTCTGGCTGTAATTAAAAATGCCATTGCTGGTGAGAATGTGGAACAACTGGAAGTTTCACACACTGCTGGAAGGAGTGTAAAGGGTGCAATCACTTTGGAAAACAGTTTGATAGCGTCTTAAAATGTTAAAAGTATAGTTAAACAATAATTCCACTCTTGGTTATTGATTTAATAAAAATGAACACAATTTGTCCATACAAATACTTGCATATGAGTGCTCCTACCAGGTTTATTCATAAAAGTCCCAAATTGAAACAACACAAGCATCCACTAATAGGTGACTAGAGAAAAACAATAAAACTGTGGCATGGGCATACAATGGAATGCTATTCTGCCATAAAAAGGTGGGGGGAGCAAACTATTGGTACCAACAACAATGTAGAAGAATCTGAAAACAATTGTGCACAGAGAAACAGAGAGAAACAGAAAATGGACTGATTTTACTCCACTCACCTAAAACTCTGGGACAGGCAAAGCTGGTCTTTCTCAACAAAAAACATGACACAAAAAGTAATTTTTCTGGGGCCAAGAATGGAGGGTGGCAACAGAGAAGGAAGGAGTCTTCACATCAAGTATCAATGCTATCCCCTCTGTATCCAGGGTAGATAGGGACGGGTAACTTAGACTTTGACAACCTAAAATGAGGGGCTGATAAAGGCATGAAGTGACTGGCTTACAAGGTTTCAAGAGGGAGTTTTGTTTAAGAGTGTGTGGGTGAACATAGTCCCCACTGAATAGTATTCATCTTGTCTAGATGGATCTGGTAAAAAGAGATGGGGATAATATTCTTATGAGTCATAGTGAATAATTGTTATGACTAATTGCCGCTGTCACAATTGTAAAGATAGAAGTTTTGTAACAAAAATGGTGGAGTAGCTAATCTTACAGTCCAGAAACAGAAGGCCCTAGGACCATCAAGGGAGAAGAGCACAAGTGGAATGCAGGACCCTATTCAGAGAAGCAGTGACACCAGAGATGGAGTCAGAGATGGGGACACGGAGAGAGGGAGCAGCTGAGAACTCTAGACTTATGGAAAGAGAGGGACTGAGAGCTGGCGGCCAGGAGGCAGACTTGCAGAATGTGCCCTTTGTTAACAAAAATTATTATATATGCCTCAGTGTTAACAAAAAAGAAGAAGAACTAAAACGAATAGAGAGAAATGCTGTTATCTGATGGTACATGGAGGAGATTATAACCATTGTAATGAAAGTATATGATTTGTTGAATGTAAAACTGATGATCTGCCCTGTAAACTTTCACTCAATTCACAATAAAAACTTTAAAAAAAGAAAAAAGAATGGAGGGTGGGATGGAGTGTCAAGAGACATGAGGGAATTTTAGGGATGATGAAAATATGTTATATCTTATTGGTGGATAACCACTTGTGAGTATGCATTTGTTAAAACTTGTCAAAATGTACAACACAGTTGATTTTAAATGCATAGATGTTGTTGTTAAGTGCTATTGAGTTGGTTTTGACTAATTCTGACCTTGTATAAGGGTTCTGAAGGAGCTCTGGTACCGTAGCGGTTACGAATCGGGCTGTGAACCTTAAGGTCAGCGGTTCGAAACTACCAGCCGCTCCGTGGGAAAAAGATGAGGCTTTCTACTCCCGTAAAGATTTACACCCTCGGAAACCCTGTACAGGGTCGCTATGAGTCGGAACCGACTTGACGGCACTTAACAACAACATAAGGGTTCTGAGGCTATAGATCTTTGTGGGAACAGAAAGTCTCATCTTTTTTCCATGGAGCAACTGGTGGGCTCAAACTACCGACTTTGTTGCTCAAAGTCCATTGTTTTATCCTACAGAGACATGATGCTCCCTAAAAAAGAAAACCAAAATGCACTGGCATCGAGTTAATTCTAAGTCATTAGAACTCAATATTGGGTTGCCAAGGCTGTAAATATTTACTGGCGCGAAGGCTTCATTTCTCTCCCAAAAATTGCCTGGTAAGTTTGAATTGCCAGCCTTGCAGGTAAGCAGTCCAGTGCTTGACCTACAGTATGTGACAGGGTTGCATTCTTTCACCATACTTATTCAATCTGTATGCTGAGCACATAATTCAAGAAGCTGGATTATTTGAAAAATAACATGGCATCAGGATTGGAGGAAGACTCATTAACATCCTGTGGTATGTGGATGATACAACCTTGCTTGCTGAAATTGAAGAAGACTTAAAATATGGATGATGATCACAGTCCACAGTCTTCAGTATGGGTTGCACCTCAATGTAAAGAAAACAAACATTATCACAACTGGACCAGTGAATAACATCATGATAAAGGAGAAAAGATTGTAATTGTCAAAGACTTTATTTAGCTTGGATCCACAATCAATACTCATGCCAGCAGCAGCCAAGAAATCAAAAAGCATATTACGTTATGCACATCTACTACACAAGACCTCTTTAAAGTGTTAAAGAGCAAATATGTCAGTTTGAGGACTAAGGTACAACCCTTGCTAGTTTCAGTTGCCTCATAAGCATGTAGGGAATACCGTGGCTCCATACGTTAAACACTGGACTGTGAACCACAGGTCTGCTTTTCAACAACAATGTAAGGTTGTGAATGTTAGACAATGAATAAGGAGAATCATTACATTTGCATTTTGGTGTTGGAGAAAAATATTGAAAGCACCATGGTTTTCCAGAAGAACAAACAAATCTGTGTTGGAAGAAGTATAATCAGAATGCTCCTTAGAAACCAGGACAGTGAGACTTTGTCTCTTATACTTCAGACATGTTATTTGGAGGGACAAGTCCCTAGAGAAGATCACCATACTTGGTAAAGTGGAGGGTCAGCAAGGAAAAGAAAGACCCCCCCAATGAAATAGATTGGTACGCCGGCAACAAGTATCACAGCAATTACGAGGATGATACAGGACTGGGCCGTGTTTCGTTCTGGTGTGCCTAGAGCAGACCTGGCTTGACGGCCCCTAACAGCAGTGTGGAGTTTACTGTGACGCTGTGGGATAAAGCACTGGACCACAAGGCCAGTTTGAGCCACAAGATCGGTGGTTCAAACTCACCAGCCACTCCTTGGAATTGAGTCAACGGCGTATAACAACAACATCAATATATATATGCCATGAAGTCGGGACTGACTCATAGTGACCCTCCATATGCATACATATATGTTGTTGTTAAGTTGGTTCCAAACCATAGCGACCCTGTATAAGGCTCCTGAGGAGCGGCTGGTGGGTTTGAACCCCTGGTCTTGCAGTTCAAACTGACCTTAAGGTCAGTGCATTATTCTCAAGTGGTATATCAGGACTCCATGATTATATATTGTTGTTGTTAAGTGCCATCGAGTCGGTTCTGACCCATAGCGACCCTGTATAGGGTTTCCAAGGAATGGCTGGTAAGCTTGAACCATCAAACCTGTGGTTGAAACTGACTTGGCAATCTAGCACATTAACCCACAGCACCACACCAGGACTCGTGAAAATATATATACATATATAGGCCCTGGTGTGATGCTGTAACTGTAGGATAAGCACTGGACTGCTAATTGCAAAGTTAGCAAGACTGGCATTTCTCACCCACCAGCCACTCTCAGAAACCCTATACTATGAGTCAGAACCAACAAAACAGCACACAACAACATGCATGTATGTGTGTGTGGGTATGTATATATGTATTTATATAATTATTACATCTAAAATACCAAGTTTTAGGCTCACTCCCAGATACTTGGATTGAATATTTAATGTTTTAGTGGATACCAAGTACTGGTATTTCTAATTAATCTCCCCAGTGCTTCTGAATCAAGACCCAGCTCAGGGAAGAAACTTTTGTTTTGAAAGTGTCATTCAGGTCAAATTGCTCCAAATCTGCCTCCAACTGGTCTTTTCCCACCTTTCAAGGCAGTCTCACAAACTGCAGGCCTTTCCCTTTGTGACCTGGCTCCCGGAATGTTCCTTCAGCCCTCTGCTGAGGCGTCACGTCGTTGTTCCCATCTCTATCATGCGCCTCCCTTTGCTGGATAATTCCTGACATTCCGGACACAGAGCACGGCCTCTCCACACCTCTCCACCCCTGGTCCTCTCTCCTCCATAACCCCATTTCATTTTTTTCACAGTGTTTATCACTTTTAAAAGTAATCTTAGCTGCTAGATTATTTGCTGATTATCTCTTTCTTCCAGGATCACCATGTTTTGGAAACAATTTAATGGCAGTGGATTGGACAGCAGGAACTTTGATTATTTTGTTTGTCGCAAAGTCAGCAAGATGGCACCCGAAATAGCACCTAGTACATGCTCAATAAAATCGTCTGGATAATTGACAGAGCTGCTGTGAGGTAGTGAGACTAAAAGTGGATCCAACTTTGTTGTTGTTGAGTGCCATCCAGTCAGTTTTGACTCATAGTGACCCTGTAGAGGGTTTCCAAGGAGCGGCTGGTAGGTTTGTGGTTAGCAGTCCAGTGTTCATCCTATACCAGGACTCCTTAGCATCAACTACTAAGGAAAAATTACAGAAAAGGCTGATTATATTCTAAAATGATACTATAAACAGTGAAGAAAACCAAATACTTCATTTTGTACATGTTTTTTTTTTTCCCGGTATTATCCTAAGTCCTTGCAAAGAACAAACAGTGCTATGAACTCTTTGGGGTGTACCTATTCAGTCAACGAGCACATGTCCAAGAACTGCAATACAGATCCAAGGGAATGAGCCCCAGGCAACTCATGCCTCCCTGACCACAGCTAATTGGAGCAGCAGGGGTCACCTGACCCATCTAAACGAACCAGATTCTATGCAGTTACTAGACAACTAATATCGGAGTTGTGGTGTGGCGCAGTGGGTTAATGCGCTGGACGGCAAAGTTGGTTTGAACCACAATGTCAGTGGTTCAAGTTCACCAGTCGTATCTCAGAAACCCCACATAGGGTCGCTGTAGGTCCAAACCGATTCAACAGCACTGGACAACAATAACAAAGTTGGAATCCAGCTAGCTCCCTCTAGACAATGAAGGAAGTTGGGTCTGTTGCACCAGAGAGGGGAGAGTAAAGCAAATGTTGGTAGGTCCTGGGTTTTCCAAGGATCAATCACAGTCTTTTTATTTTTAAAACTTTTTATTGTGAATCGAATGAAGGTTTGCAGAGCCAAGCATCAGTTTTACATTCAACAAATTATATATTTTGTTTCATTCCAATCATTGCAATCCCCTGCATGTGCCATCAGTTAACAGTATTCACTTTAACTCTTGCATTCCTTCCTGTGACTACTGCTACCTTCATCTTTCCTCTTATCAACCACCCTTTTGTTGTATATTGTCTTCCCTGTCACCATATTAACATGTGTCTACATTCTAACCTGTGAATAATGTTCCCTTCCCTCCCACCCTTGGGAATGGTTAAACAAACTTTGGTATATACACACTATGGAATACTACACAACGCTGAAGAATAACCATGAATCTGCAAAACACCTCACAACGTGGATGAACCTGGAGGACGTTATGATGAGTGAAATGAGTCTATCATAAAAGGATAATAAGTAGTGTTTGAGAGCAATGTTGTAAAAAGTTAAGAAAAGGTTTTCTTGAAAAAGAAACATTCATCTATTTTTTCACTGATGATCTTTATTTATCTGTTGTTGTTGGTAAGTGAAGTTTTAGGCATTACATTTAGGGTTTTAATCTGCAGTCTTGACCGATTGTTGTTAAATGCTGTCGAGTCAGTTCTGACCCATAGCGACCCTATATAGGGTTTCCAAGGAGAAGTTGGTGACCTTGAACTGTCGACCTTGCCATTCAAACCGACTTTGCAGTCCAGCGCATTAACCCACAGTGCCACACCAGGACTGCCTTTTCGTTGTTGTTGTTATGTGCCGTGGAGTTGGTTCTGACTCATAGCGACCCTGTACAGGTTTCCGAGGCTGTAAATCTTTACAGGAGCAGAAAGCCTCATCTTTCTCCCGTGGAACAGTTGGTAGTTTCGATCTGCTGACCTTGCGGTTTGCAGTCCAATTCGAAACCACTACACTACCAGAGCTCCTTAGGACTGCCTTGTTGTTGTGAAGTGCCATTGAGTCGGTTCCGACCCATAGCGACCCTCTATAGGGTTTCCAAGGAGCAGCTGGTGAGCTTGAACTACCGACCTTGCAGTTCAAACGGCTTTGCAGTCTGGCGCATTAGCCCACAGCAGCACACCAGGACTCCTAGGACTGCCTTAGTGACGCTTAACTAGAAACCACCCTGCCTTCTGTTTTCTGTTGTTGGTTTTCTTATGACTTGGGATAATTTGATTGTCTCCATTATTTAATACAAGAAAGATTATAAGTAATGAAGCATGTATTGCAATAGTAAACCACAATGCTGTAAAATTTCAATTAATACAGAACTTCAATATGAATATATTTATTTAAAACTAGAACGTAAAGATAAGTCCACCTATAGTCTTTCTAGCTAGCATACTGAACTTCTTCCCTAGTCCTCTCCCCACCCCATCCCCCACCCAGTTTTCTGGTCCAGAAGGCTCTTAGAGACTTCTCATTTCCTAGCCAGAGTTGGAATTAACAATCGGGGGTGCTGCTGGAGACATGGGTGACTCTCCAGGGTCGTTTAGCCACACATCAGGGGCAACCAGCCCTGAAGACACTAGTGACCCGTGCTTGCTCAGCACTAATTTGAGCTGCAATACCATTTTCCAAGTTATCGCCATTTCAGGCCACAACAGAACCTCTCTGGGGGAGCTGGGATGGTTGCTATTCAATTTCCCTCCTCCAGTTCTCAAGTTCAAAGACATCTATCATGGTGAGTGATGGATTGTATTTCAGAGCAGGTTGGCAGCAGGAGGGAATTGGATTCAGAAAGAACCATCTGGCTTTTGCAACCGTGTGCCCTTTGGCCCGTACGGCATCAAGTCTGACAGTCACACAGTCCCAGTGGCCACAGGAGCAGAACCGGCTTCCAACCCTACCCAGACATGACTCCTGTGTGCTAGAGAAGCAGAGGGCTCTCAGAAAGCCAGTGAGGACCCCTCTGGGCTGCTCGTGGTGAGGGGGCTAGGCTGAACACAGAAACGTTTTTGAGAGCCTACTATGTACTATTCACTGCGGAGAAACAGACATGATCATAGAGCAAAACAGAAGAACCATGTCCTCTAGGACACACATTTAGTCATTCAGAAACATCAGGCTGAGTGAAATAAGTCACTTATGAAGGGACATACCCTGTAAGATTCCACTTTATGAAATCTCTTGGATAGGCAAATATAGAGACTAAAGTTCTGTAGTGGTTACCAGAGGTAGCAGGGAGACTCACTGATTAGGGGACACTAAGTTTCAGGTAATGTAATAGTGATGGGAATTTTGGAAACAGATAGTCTTAAATGGTTAAATGGCATGATAGCCACAACTATTATTACTGATTTTCACATGTGAAAAATGTTATAAAGACAAATGTTTTTCTACATGTATTGTTACCACAATACTTTAAAATAAATAAATAGCCTCTATCAGATGTCTAAGGAGTTGTACTGTCTGGATTCCAGTTCCATTACCAATAAGCTGTCTGATGTAGGTAAATCCAACCAGTTTGTGATCTTACATCAACAGCTACCCCTCTTTAAGGTTCTGTTTCCTCACCTGCAAGTTGGGGACAATAATAATACTCATTTTAAAGTATGAAAGCGCAAAGATGTCACTTTGAGAACTAAGGTGTGCCTGACTCAAGCCATTTTCCATCACCTCATATGCATGTGAAATCTGAACAATGACTAAGGAAGGCTGGAGAAAAGCTATGATACTGGGGAAGAAGATTAAAAGTAGCGTGGACTGCGTGAGGCACTATAACAACAACAAATCTGTCTCAGAGGAAGTATAGTCAGAATGCTCCTTGGAAGCAAGCTTGGCAGGATGCATTTTGGACATGGTATCAGGAGGGACCATCATGCTAAGTAAAGTCAGTGAAAAATAGGGAGACCCCCAACGATACGGATTGACACAATGACAGTGACAATGGCTTCAAGCACACAACTATTTGTGAGGATGGTCTAGCAGCAGGCAGTGTTTTATTCTTTTGTGCATAGGATTGCTATGAGTCTAAGTGAACTCAACACACCTAACAACAACAAAAATAATGTCAACTGTAGTAAGCACTAACTGAAACAATGTTTATAAGGTGTAGCGTAGTGGTTACAAATCGGGCTGCTAATCTCACGGTCAGCTGTTCGAAACTACCAGCTGTTACACGAGAGAAAGATAAGGCTTTCTGCTCCCGTAAAGATTTACAGCCTTGGAAACCTTGTACAGGGTCGCTATGAGTCGGAACCAACTCCGCGGCACATAACAACAACAACAAAATATAGTAAATGTTTAATGCTATTAAATTAAGCCAGTTCCATCGAGTGTCCTCTGACTCATGCTGTGCCCACAATAGTCAGAATAGAGCTGTGTTCCAGAGGACGTTTAATGCCAGATTTTCCAGGAGTTTATCAGTAAGTCTTTCTTTCAAGGTGTCTCTGGGTAGACTTGAACCTCCAAACTTGTAATAACAATTGGATACTTCTCATCAATAGTCTCCAATACTCTCCAATACTTACTATGTTTAGAATTTATTCATTGCTATTTGGCTGTTCCTGTTTTTATTGAGTCCATGCACTCTCTTCTTGATGTTGGCTACCATCAGGTCAATTCCAACGCATAGTGATTCTAGATGACAGAGTAGACCCATGCTCTAGGGTTTCCTAGGCTGTAATCTTTACAGGGGTAGATAACAAGGTCTCTTCTTCCATGGAGCTACTGGGTGGCTTTGAAAAACCAACCTTTCAGTTCACCATTGAGCACTTTACCATGGTGTCACCTGGTGACACAATGTCCTCTATGTTAGACACAATTCTTTGACCATCTTTTTAACTAACTGATCAAATGGTAGGATAGCCACATAAAATTCACTTCAGTGGTCTTATGTGAATTTCAGCAGCTATAACAATCACTAACTTTAATGTCATTCTCTATCAAAATAAGGACTGGTCTATTTACTTGTGACATTTCCTGGGCCCCATGAATTTGTGTTTCTGGGTGTTTCCAGGTTCTTCCAAATGCGACATCTCAGCTCCACCTGCATGACAAAGAGCTTGACTCTCAGGCTGTATTGTTCCATTCTATGAGCAGATTGGGAAGCAGCCAATACAGGCATCAGTTTTTAAGGGAAGAGATTGTGCCTTCTTACTGCTTGTCACAGAGTTGAAGAAGCCACCGATCAATATAAAACAGGCAGTGACAGCAGTTGGAACTGACAACTAATGTTACTTTCTATCACATGTTCAAAAATACTTTTGGGATGTCAAAGCTCTAGAAGACATTACAAAGCTCTAGAAGAAACTTACAGGGCAAAGAACTTTCAGAGGGTTTGTCTGGACAGTCATTGAAAGCAACTCCTAGAAAGAGTTAAAGCCTTGGAAAAACACTTTGAGAAGTCCCTTACCCTGAAGAGGCTTTCATCTAGATCGTCAAAGATTAGTATTACTCAAGAAAAAGTACATTTTTATTGAAGTCTATGTGTTTACAGAGACAGGTATGAGTATAGAGAGCAAGACAAAAGCAAATGAAAGAATCCACACTGAATACACAAATAATCACATTAGCTAACATTTATGGAATGTCTATTGTGGGCATTGACACCGCACTGAGTACTTAACTAACACAGCATAATTCTGTATGTCAAGCACTTCACAATGTCTACTACCTGGAAGGTGCTCAACATGAAATGGGCACCATCATTATGGTTTTTGTTCCTTCTGTTATCATCATCTGGAGTCCTGGTGTGGTGCTGCTGGTTAATGTGCTGGACTGCAAGGTTGTTTTGAATCACAAGGTTGGCAGTTCAAGTTTACCAGGTACTCCTCAGAACCCTACACAGGGTCTCTATGAGTTAGAATCCACTTGACAGCACTTAAGAACAACATAATCAGCACACATTTTCAGATGAGGAGATTGAGGTTCAAAGATGTAAAGTGATCTGTCCTTGCTTTTTAATGGCAAAATGGGGACTCAAAACTGTTGTATGTGTTGTTTTTATTCTAATAAGGATAAAAAGAAAGGAAAACATTCATTTCTTCAATACCTTTCTCATACTAGATCTGGTGGTAGCTACTGTCACCCATTAACTCACCAAATCCTGTTCCTTTCCTTTCTGTACAAATCAGAATATGCAAAGATGGAGACCTTGAGTCACTTCCCCAGTACGACAGAGTCAGGAAGGCATGGGACTGAATTCCAACATGGTTGAGCATGATTCCAAAACCCCTTCCTTTGAGCCCCTGAGTCTCAAGTTCCCCACCTATGAAATAGAAATGTCATGCCTCCAGCCACCCTCAGTCATTGCTAGGTCCACAGGGATGTGTTTATGGACAGGATTCAGCAACTACAGAGGACTGCACAAATGTCATACTACCTGGTTAGAAGTTACCTTCTGAGAGCTGGACAATCACAGTTATGTCCATTCTCCTGTGTCCTAGGGGGTGTCTAGATCCTTTTATAAGCCCCCAAAATGACTTTAGTAGTAGAAATGTAAGGGAATGAGAAGCTTCCTGGATAAAGATAAGGAAGGATTGTTGTTGTGATGTGCTAGTGAGTTGACACCAAATCATGGCACCTTGTGTATTACTGAAGAAAGTGATGCCTGATTCGATGCATCTTCATGTCTGAGCCCATTATTGTGGCTAATGAATCATTCTGTTTTGTTGAAGTTTTCCCTCATAATCTCTGACATTCTACTTTACCAAACGTGATGTCATTTTCTAGTCTTCCCAGATGAAGTGTCCAAAGTAAGTGACCCAAATTCACCCAGAGGTGTCCAGGAAGAAAGACCAGAAGTTCTACTTCCAAACAATCAGTCACTGAAAACCCTATGGCAGGGTGGAGCTAACATGGTGAACTAGTTAGACATTGCACCTCTTGCTTCTACAATAAAGACCTGAGAAACCAATTCAAACAAATGCAGCTGATAAGACTGGAACCCTGAACTTCAAAGGAAAGGATAAACATATAGCTCAAACACCAACCAGAAGAAGAAATTGAGCAAAGCAGCAAATGACAAAAGATATACGAAGAAGAGGTGCCTCTCCAGCCAGTCCAGTGTAACCATTTTGAGTCATAGGAAGGCAACTTCACAAAATCCCCAACAAAACAGAGACATATGCGGTCAAATCCAAGATGAAGCAGTCAGCAGAACATGAGCTAGATCTAAGGAAGCAAAGAGTAAGAAAGCACATGAGAAGTCCATAGAGCAGGGAGGGAGTCAGTAAATAGGGATAGAACCATTCCCCAACAGTGTCCCTGGTCTTTTCAGTAGGGGATCCACATGGTGGGGAGGCCTGTGGAATGGAAGCTGGACATGTTGGACTCTGGCTCCTCCCCACTCCTCTATACTGAGTCAAGGCAGGAACCAGATGACAGGTTAGGCCAGAACAGGACAGCTCTGGCCATCATACCTGTGACCAGTGACCGAAGAGGTGTGCTCTCCCCTTTATTCCACACACCCTGAGACCTAAGGTGTACACTCCCATCCGGCCTTGATTGACAAGCCCCCATTGCCCTTCCCCCACCTGGTGGTCCACCTCATCCACCTCTTTCCCCATACCTACACCCATTGCTCTGCTCCACCAGCAGCCAGAAGTTGTCCTGCAGATTGAGCACTGCACACCTGATGCCTCTGTGATCAACAGAGCATGCTCTATGAGGTCGAGGTATGCATTCCTGTGGATCAGGCGACGTGCACATACCACCTGCAAGATCAGTGACATGCATGCTTATGGGTCATGAACTGTCTGCTTCCAAAGTGGGCAGCATATGCTCTCATGGACAAGGTACCATATGACCTTTGCCTCTGTCACTGCTGCTGTTAAGTATCATTTAGTGGGTTCTAACTCATATTGACCCAGTATAGGGTTTCTGAGGAGCAGCTGGTAAGTATGAACTACCAACCTTGCAATTCAAACTGACCATGAAGTCGAGTGCTTATCCTATGGTGCCACACCAGCATTCCATTGTTGTTGTTGTTGTTAAGTGTTATAGAGTTTGTTCTGACTCGTTGCCACCCTGTATAGGGTTTCCAAGGAGTGACTGGTGAGCTTGAACTGCCGATCGTATAGTTCAAATGGCTTTGCATTCTGATGTATTAATCCACGATGCCACACCACAAATATGTGTCCCACGGCTGTGTTGCTTTTTAATTTTTATTTCCACTTTCCTTTTTATTCATAAAAATACTTTATTCTTTTCCTTTTCTTTTTTTGGCCTTCTTCCCCCACCCTTTTATTTTACTGCCACAGCCGGCAAGAGGCATCAACTGCATCCACACTGCCCAGTCACACCCACCACACTGGCCACCCTATCACTGGCCAAGTGCCATCACCTACTCTGGTGCCACTGGATCAACAACAGAGGATGGTCAACACCCACCATAGCTTCTTTGTACAACCAGTGAACAGAAACACATGTCTATAGCCAAATCCACCAGGAGTCAGGTGACAGGCACCCTAGTATTTGCAAACTTGTGACCAGGGTAGCATGCTTGCCCTGGATATAACAAAACAAGGCAAAACAGAAAATCAGGATGAAGCAAACCTACATTCTACAAATGCATACATAACACCACAAAGTCTTTAAGACCCTGGGCAAATTCAAAACATACAAAAAAGCCAGAAAAGATAACTCATACAAGTAACAAAAATATAGGATCTGAAATATTTCTTGAGTAAGAAATGAAAATAGAACTACCTGATCAGCAATTCAAAGATTTATATGTAGACTCCTCCAACAGATGAAGAAGATGTCAAAGAAAACAAAGACAAAACCAAGAAAATGATAGACAAAAACAAGGAAAACAAAGAGAAAATCTAGAAGTCAGAAAAACAACTTAAGAACAAATTTACAAAATAAATACACTATTAGAAACCATGCAAAAATAGCAATTAGAAATCCAGAAGATTATCACTAAAATTTGAGAAATACATAATGCATTGGAAGCACAAAGAAATAAAATTGAATTAATGGAAGATAGAATCAGAGAAATTATAGACAAATACCTTAATACTAATATGTTGAACGAACATTCCGAAAAAGAGAAAAAATGAAAAAAGTCTAAGAATTATATGGGATACCATCAACAGGGATGGAGTCCTGGTGTGACACTGTTGTTTAATGTTCTGGACTGTGAAGTCAGCGTGGACTGAAAGGCCAGCGGTTCAAGCTCACTCACTAGTTATATCCAGGGCAAGCATGCTACCCTGGTCACAAGTTTGGAAATACTAGGGTGCCCGTCACCTGACTCCTGGTGGATTTGGCTATAGACATGTGTTTCTGTTCACTGGTTGTACAAAGAAGCTATGGTGAGTGTTGACCATCCTCTGCTGTTGATCCAGTGGCACCAGAGTATGTGATGGCACTTGGCCAGTGGTAGGGTGGCCAGTGTGGTGGGTGTGACTGGGCAGTGTGGATGCAGTTGATGCCTCTTGCCGGCTGGGGCAATAAAATAAAAGGGTAGGGGAAGAAGGCCAATAAAAAGAAAAGGAAAAGAATAAAGTATTTTTATGAATAAAAAGGAAAGTGGAAATAAAAATTAAAAAGCAACACAGCCGTGGGACACATATTTGTGGTGTGGCATCGTGGATTAATACATCAGAATGCAAAGCCATTTGAACTATACGATCGGCAGTTCAAGCTCACCAGTCACTCCTTGGAAACCCTATACAGGGTGACAGCGAGTCAGAACAAACTCTATAACACTTAACAACAACAACAACAACAATGGAATGCTGGTGTGGCACCATAGGATAAGCACTCGACTTCATGGTCAGTTTGAATTGCAAGGTTGGTAGTTCATACTTACCAGCTGCTCCTCAGAAACCCTATACTGGGTCAATATGAGTTAGAACCCACTAAATGATACTTAACAGCAGCAACGACAGAGGCAAAGGTCATATGGTACCTTGTCCATGAGAACATACACATATAAGTTTCACTGGTTTTGGGTCTCTAAAGAACCTAGACTAAGACAGGAAAATAATACTAGATTAAAGAAAATAAATAAGCCGAACCAAAATGAAAAAGAAGAAAACAATAAAGACTTAGTAAACACAAAATGAACAATGAAGAAAATAAAAAGAAAATCCATAAACAAAATAAACTTAGGACAGAGAATATAGCGAAAAAAGAACTCATCGGCACCACAAAAAAATTAATTAGACAAACAACAACAGTAACTTCATACCTGTCAATAACTGCAATGAATAAAAATGGGTTAATACACCAATTAAGAGATGCCGTGAAGTGCCGTTGAGTGGGTTCCGACCCATATTGACCCTGTGTAGGGTTTTCAAGAAGTGACTGGTGGGTTTGAACTGCTAACCTTGTAGTTCAAACTGACCTTATGGTCCAGCACAATAGCCTGCAGTGCCACACCAGAGAATGGTGAAATGGATATGAGAAGGTGACCCATCAAAATTCTGCCTACAGGAGACATACCTTTGTTGACCCAAAGATAAAAATAAATTAAAATTCAAAGGATACAAAAACACAAACTATACATATGGCAACAATAAAGGACATGAGTGGCATTATTAATGTTTAATCAAACAGACTTTAAGTAAAAAGCTAGCATGAGAGACAATAGTATTATATAATGATAAACAAACAAGAAGACATAACCATAATAAATATCTCCACACCTAATGAAAAAATCCCCAAATATATAAGTCAAACTTTAACAGAATTGAAAAGAGTGATAGATAATCCCACAATAATAGTAGGGTACTTTAATATACTACTACTGATGAAGGACATGACATCTAGAAAGATGCTAAACAAAGACACAGAAGATCTAAATAACGCAGTCAACCAACTTGATCTCCTAGACATATACAGACCAGTCCAGTCAACAACAGCACAGGAATTTCTCTTCCAACGCACATAGAACATACTGCAGCATAAACGAAAGCTAACCTCAATAAATTTTTAAAACATTAAAATCCTATAAAACATCTTCTCACATCACAACACTATAAAATTAGAAACCAGTATCAGGAAGATTAAGGGGGGAAATCAAACGTATGGAAACTGAATAATACATTGCTTAAAAACTACTAGGTAATAGGAAAATTTAAAAAATGGAATAAAAACGTCCTTGACTCAAATAAGAATGAAAACACAACATACAAAATCTGTGGGCTATAGCCATAGCAGTACTCAGAAGACAATTTATACCAATAAATGCAAACATCAAAAAAGAGAAAAGAACAAATATCAACACCTTAATCCAACAATTAGCAAAAGAACAGCAAAAAAAAAAAAAAAAAAAAAAACTGCAATCGTAAGAAAAAAGGAAATAATATTGATTCAAGCAGAAATAAATGAAACAAAAACAATAGAAAGATTCAGAAAGATTAGAAGTTGGTTGTTTGAAAAGATTAATAAATTGACAGAG
>NW_006408622.1:1791734-1793645 GCF_000296735.1 Chrysochloris asiatica
GATCATAGAGGCATCAGGTGTGCAGTGCTCAATCTGCAGGACAACTTCTGGCTGCTGGTGGAGCAGAGCAATGGGTGTATGTATGGGGAAAGAGGTGGATGAGGTGGACCACCAGGTGGGGGAAGGGCAATGGGGGCTTGTCAATCAAGGCCGGATGGGAGTGTACACCTTAGGTCTCAGGGTGTGTGGAATAAAGGGGAGAGCACACCTCTTCGGTCACTGGTCACAGGTATGATGGCCAGAGCTGTCCTGTTCTGGCCTAACCTGTCATCTGGTTCCTGCCTTGACTCAGTATAGAGGAGTGGGGAGGAGACAGAGTCCAACATGTCCAGCTTCCATTCCACAGGCCTCCCCACCATGTGGATCCCCTACTGAAAAGCAACAGGGTTGCTATGAGTCAGATGCCAACTCAACAGTACTTAGTAACAAGTAATCAACAGGGATAAGTCACATGTGACTGGAATTCTAGAATAGGAAAAGAAAAAAAAAAAGAAACAAAATTGCCAAACATTTGTTGGCAGAAAATTTCCCTAATATCATAAAAGAAAGAAGCTATCCATTCAAGACCCTTCACAAACTACAAATAAGATAGATTCTAGAAGAAAATCACCAAGACATAGCATAATTAAAAATTCCAAAACCAGACAAAGAATCTGAGAGCACTGTGGGGAAAATGGCATGTTTCCTACAAAAGAGAAACCATGAGACAGCTCTGTCTTCTTAGCAGAAACCTTGTAGGCAAAGACTTATATGAAACCCTTAAAGAAAATAAAAAGCCTACTGAGGATTATATGTCCAGCAAAACTAAACTCAAATACAATGGTAGTAAAAATCCATAATTTCCATTTAAACAGAAATTAAGGGAATTTGTAGGGAGTGTGGTGCACTAGATTGCAAACCACAGGTCAGCCGTTTGAGCCCACCAGTCACCCCGTGGGAGAAAGATGAGGATTTCCAAGAATTTGAAAACCCTCCGAAACCCTAATCAGGGTCACTATGAGTTGGAACTGACTCATCGGCATTTAACCACAACAAGGGGATTTGTAAAACCCAGGCCAACCTTACTTGAAACACTAAAGGTAATCCTTCAGACAAAGAACCAACAGTGTAATAAACCTACATGACTAAAAATAGGGAACTAGAGATGTCAAATTGTAAATGATGACTTGTCTTGGTTGTTGTTGTTAAGTGCCATTGAGTCTGTTCTGACCCATAGAGACCTTATATAGGGTTTCCAAGGAGCTGCTGGTAAGCCTGAACCACTGACCTTGTGGTTCACACAGACCTTGAAGTTCAGCACATTAACCTGCAGAACTCCAAAGCAAAAAGAGGAAATGGTGTTACACAACTTCCACATGAAAGGGGAATCCAAATGGAAACTTAGGACATGTGATAATTAAGGTGTTGTGTCAGCTTGACTGGGCCAGGATTCTCAGTGTTTAGGCTGTTGAGATGTGGTTATCTCCATGATGAGATCTAATATCATGTAATTAACTCTATGATGAGGTCTGCTATGATCAGCTAATCAATTGAAAGGAAGTTTCCTCAGGGATGTGGCATGCTTCTGATATCTTAGACACTCAAGTAAAGCTTGCTTGTTCTCTTTTGGGTCAGGATCTTGCTCCTGACTTGTCTTCCAACCCTCAGTCCTCTTGATTTGAACCGGTGGCCTTCTCTATTACCTGCCAAATCTGGGAGTCAGCAACAGCTTGTCTTCTTACTTGCTGGACCTGCCATACTTGCCAGACCTGCCTGTCAGACTGCCAATTTGACTGGCTGGAACTCTCCCACATCTACAACTGTGTGAGTCATTGAAATATATATATATATTGTTGTTGTTGTCAGGTGCCATCGAGTCGGAACCGACTCATAGCGACCCCATGCACAGCAGAACGAAACAATGTTCGATCC
>NW_006408622.1:1796090-1835963 GCF_000296735.1 Chrysochloris asiatica
TTCTACTCCCGTAAAGATTTACACCCTCGGAAACCCTGTACAGGGTCGCTATGAGTTGGTTCCGACTCCACGGCACATAACAACAACAACAACAACAATCTCTCATGAATATAAATGTACAAATTCTCAACAGAATCCAACATCACTGGAGTCCATTGACTGTGATTATATAAATACAACATGACTAAGTGCTATTCATGGAGTCCTGGTGTGGTGCTGTGGATTAATGCGTTGCACTACAAAGTCAGTTTGAACCACAAGGTTGGTGGTTCAAGTTCACCAGCTGTTCATCGGAAACCCTGTACAGTATTGCTATGGGTTCAAACCAATTCAATGGCACTTAACAACAACAACAAGTGCCATCCATACCAGGTATGCAAGGATGGTTGAACATTGGACAAACAATCAATGTGATATGGCACAGTAGCCAATACACAATACAATAACACTCTTCTTTGTCTGTTGATTTGGAGGCAAGAATGGTTACGTGGCATTCTGAACTTCTAGTTCAATGGCATCAGTATTTTGTCTCCAGGTGGGAGTATTCCTTCCTTTAGAACTAGGAAGGACCTCCAGACCTACAGCACACAGTCACAGATAAGCACACATTTTGCAAGTGAGTCACTAGGGGTAATAGTGGGTGGAATCACTTCCATTTTCTCTGAGTTCCTGGGCCCGTGAATTGTGGTTATGGGAGAAACATCACCATATATTGGATGTTAGTTTACAGCACATCCAGCCTCCTGGAGAACATTTCCCCAGCCCTTCCAGATATTGCTGGTGTCATAATTATATATTTTAAAGGCCATCCCATTGTTCTGTCTAGCCAGCTGCTTCCGATGATAGGGAATATAATAAGACAAGTCAATTCCAGACACCAGGGTCCATTGTCACACTTCATATGCTGTGAAATGAGTTTCTTGATCTGAGGCAATGTTGTGTAGGATACCAGGATGGTGGATAAGGCATTTGTTAAGTCCACAGATGGTAGTTGGGACAGAAGCATTGCATTCAGGGAAGATAAATCTGTGTCCACAGTAAGTATGTATCCCAGTATGAATAAGAGGTTGTCCTTTCCCTGATGGACGTGGCCCAATGAAATCAACCAGCTACCTGGTTGTTGGGTGACCACTGTGAGAAATGGTGTCATATCGGGGACTCAGTCTGCTGGCAGACTGGGCACTTAGCAGTGACTGTAGCCATGGTGGTCTTGGTGAATGGAAGTCCATGTCACTGAATTCATGCATAAACTCCATTACTGCCACTATGGCCACTTTATCAGCCCAGGGGGTGGTCAGGAAGAGAGGCTGACTAATTGGTATCCAAAGAGCACATCAGCCTACCCACTTGATTGATAAAATCCTTCTCTGCCGAGGACACCTTTTGGTGAGCATTCATATGAGAAGAGGCAGGAAAGAAGGACAAATGGAAAAGAGGAAACTGGGGAGGGGCTGGGAAGAGTGCTGTTACATTCAGTGTCATGAACAAAACATGTACAAATTGTTGAATGAAAAAGTATCTGCTTTATCAACTTTTATCCAAACTACAATGAAAAGGTCAAAAACAAAAGTAAACAAGGCGAAGTCTCACTTCTAAAAAGCATTCTGGATTCTGGTTGTATATCTTCTAAGACTGACTTGCTCATTCCTCTGGCAGTCTGCGGTATAATTCAATCTCCTTTGCCAATACCACAGTTCTAATGCATCAATTCTTCTTCTGTCTTCATTTTTCATTGTCCAGCTTTTGCATACATATGAGGTGATTGAAAGACCATGGTTTGGGCCAAGCACACCTTACTCACTGAAGCGACACTGTTGTTATTTAAAACTTTCAGTAGGTCTTTTGCAACAGATTTGCCCAATGCAATACATTTTCAACTGCTGTTTACTGTGACTCTATTCTTAAGAAAGGATTGAGGTTAATTTCTTCCCTGAAATCTCCATCTCTTTACTATGTACAACCATTCTCATGAGAACTGGGACTTATTCATCTCGTCAGGGTTATGGTTGGTTTTAGGGATCTTTTCTACTCCTACCACCTAGTTGCAGCTGCTACAACCAAATGCTGACTTTCCCTTCCCTTTGACCCCGCCTGGGCCCCAGTCAATTCCATCCTTCACTGCTCCCTCTTGCTTGCTAGTGACAAGAGCAGCATCAGCAACATCACCCCCAAACCTCTCCTGAGAGCAGCTTGAACCAACCTTGAACCAACCAACCAACCTTGAACCAATTAAACCTCTCCTGAGAGCACCTTGAATGAACCCCAGTTCTCCATGAGCTGTAGAATCAGATTTAAGAAAACATACTTTAAAGAGAGCTTCGGACCAGACATGTCCTGCTGACTGAAAGTGGAGTTCTTACTCCTCATTCCCCTGCAGCCTGAAAAGACTCACTAGTCCTCATTGTTGCCATTTTCCAGATGAGGAAACAGAAGTGAAATTATTTACCCAAGGCACACTTCTTGCCATGGTACTGCTGAACAATCTAGGAGTTCTACAACCCAACCTCCAAGCTCTCCCCATCCATGTATTTTATTTCAGTAGATATACTATTTATAGTCCCCAGAAATGTTCACTCTAGAGGGAGAAGCTTTGAGGAAGGCAGGCTGCATGTCCAAGACACAGATTTCCTTCTGCAGTGTGACTATGCAATCACTCATATCCCAGGATGCACAGCATAAGGTCAGCCCCCTCCTGGCATTCCACAAAGGAACTCCCCTGGGGATGGCAGTGGTTGCGCATCGAGCCATCTGAGCCTGGGAATGTCTGTGTTTTTCTCTCTGTGTATTAATTAATCATTCTTTTAACTCCGGCTGTGTCTACACACATTATTACAGCAGTCAATTCTGTTCTTAAAAATAAGCTAATTTAAACAAGTGATCTGATGGATTTTATAAAAAGTAAATTCGCTACATTTTGGTGGAAACAGAATCAAATTTAAGAGGAACCATTTAACCCTCAATGAGGCCACATTCTTGCCACTGAAGTGTCATCCATTTGTTCATTCAGTCATTCATCAGTTCAACAAACATATTCCAAGTGACAGGACTGGGCTGATGCTATCTATGGAAAGGGGATGAAAACTAGCTGACACCAAAGGCTAGTTTTGGGAAAAGACAGAAAGAAGCTCATCATAGGACAACATGGAGAGATGCATATGTAAAGGACGGTTAAGCACTGTTATTGCTGTTCTGACTCATAGGGACCTCATATGACACAGCACAACTGCCCCCACGTGGTTTCCTTAGCTGTAATCTTTACAGAAAGAGATCACCAGCTCTTTCTCCCACAAAGCTGTTGGGTGGGTTTGAACCATTGACCTTTCAGTCAATAGCTAAATGTTTAACTGTTGCATCACCAGGGTTCCTAACTGCTAGACAGTAGGGAGATTCTATGTATACCCATCCTATATGGTATGGAAGAGAAGGCTATTCAGTGAGAAAAAGCCAGAGAATCTTGGCAGTTGAAAGCATAACTCAGGCTTCATCTATATGGATTCAGAATCCCCGGGTGGTACAGTTAACACACTCATCAGCTAACTGAAAGCTTGGAAGTTTGAGTCCTACCCAGAGGCACCTTGAAAGAAAGACCAAGCAATCTACTGAAAAGTCAGCCCCTGAGAACCCCGGGGGAACCTTCTACTATGACACGCAGGAGTTGTTGGAATCAACTCAACAGCACTTTTTTTTCTTTTTTTAAAAATGGATTTGCCATCAGTAGCTGAGGTTTTTAGAACAGCTCCTGGAGCTCTCAGGAGTGGAGAGGGGTAACAGAGATTAGCATTGCCCAGGAATGCAGTGGAGGTGTTTTCCTGCTAGTAGGTGGGCAGTTTTTAACTGTTATTCCCCTAAATCCAGATTGTGTGACAATACGGATGACACTGGAAAGAAAGGGCCTTTTAATAGCCCTCATACAACTAGAGAAAATGGCAGATGTAAATAGCTCAGAGAATGAATCATATTCAAGGGCTAATGAAATGATAAAGCTGTTGCTATTACGACTCACTCTGAGCTGTCGTGAGAACTGTTCTGTGATGTTACCCATGCCGCCCGGCTCTGTGTGTCTGCTGTGCACAGATCTCACAGCCAGATTGCCTGGAATCACACCCAAATTCGCTCCTTCCAGGCTGCGAGTCCATGGTCTCCTTACCTAATATCCCTAGCTTCAGTGTTGTCTTTAATTTCCATAAAATGGGCCAGCTGCCCTCTCCTAGAATTATTATGAGTATTAATACAACATAGGAAGTGCTGCTGACCCGAGTGCAAAGAGTTAAGTGTTCAACTCGTAACTAATAGGTCGAATGGAGGCTCAAGCATACCTGGGGGATGTCTCGGAAGAAAGCCCTGGTGATTTAAAAAATCAGCCATTAAAAACCATATGGAGCTCAGTTCTACTCTGATATGCATGATCATCTTGAGTTAGAATCCACTCAGTGGCTGCTGGTTTGATGCTGGTTTGTTTTTAAATGTTGAATATGACCGTTATTTAAAGCTCAATGGCACAGGCCCAGCATGGATGTGATTTGATGTGATTTGTCTTACAGCAGTTACGTGTACTGATGACATAGGACAGGCTGTGATCACCAATTCACCTTAGTCGACAAGATGACTCTGATGAGAATATTCCCACTGCACTCAGCCCAAAGGGCAGAGATCTCAGGGCCTCTTGTGAGCTGGGCTCCTGAATGTGCCTAGACACAAAGAAAGCCACCTGGAAAGCTCTCTGGAGTTAGAAGAGCCCGAAACCCTCCTGCCTGATACCTGACTCCTGACTCCTCTCCTTTCCTAGATCTCACCAGTGGAACAGTGGCCTTCTCTGCTCCCTTCCCCCTGGAGCCTGAGATATGCTGAGTAGGGGTGCAAAGGGCAAGGTCTCTCTCATCAGGCCTTCTGCCTCTGGGTGTGCTTTGGACTTTTGGGGAGGTTCCAGATTAAGACTAAGAAGAAAGGCTTCGTGATCTACTTACAAAATCAACCATTATCACAATGGTCCATCTGACACTGATCGTGGAATCGTGCAAAACCAGCAGATGTTTTCATTCCATGGTGCCTTGGTTTGGTGTCTTTATGAGGCAGAGGCTGACTCCATAGTAGTTAACAACAACAAAGGACATGAGAAGGGACCATGGACTGTCCCCCAGTTCCTGGGAGCTAGCCTAGCATTCTCTCTGTGGATTTTAGGAAGGCCCCATTCCAGGCAACATATGCTGTTACTATCCTTGTAGAGGGAGGGGATATCTTAACAGATAGCCCACTGTGCACTGTCTGGGGTGGGGTTCTCTGTGTCTCCTCACTGAGTCTGATATAGAACACACAGTCAAAACTCAAAGAAAATGCTGACTAGACAAGAAGGTGAGAGTCTTCATGTAAAGTGTCCACTGCCTTGCATCCATCGTTAGGAAAGGCTGCACCTTGTAGAAAAGAGACTTCCAGAAGCCCAACGTTCTGTGTCAGTGGGGTGTAAGTCCATTCTTGCATGCCGGCATGGGGTGATTGATAGATGTCCTACCAGCTGTGCTCTCACAGTGTCACTCAAAGCAACCTCTGGCAGGGGATCCATCACTGTCAGCCTGGCTGTCCTCCACACACACCTCACGCCCCACTAACTCTGAACACAGCCTGCCTTGTCAACCCAACCTTCTCTTCATCCTGCTCCAGGACTCCTCCTCCTCCCAGAAGTCAGGGACCCCCGAGCAAGCTCCCAATGCGACCAACACTGCACTTGGAGCCACATCTGTGTTCACATCTGGGATGTCAGAAACTGTGGGGTGGGGGTAGGGGATGACAAAGAGCAACTTATAGTTCTAGAATCCAGGACGGGCTCCAACCTATGTTGCTGTGTGTGCCCAGCCAGACTCATGCCCTCTCTGAGCCTCAGGGTTATGTGTGATTCCCAGAGTCACTGTGAGATCACATTCACATGAGCTGTGGTGTATGTCACAGGAAACAAGAGTCAGACAGACCACCAGGCACCATGAAATTGGTAACCAACAGTGAAGCAGATCATTTGAGATAGGATATGAGCTATGGGAAAAGTCTAGAATGGCTGGGATAATTGGGGAGGAGTCCTGAAGGGGAGACCTTCAAGTTTTGCAGAAGATGGGAGTAAGTCAGCCCAGGAGGATCTGAACCAGTGCAGACGACCAGCATGTGGGAAGGCACTCAGACATGACCAGCAGGGTCAGGAGACAGAAGCTGAGAGGCAGAGCTCAACAGACAGGAGGAAGAGGGCAGCAGAAACCTGCAAACACAGAAAGAAACTCCATTGTAGTCCCCTACATGAGTGTGCATACCAGAAAGACAGGGTCCGATGCAAAATGTACAAGGACTTCTTGACCACAGTGTGGGCAGAGGTTGTGAGGGCAGCAGATGTGCCAGCAAGGAGGTCATTCTAGGGATAGGTGGTGAGGTCTTGGAGAAAGTGGTGGAGACTTGGATGGAAGGTGAGTACTGTGAGTTAAACAGGCCACGGACAGACAGGCGTGGGAAGTGAGAGGGGTGGAGGAATTACTACCTCAGCAACTGGGGAAGCAAGGCAGCTCTTTCTAACCCAGGATCTGGGGAGGAGATTTCCACGCACCCCAATATCCAGTCCTCTTCGGAATGCCCACTTTCACCCAGGGAAGGCCCCTGTGTAGAGTTTTTTGAGGATGGCAGTGATGAGAAACAGCACTTGTCTGAGGACCCTGGCAGCCAGTTTTTCTCTGTGTTCCAGACAATAGTAATTTCCTCCCTCCTTCCTTTTTATTGCCAGGAGGGAAGGAGCTCTGGGAGGGCCTAAATGCAAGTGATGCTAACTGGCTCCTGCTCTCTACAGATTGCTAGAATACCGGGCAGTCTTTATGAATAACATGAATTGATGGTCTTGTCAGCGTGACAATATTTACAGAATAAACTGTTACATTATGAAGGGAAATGGAAAACAGAGTCATGGCAGCTCTAGGGGGAGTGATGTCTGGAGATGCACTAAACTCTTTCCCAGGCCTGCTGAACAGGTTACTGTCCAAAGTATCTGCTGCAGTCAGTGCCTCGTAGAGAGTGTGGAGGAAAGAAATTTACCAAACCACAAGGAGAGGAAACTGGAGGCAGGAGGAAGCCCAGAACCTGACCTGCTGGGTGAGCAGACCCTACAGCCCACCCGTGCCCAGGCGGGTATGTCTCTGGCGCAGATGCATCTTCGCTGTTGCTCTGAGGCCCCAGATTTGTACTTGGCATGCATGTGGGCTGAGAAAGAGCTGCTGTGCAAGGTGGCAAGCCCCCATCTCTGGAAACCAATGCCATGAGGAAGATTTTGCCCAGTTTTTAGAGTGACTGTCTTCCCTGACAGTTATGTGCTGGGCACGTTCTGGTGGCAGTAGGCTCAGTGGTACAGTGGTGACAAGAGTCTTTGACTGCATACCCACAGTCATAGGAGCGAGAGAAAACAGGCATATAAAAGGCAAGCAAACAAAAATTGCAGAGAAATACTGTGAAGAAGATGAAAGCAGAGGTTGTGGGGAGTGTGTGTGTCCTCAGATGGGGTTGGTGGGGAGGTGAGACCTGCTTACTGAAAAGGAATCCTGCCAGCCTGGGCAGAACAGGAAGGAAGGCATTCCAAGTGGAGGCAATAGTTGCAAAGGCCCTGAGGTGGGCCATTTGACAGTGATTTCCAAAGTCTCATACCCAACCTGACGAGATGCTGAAATTCAGGAAGAAGCATCAAGTCAGGGGGGGTGGGGAGGAGGTGATCAAGAGCAGCAGGTTGGGTTTGAGGGGTGGCTTGTGACAATGATTTGGCCATCATTTTAAAGTCTTAAACTTGGGACTAGCTTTCCATGTGTAGGAATGGTGAGCTCTTTCCTCAGCAAGTCCAGAGAAGGAGGTGAGACCTCATCTGGGGGACCCCAAACCTGAAAGGAACCCCTTTGGGTGAGAACTCTATCTGCAACCAGCAGCGCACAGCCAAGAGATCAGAATCAGTTCAGCTCCTGCCCTAGCTAGTGACTGTCCCTCAACTCTCTCACCTTCTTCCTGCTGTCACTGCACCAGGCACATGCTAGATTCTTGTTTTAGATGCTGTGACAATTCTAAAATAGCCACCAAAGAGAAAATGGTGACCCCTCTTCCATAGACACAGAACGGAGAGCCTGTGGTACCAGCTCCAGCCTCAGCAGTCCCGGCCATGGGGACCCCACTGGGTTTCTCTCATACCTGCCACAGAAACAGGGCTTTAAAGTCGAAAGTTTAGAAACTGCCCCAGTACTTCATGAAGACCTTGCACATAGGTATTTTGGCAGAAAGTGCCAAAGAAAAAATTTGCAACAAAATGAGGTATTTTTAAATACCATACAATGATGGAGAATGGAAGGAGTTGAGCAATTTTGTTAGCAGGAAGACTGTTAGCTCAGCAGTAAAACTGAAAATGTTTGCGATTACTGCTCTGGAGTCTCCGGTGTCCCAGATCAGAGTCCCACAAGATTGTGCTTCGTTATGAGCAAGCTCAGGAATAGAGGTCACAGTAGATGGCCAGAGACTTCAAGACTTTTAAAATACATGCTGAGCTTGAGTCAATAGAATGCTCTTGCTCTCATTAGCCACCAACAACCCTTTCTCCACGAACAAGGGAAAATAGAATTCCTAGATGTTATCAGGATCTAGGCAGGAATCCTCTGGCTCTGGCAACTAAGCCACAAATGTCTGGACAAATTGTGAGTACAAATGGTTCATAATTACTCACAAGGGACTTTCTTCCTGGAGGAGTTTTAGAATATCGGCCAGACATTAAACTGAGCCCGGGCTGCCCCTGCAATGCTGAGCTGGCGAAATGTCAGGGGAGACCGCTTTCCAGCATTGAGAGATGTTATTCAATGGCAATGTCTTCATTTGCTGCTATTATAAACTTTGCTGCAATATATGGAAGCATAAGGAGCTCTGGTAGCGTAGTGGTTACGAATCGGGCTGCGAACCTTAAGGTCAGTGGTTTGAAACTACCAGCCGGTCCGCGGGAGAAAGATGAGGCTTTCTACTCCCGTAAGGATTTACACCCTCGGAAACCCTGTACAGGGTCGCTATGGGTCGGCTCCGACTCGAAGGCACTTAACAACAACAACAACAACAACAAATCCCCACAAACCGAGCAGCTGAAAACAAACCACATTTACTATCTCAGAGCTCCCATGGATCAGAAAGTCCGGCACAGTTTAGCTGAGTTCTCTGTTAAGGGTGTCAGAAGGCTGAAATCAAGGTGTTGGCAGGGCTGTGTTCTCATCTGGAATTTGGGCTCCTCTTCAAGTTCATTAGAGTTGCTACCATCATTCAGGTCCTCTGGGCTATAGGACTGAGTTCTCCAGTTTCTTGCTTGTTGCAAACTCATAGGGTCACCCTCAGTTCCTTGTCACAGGTCCCAACATTGATATTTGCTTTCTTCCAGTACTATTGGCTTCTGTCTCATGGTTTCAGTCTTTTTGAATTCTCTGTCTCGAACTCTGGAGTCCTGGTTTGGTGCTAGAGGATAAGCAGTGGACTGCTAACCTCAAGGTCGGAAGTTCAAAGCCACAAGCCACTCCTCAGAAAATACAGAGTTGCTGTGAATTGCAACCAACTCGATAGCACTTAACAATCTCTGATTTTTAGACTTAGACTTAAGTCAGGCCCATTCAGATAATCTCCCTTGTGTTAATTCAAAATCAGCTGATCAGTAACCTTAATTATATCTGCAAGCTCTCTTAGTCATGCAATGTAGCAATCATGGGAATATTACCCCAGTATATTCACTCACACTCAAGGGGAAAGAATTATTCAAGATGTGTATGCAAGGTGAGGATCCCGGGATCCATCTTTGTCATCCAGCTGTGCTCTGGCCCTACATGCCCCTAGGCAGCCTTGTATGAGCCAAGTGACCACTGATGGAATCTCAGAGACAGTAGTGACAGATGTGCAGAGAAGTAGATCTTTCAAGAAATCATTTCCTCTCAACCTGTCATCGACAAACTGATAAATAGGTACTTTCCCTGCCACCGTGTGTGTGTCTGGTGATTTGTCAATTAACTGGCTCTTCTTTGAGGCCCTGAAAGTCAAAGTTCTCCAGAGGTCACTGAACACCTGCATAGCTTTTGATCATGAGGGAATGGTCAAGAATACTGATCCCAAGGCCAGCCTGCTCAATTGCTTACCATATGTGCAGTCTTGGGCAACCTTAATAACTTCTCTGAGCCTCATTTTTCTCATTATAAAATAAGGATAAAACTGACCTTAGTTCAGCAAATTCTTGAGACGATTAGCCGAGCTGCCCCATTTAAAATAGTAAGCACAGTGCCTGGCATGCACAGTGAGCAACCGATATCTGTGAAGTGTTGATGCCCAGGTTTCTAGGGAGGTTTGGTGTGTGTGTGTGTATAAAAACATGTGACTGGGACTCAGGAGACGTGGGCCAAGTCTTAGCTTAACCACCGGAAGGGCTGTGGGCAAGGTCCCCCCATCACAATATCTGTACCTGTTTCACCACGTGCAAAATAAGGATCAGGCTAACTTGTTTCTGAAAGCACGTGCAGTTCTAAAGCTGCACCATCCCATGTGGAGAACTTCCAGAACTTTCTTAGATGCTTGTTGATTTTAATAATTTACATACCAACATTCTAAAGATTTTTTAAAAGGGAGTTAGATTCAGTCACTTCATGGAATTTATGCTTGACCGGAGGGTTATCTGCTTTTCAGTGTGAATGGTCACTCTCACCCCTTTTGACCACTCTCCCCAAGAGAGAGTTGTCTTCAATTACATCATTCTCTAATCTTCTGATGTGAAATGATCCTCCTCAGCTGAGGTGACCGGACGTTACCCCCAGGTCATAATGCACTGTAAGTTTTAACTCCTCAGCCTGCATTGCTGAGTCAGCGTGTTTTCATCGGGTTTATTTGCTAAGATTGAGGAGATGTCATCTGTAATAATCCCATCTGACCTCCGAAAGTCAGGCTGAGAAAAATGTTAATGTCAGTTTCTCACAGCCTGGCAGTGAACAACACCCAACTTGACAAACAAACAAATGGTTTGGAGCTGTCGGAGGGACTCTGATAAACTTACATTAATAAATCGCTTCATCAGTGAACGCTGCCCTCCAGGCAGAGCTGCTGTGGGCTGGAAACTCAGAGATGCTCTGCTGCCTCCTAAGTGAAGCCCTCGTGTTCAACTGTGGTTGTTGTGAAGTGCCATTGAGTCGATTCTGATCCATAGCGACCCTGTATAGAGTTTCCGAGGAGCAGCTGGTGAGCTTGAACCACTGACCTTGCAGCTCAAATGGGTGTGCAGTCTCGCGCATTAACCCACAGAGCCACACATTTCAGTGTTTTAGTCAGGATACGTCCCTCTGCACAACAACATGCTCTAGTTTGGGTGCTAGGGTCACCCAGTGCTACTCTTAACTTCTTTTACTTCTCTGCTAAGGTGTCCTCTCCCTTAACCTCTATGTGGCAGATGTGACATCAGACACATAAGGACAAAACAGCCCCTCTGAGAACATCAAGTAATGCCAAATAGTACTACAGTGTTAGTCCCAAGAGAGTGCTTCTTTGGTTGTGTTGTTTGGCTCCAGCACCTTCTTAAAAGACAGTGACCTGGTAGGCTTGTGTGGCTCACAGTGCAAGCAGTGCAGCCCCACTGTCTGAGTCCTTTCCCTCCATAAATATTTGCATTTCTTGTCTGAATACTGCAGCCTTCTGAGACTTTGCTCCTGAGTGAAGTCTAGCCATGGCTGAGCAAGGCAAGTGTCAGCATTCTTATGTCACAGACGTCACGTCACTTAGCACAGACAGCCCACTCCAAAGATCATTACACACCCCCCTCCCAACTCCATTTCTTTTCTCAGACTGAAGAGTTTACCATCACCCTTGCCTGGTGCTGCCCATCAGGAACAAAGAGGAGTGTTCTGCCAGTACCTACAGGCAAGCAGCAAATCTACTCCTTACTCCAGAGAGAAATGTGGTCTGGACTCATTAGAAAGGTAGCAATAGCCCCAACATCATGCTGGCCAGAACCACAGTGGTCCCAGAAGGATCTACAGCTCCCCAGGAGACTCCGTGCCAAGCACCAGAGCCACAGTCCCCTCTGCATGACCCAATCATACAACTGAGCACTACACACAGGCCAGGAGATAGAAACATGGCGCAGGCACCGCTGGTACTAAAATAGAAAGCTTCACTGGGTTGCTTTCCATTTCCATTCGCTGGCTTGCATGCCCTCAGTTGGCAGCCTTTCTTATAAGTAAAACTGTAACTAGGATGAAACCCTTATCACCATCCGTTAGAAAGTGGAGCACAAAGGACGCTCAGCCTCTCCCAGGGAGGAGCCTGTCATGAGGACTTTCCCATAATCAGGGTGCAGTGAATGGGGTGTACTGTGATCAGGGATGGAGGGTTCTCCTTTAACCATCAACAAGCATCCAGACCAGACCCAGGAAATCTCAGAGGAAAGAAAAGTACCGGTCAAGAGGCAGGACATTTCAGTCATCAGTCATCCTAGAGGCTTGGGGGAGAAAGAGAGAAAGGAGAGGGTAGGATAGAAAGAATCTGTTGGAGGCAAGAAGAAAAAAGGAAGGGAAAAGAAGAGAGGAATGTGCTAGAGGGTTTAGCATCAGTGCAGAGTGACCAAAGGTAACCTCGAGGCTCAGCAGGGCAGTCCAGATCCCACCAATGCCCAAACCTTGCCAACACTGCCTCCTGGGGAGCCCCATGGAGCAGTCGGGATGCAGTTAGGAACACAGGCCTGGGGCAAGTTCCTGAAGGTCTCTCTACCTCCCGTTCCTCATTTTTATCTCAGGAATGGTAATAATAACATTTATCTCACAGGGTGGTTGTGAAGATTCAATAAGGTGATGTATGCAAGAGGTTTAGCACAAGGCTAGGCTTGTGCTTCTATACACACTAAATGCTCTGTTCCATTACTGCTGCCTGTCAATTCTCAGAAAACTCTGGCTGCCCCTGGAGACTTCCACTCATGCTGGCATGCAATTCCCTCAGGCAGCCAGTACTCCCAGTGGCTGGCACCCAAGCTCAGACAAGCGCAAACTGCTTTTCCCACTGTATTCTCTCTCAGTTTTACAAAATCCCCCACTGCTTTCTATAAAATGGTAGCACAGATGGAGGGTTGGTGGCATACCTCTTCTGGACCACAAGACAGCTGTGTCCTGGCCCCTGTGAGCACTGGGATACCCTTAGACTGGAGTACCCTGCCTTCTCACCTCCATAAAGTCTGCTTTACACCAGCACCATTTGATGACAGAGTGTTTGCATTCACCAACAGGGCTGTGGGATAAGTACAGGACCAAAAGATCAGCTTGAACCACAAGGTTAGCAGTTCAAACCTGCCATCCACTCTTCAGACACCCTGTACAAGGTCGCTATGAGTCGCAACAAACTCAACGGCGCTTTGAACAGCGTCAACGTTCCTCAGCAGACAGCATAACTCATGGATTCATTGAGTTGTGCTTTTTTTCTAGAAGAAAGAAGTAGAGTTTCTCTCAGGGTAGGGAGAGGTCAGAGGTCCCACTCTTTGGAAAGGACGTTGGCAGAACCAGAAGCAATGACTCCATGGCATGAAGAATGACTCAGTGTACCCCCTCCCCCCCACACACGTTTCCTTTTCCTAAGTGTGCCACTGAGGCCATACAGTTGCCAGGCTGGTGCTCAGAGTCACTGGGACTCTGGAACCTTAATGCTGAGTGGGGGTCAAGGACATTTGCAGAGTAATCAAGAAGACAAAGAGAAATGAATTAGCATCTGACCTGGAATTTCCTATCCACAATATGGTAGGGGCTCTCAGAGTGGAGTTAAAAGAAAGTTGACAATTACAATGTTGTCTTGTTGCTGCAATCATTTATACCTGCTAAGGAGCTCTGGTAGTGTAGAGGTTACGAATCGGGCTGCGAACCGCAAGGTCAGCAGTTTGAAACTACCAGCTGCTCCACAGGAGAAAGGTGAGGCTTTCTGCTCCTGTAAAGATTTACAGCCTGTACAGGGTCGCTATGAGTCAGAATCAACTCCACGGCACATAACAACAATAACAAATGGTGTGCCACAGAGTTCTGGTGTGGGGCTGTGGGTTAACGCATTGGACTGTAAAGTCAGTTTGAACCACAAGGTCAGAGGTTCAAGCTCACCAGTCGTCATTCTGAAACCCTATATAGGGTCGCTATGGGTCGGAACTGACTCGACGGCACTTCACAACAACAATGGTGTCCCATACGACTCCTGGTGTGGTGCTATAGGGTCAGCACTGGACTTCTAACCACAAGGTTGGTGGCTGAAACCTACCAGTTACTCTTTGGAAACCCTATACAGGTTGCTATGAGTTGAAACCAACTTGGTAACACTAAGCAATTCCGCATGGAGTTTCAAGAAAATTAACTACTGTAATGATGTCTTATTGTTATTAGAATAATTTATAACTGCTAAGGTGTGGCAGTCCTGGTGCAGTACTGTAGGATAAGCACTGGACCACAAAGTCAGTTTGAATTGCAAGGTCGTGGTTCAAACTCATTAGCAGCTCCTTGGAAATCTATATAGTCTTGTGATGAGTCAGAAATAACTCAACAACACATAACGACAACAAACAACAATAGTGTAGCACAGACTCCTGGTGTGGCACTGTAGGATACGCTCCAAGCTGCTAACTACAAAGCCGGTGGTTCAAACCCACCAGCTGCTCCTCAGAAACCCTATAGGTTCACTACAAGTCAGAACTGACTTGCTAGCATTGAACAACAACAATGGTGTGGTGCTATAGGATAAGTACTGACCTACTAACCCCAAAAGGAGCTCTGGTAATGTAGTGGTTACGAATCAGGCTGTTAATCTCATGATCAGCAGTTCAAAACTTCCAGCTGTTCTATGGAAAAAAGATGAGGCTTTCTGCACCTGTAAAGATACACAGCCTCGGAAACCCTGTACAGGGTCTCTATGAGTTGGAACCAACTCCACGGCACATAACCACAACAATAACTAGCTCCAAGGGGTCCTGGTGTGGCTTTATATAATAAACACTGGACTGCTAACTACAAAATTTAAAGCCACCAGCCACTCTTTTGGACACCCTATACAGGGTTGTGATGAGTAGGGGCTTACTCAACAACACTTAAAAACAACAACAAATGCATCCACTAAGGAGTTCTGGTGTTGCCATGGGTAGTACTTAGTTGCTAACAGAAAGGTTGGCAGTTCAAATCCACACAGTGGCTACTCAGGACAAGGGGACCTGGAGATCTGCTCCCTGTAAAGCTCACTACCCAGAAAATCCTCGGAAGCATTTCTAATCTGCCATAAAGGGTTGCTATGAGTGGAAATCAATTCAATGATTCACTCTTCTTTGCCTATGAAGCCACCTTTAGTCCATCATGAAAGGTCTCACCTGACTGGTCTCCCATACCTCTTTCTCTCCTTCAACCTATTTACAATGTAGCAGCCACAGGGATATTTTTAAATTCACATCTGATTTTATCTCTCCTTTGCTAAAACCCTTTAATGTTTCCCCTTGTCGGGCTTCCAAACTCTCCAAATCCTCCACTGTCCCCGTCTGTCTCTGTGCTCCAAATGTCATGGTCATCATCATTGTCATCATCAGCATCATCAACAACAACAACATTATTGAGTTCTTACCATATGCCAGGTACTCCTCTACATACTATAATACCTAGCCCTGGTGTGATGTTGTGGGATAAACTGCTCAGCCGCAGATGGATTTGAACCACAAGGTTGGCAGTTCAAACTCACCAGCTGCCCCTTGGAAACCCCATACAGGGTTGCTATGAGTCAGAACTGACTCGATGGCATTTAACAACAATATTATCATCTTCATTGTACTGATGAGATTCAGGTTTTCATCCAAGGTTACTCAGTCAGGAGCCCCATCTTTCCCACCTCAGGAACTGGCACAAAGAGCTACCTGGCACTTCAAGTCAGAAACCTTGGGGCTGGCCTTTATTCTTTTCACCCCATCATTTCCACATCAACTTCAAGATCAAGTCCTATAGATATAACCTCAAAATATCCCACTTACACACACCTCTCCCTTTACACCATCATGGAGCTGGTCCAAGCTCCATCTCTTACCAGAACTACTCATAGCTTCCTTATTTCTGTACTTGTTCTAAATCTTGCTTCCAGACATTTTCTATCCCTCCTTTCCTTTCTCCCTCTCTTCCTCTTCATCTCTTTCCTTCTCTTCTTTATTCTGTGCTTCATAGGTATTTTAAAGGAAACAGCAGACCTTAGCCATGCTGCACCCCTCCTTACAAAAACTGTTTCCATTCTCCATAACAATGTTGGGATGTTTCCAACCTTTACATAAATTGTAATATAGGTATATAATTTGAGTTTATATGTGTAGAGAAAGAGAAAAAGAATCTCTAAAATAAGTGTAAGAAAAGTTCCTAAGGGAAGAAAATGGAATGTCAGTAAAACAATTTTTGTAAGAAAGTTACACTAATCTTCCCTTCCACAGCACTCTCTACTCAATGGAATCCGTAATTCATTGCAATGTCCATACTGAACTCAACCACCATACTCAAAGCTATGGGGTTTATTAGGGAAGTTAACAGAGTACAATTCAGGGTCAGGAATGCTCAGAGAAGTTATTCCGGTCAGGACAGCCTCTCTTTAATCATGCCTACAGGCAGGTCTCTCTCTGCTCAAGCAGTGCTATAAAATTCTTTCATGGTTGCTGATAAATGCTCACAGGGCACACTACTCTACCATGAGCCTCAGCCTGAAGGCACTCAGTTCTAGCTCCATGGGTCAGAAACCTAACTGACCTAATTAAGTGCCCAGAGGCACCCCACTCTTCAAGCAAGCCTCCTGCCCAAAGCCACTCAGTTTTACTTGCTCCATGGGCTGGGAAGCCCACCACTCTGTTTTATGCTCTGGAACTTGGTTCTGCTGTTCCTCTGCCATTCCTCTGGTGCCAGAGATTTATGTCCCTGGGTCAAAGAGGTTCAAGGCTCACAGGTCTTGGAGTTCAAAGAATGCTCCATGTCTGGCTCTTCTTTGATGGAAGTAAGATCCTCACTCCTACTCCTGAGATGGCTCATTTTATACCCATGCTAGAGTTTCAAGTTTTTACAATTGTTAACATTCACCGCTGAACCATGTCATCCTATCAGTACATTCTCCCACCTTCTCTTACCTAGACCTACAAGGAAAAGAGTCATTTTCTGGTAGCTACGAAGACTATGGTTCTGTAGTTGTTGCTAAGTGCCACCGGGTAGGTTCTGACTCATAGCAAACCTGTATAGAGATTCTAATAAGCAGCTGGTGAGCTTGAACTATCAACCTTGCGTTCAAACCAAACTTGTAGACCAAGTAGAAGATGCATATTAAATAATTCACCACACCACAATATTGAACTGAAAAGAGTTTTCTAAAGTCAAAGAAAGACTGTATTTTTAGACTGAAAGTGCACACTGAAAGAACAAACAATATGAACAAACATAGAGCCTTGCCCAGGTATCTCATAGACTGAAGATCATCATGGACAGAGAGAAAGAGTTTGAAGCCACCTGAAAGGAAAAGTAATCACCTTTAGGAATGACCATTGATTGACTGGATAACAGAGTTCTAACCAATCTGGAGATAGTTACCATAAAAAGCATGATATCCGCAACTCCATCAAGCAGCTGATGTTAAAATTCAACTTTTAATTCAATACTCAACTTTTCAGACACAAGTTTATTATCTAACACACACAAAAATCATTATAGACTATTGTTGTTGTGATTATGTGCCGTGGAGTCAGTTCCAACTCATAGCGACCCTGTACAGGGTTTCTAAGGCTGTAAATCTTTATGAGAGCAGAAAGCCTTGTTTTTCTCAAACAGAACAGCTGGTAGTTTCAAACTGCTGACCCTGGATATTAGCAGCCCGATTTGTAACCACGAAGCTACCAGAGCTCCTTATTATAGACTATACATCAATAAAAAGAAAAGTAGATCCAGAGGGAAGAGGAGGAAGGAAAAAATAATGGTGAACCAAAAAACCTGTAAAATATATTTAATCTGTAACTAACTGTTTTAGATCATTTATTTTTCCTGAATGAGGAAGAAAAAGTTATATTAAAACAAGGAAGATGGGGAGAGGTGTTCCATGAATACTTTAGTGTATTAGGGTCTTATCTTGTTTAAGAGAGAAACACAAATACACTAAATATCTTAAGAAATTTTGTAGAGATAAATATAAAGGATTAACATTTTAGGAATTTTTTCATAAAATATATAAATAATATATAAATAGCAACTTCTTGTTCTTCAACTTACTATTTTCTGTGGTATAAAATGGTGTGGTGGTTAGGGTTTTGTGTCAACTTGACTAGGCCAGAATTTCCAGACGTTTAACAGTTGGGATGTATTTATTCCCATGGTGATTAAACCTAATGCAGGCATAATTAACACTGATGAGTGGCTATGAGCAGCCAATCAATTAAAGGGATACGTCCTTGGGAGTGTGGCCTGCTCCCAATATAATGAACATACAGAATGGACTCTCTCTCTCTCTTCTGCTGGGAACCTGGGATTCTGCAACTGTAAGCTATCTTCTTATTAATAAACTTATTAACAACTCAACAGCACTTAACAACAAGTGATACACATGACTCTAGACCCTTCCTGAACACCTAGGTTCTAGGATAATGGTCAGAAGCCACAGCCAAACGGCCATCTATAGTTCACAAACAAACTTTGTTTTGCCCATTGTGGTTGCTGTTAAGCGTTGTCGATTTGGTTCCAACTCATAATGTCCCTGTATAGGGTTTACAAGGAGTGACTAATGGGTTTAAGTGGCTGACCTTGTGGTTGGAAGTCCAGTACTTATCCTATAGCTCCACACCATTAAGCTAAATAACTTTAAAATTATTTGCAAACCAGAAATTATGAAGATTCCTCGTAGAAATCTGGCTGCCACCTTCCCTTAGAGATCCTGGAGAATACGCATGAGGGCAGCCCTGGCATTTCCTGAGTCACCAACAGCTGGGCTAAGTGAGGCTGTTCCGTAAGGAGGACCTGCACACTCTAGTTGGTCTTGGTCCCTGCTGGGTAATTTTTGCCCACTTCTTACCAGACAGGTCCTAGCAGGCAATCTGTGTCTATGAATGTCTTGGAATCTATTGTATTCATAACTATTTTTGAGTATTTTCAAGCCTCATCTCTGCAAATAGTTATCATAAACATTGTGATAATATCTTCCAGCTTCATTCTCCTTTTAGAAAGAAGCCCACTAACTCCCTGGTCTTTGGGAATGTTCATTGTCCCACAAAGGACTAGCTGCACTGTGTTTCTCCCTAGCTCAGTCATTCTATGTTCTGTGAAGTCTGAGGACCTCACATTTTCTCTTGAGACTGGAAGAGACACTTTGCTTTGGTGTCAGTCACTGACTCACTTTCTGGGCAGAGTATTCAAATTATTATTAAAATTGCCTAACCACAACAGTCACTTGACTATATAACATGACTGAAAAAATCAAGAATCATAAGAAGGTTTTTGAAGAATCTTCTTTTTCCCATCCTTTCTTACCATCTGCCCAGTTCTTAGCCCGCCCCCAGAAAATATATCCATATTTATTAGTTTTCTGTGTATCCTCCCAGAGACTTTTCATGCATGCATATACAGCAATATATATTCCCCCTCATTCCTATCTTTAACTCTTTTTATAAACTTTTCTTTAAAAAATTCCTTTTACTACTAACTAAAATATATATGTTGGAGAATTTTCCATAGAACTATATGGATGACTGCCTCATTCTTTTATTATAGTCATGAAGATCCTGTTGCATGGATGTTCACAATTTATTCAACCAAACCCCAGCTGGTGGCTCTTTCCAGATGTTTGCTATTGCAAACATTGCTACCACAAATAACCTTGAACATACTGACTAATCTAGACATCTCGTCTGCTGGCACCTCTCCTGCAGAATCTAAAGTAGCACAAGTTCCCCATTCTTGTACAATAAATAAATCCCATCTTCTCTATTGATCATCTGTTTCTCCCCATTCCTATAAACCAAAGCACAGACTAGCTAGATGCTTGAAGTCTAAACAGCGTGGAGACCTATTGCCTTTTAAGCTCTCCAAAGATTCTCACAGATCAAAGAAAGACAGATGATTTAGTCCATATCACTCCCTATGGTGGTGTTATAAAATGTGAGTTTGAAAGAGAATGGCAAATTAGAGGATGTGTTTTTTTTGTTTGTTTGTTAGTTGTCCTTTGAATTATTAGCAGTATTAATATAGTACAATATGCACATAATTAGCAAGCTTTCCAAATTTATTATATATACTTATTCTTGTGCTTTTTAATTACCCAGCATTCTAGTTGGAGGTAGCATGGTGATTCAAATGATGGCTCAATGTGTCAGATGGTGACAAAACAAACTAACTTGCCACAGTAGAGAGGAGCAAAGTGTAGAAATGCCGTAAGATTTTTCATCCTATTAAATGCATAAAATTTTCTCAATGTATTATTCATGTTATAACCATGGTGCAAACAAAACCTGATTTATTGAGTATTTTAATACAGCTTGTTAATGTTATGCAATAAAGTATATTTTAATATTTAATATAATCTGTAGATTTTGAAATTTTTAAGGGACGATCTTGTGTTTTTAAACCAAATTAAATATAGTAGGTGACATATGTGTCCCTCTGAGCATCACTGGAGGCTGGTTGAGTCTGTTCAGAGTAGCCAGGATTCAGAAGCTAGGTTTGACTTTGGTGCTCAGTCTGTTGTGGCATAGAGGATCACATGAGTGTAATTTTGAGAAGTAAACTGTTTGTGGCAGCTCATCTGCTCACACAGGTTAGGCATTCCTTGTGTCAAGGTCACAGACTCACATCCTGGATGGGTCCAATGACCTCCATAGTAGACAACTGGTATTTCATAGTCTATTCTTTGTTGTTCTGATACTAGCATGTTTCCTATGGTGTCATTGAATATCTCCCACTGAATTGAATTTAGTTGAACCAAGCTAGGTGATGAAAGACATTCTATGTCCATATGGTTAGACTATATAATGCAGTCCAAAATTCTCAGTGACTTAATGCAAGACAGTTTATTTCTTTTTCATCCCACATGTTCATCTCAGGTCAAAAGGGGCATGTGCTCATTGTACTTCCTCAAACCAGGCTCATGCAGGCTGCATTTCAATATTTGCTTGCATAATTGCAAAGATAGGGAAAATAAAACTCTACAGAGTCTTGTCTCAGTCTAAATGTTCTAGGCTATCACATGTTACTTCTATTCACTGACCAGGACAAGATACACAGATCTAACCCCCAGCCCCAACCACACAGGGTTAGGTAGTGCAATACTATCACCAGCACCTAAGGCAGGAGAAGAGTAATATTTGATCATTAACATTTATGACTGATTGCCATACTCCCTTTATGGAATTGTGAGCAATAGGATAAAAAGAGCATGACTGTTCAGAATCCATTCATCTCAAAGAGATCCACTGGACCCCTACTTCAGAGTAACCCTGCTGTTGAAACTCCTCAAGTGTCTCCACCACCTTCCAATGGATTATTTTTTTACCTGAGGAAGCAGAGTCGGCTTATATTTCTCTAAAAAGAAGAACCTTAATGTATCCAGCTACAATTGTACTGTGATACCAACTGCCAATCTGCAAACATGGCTCTTCAATTGACAAGCAAAGGTGAAGGCATGGCTTAGTGTGGTCCTTCCTTAGGCCCAGTGCCTAGTCCTACAAAAGGAGGAACCATGACACTATTAAAAAAGGGAACACATGGAGGTATAAGGTTTGCCTCCAGAAGAGTCATTAGGATCTCTCCAGGCCACCCACTGTCTACTTCCCACAGTTGCTGAGGAACTATCTTTCCTATACAGGAGCTCCTTGCACAGACCCTGCTGTGGAAATTGAATACCATTTCAGTCAAAGGGATCTCAGAGGTAATCTTCCCTGATTCCTACATTTTATTGACAAATGGAGAAGGAAAAGTACTTGCCCAAGGTCATATGGTTATTCAGTAGTAATAGAATCTCTAACATCCCAGATGGGTGTCTTTAAGAGGAAGGCAGAAATTCAAAGAAGTCACATATTGAGCATCGTTGGCCTTCTTGATGCCCAGGCTAGGAGCCCGCATGGTTCCTTGTCCCTTACTCAGTCAGACTTGAGTTGGTTTTAGTTTGCCTCTTGCTTTCTCCAGATAAGACATACAGGTAAGGAGTCTAGTGACCAAAGATTCTCCCAGGGATAGCTTCCTTTCTATTTGAAGCCAGTGAGAATACTTTGAAAAATCACAAGTTATTCATCAATTTTAATAATGAGAGGTCAAACATTTGGTGGCTAAATCTCTATTCAAGTTAGATTTCAGAAATTAACCCCAAAGCACAAAAGGAAACTTCTCCCCTGTCCCCAGCCCAGGTCTGGGGTTTGCATATTAATCAAAAACATACTTCAGGTGGCAGGACATGAAAACTAATTCTCACACACACATGCATTCATTTCCACATATCAATCAATAAAAATAAAATACTAGGCATGGATATTAACAACAAATAAAAAAATACAGATTTTTCTCCAAATTGTCTAAAACTGGAATAGCATGGATCTTCTATAACAAAATGAATCACCATGTTAAAACTTATGAGAGCTTTTGATGACATAAATCCCATTCCAGTCCATAGAATCTTCTGGGTTTCCCCCCAACTAAGATGATTTTGTGGAGCTTTATTATCTATAGTTTAAGATACTGAGCTTTTTATAAAGTGGGAAATGTCAAATTATAATAATAAATATACTTTAAAAAACTTTATTCTTTGAGGATCTCTGTATCACCGAGTTTCAGAAACAAACATCTTAATTGTGCTTGGGAAAAATCAGCTTACAAAATAGTAAAGTAAAATACTCTGACACTAGGTTAGTTGAGAAAGTACAACTTAGAAGTTTCAAAGATATACATTTGCCTTCAGACCACCATCGTAAACGTGAAAAGACAACCTGTGAGATGGGAAAAAGATATTTTCAAATTATAATCTGCTCAGAATCTAATATCCACTATTTATAAAGAACTTTACAATTCAACAAGGAAAAGATAAGCAACGCAAATTAAAAAAAAAAAAAAAAAAAAAATGGGCAAAGAATTTGAATAAATTTCTCCAAAGAAGTATCTACAAAATGGATAATAAAACCATGAAAAGATGCTAAACATCATCAGTCAGTGTTGTTGTTGTGTGCTGTCAAGCCAGTTCTGACTCACAGGTACTTGTATAGGGTTTCCAAGAGCAGCTGGTAGGTTTAAACTATTGACCTTGAAGTTAGCATCCAGTGCTTACCATACAGCACCACACCATTAGTCATTAAGGAAACACAAATCAAACCACAAGGCAAGATCACTTCACTCATTTGTTTTTGCTATTGTTGTTAAGTTTCATCAAGTCAGTTCTGACTCATTGCAATCTGAATAGGCTTTCTAAGGAGCAACTGGTAGGTATGAACCATCAACCTTGAGTTTGGCCGTCCAGTGCTTATCCTACAGCACACACCAGACTCCTCATACTCACTATTGTTGTTAAGTGCCATCAAGTCAATTCCGACTCATAGCTAACCTTGTATAGAGTTTCCAAGGAGCAGCTTGGTGAACTTGAACCACCGACCTTGCAGTTCAAACAACTTTGCAGTCTGACACATTAGCCCACAGCGCCACACTAAGATGCTGAAATAAAAATGACAGACAAAGCATGTGTGGGCAAGGATATAGAGAAATCAAAGCCCTCATTCATTACTGGTGGAACTGCATAACGAAGCAGCCACTTTACAAACCACTTGAACAAAGTTACCATATGTCTAGCCATTCTACTCCTGATTATACACCCAAGAGAATTTTAAAAGTATGTTCATACCAAAACCTATGCATAAATGTTCATAGAAATAGCTGAAAAGTGGAAACAACTTAAATAAAAGTATTGATTTTAGCATATTCTTCAGGAGATACTTCTTGCTCAGACCCCACAAATATCTGCTTCCTATGTAGGAGGATAAGGAGCTCTGGTAGCATAGTGGTTACGAATCGGGCTGTGAACCTCAGGGTCAGCAGTTCGAAACTACCAGCTGTTCCGCGGGAGAAAGATGGGGCTTTCTGCTGCCATAAAGATTTACAGCCTCGGAACCCTGTAGAGGGTCACTATGAGTCGGAACTGACTCCACGGCACATTACAACAGCAATGTAGGAGGATAGCTCACGAGACATTTCCTGGTTCTGCAGGATGGCAGGTGAAATTTACATTTTGGCTAAATAACAATTATCTTTTTAGTAGAAGTATCTTTATTTTATGCAGGACTTCAGAAACACTAAATGCCAACTTTGTTGTTGTTGTTAAGTGCCATCGAGTCGGTTCCGACCCATTTTTGTTGTTGTTGTTGTTGTTAAGTGCTGTGGAGTCGGTTCCAATCATTTGCAGCATATTTGATTAATGAGATATGTCCTTTGCTGTCTTGACTGTTGCTTTCATGAGTGTTGATTGTGGATCCCAGTAGAATGAAATCTTTGACAACCTCAATCTTTGATGTTATTTACTGATTCAGTTGTGAGGATTTTTGTTTGCTTTACATTGAGGTGCAATCCATACTGAAGTCTTTGTTCTTCATCAGTAAGTATTTCAAGTCCTCTTGACTTCCAAAAGCAAGTTCTTATCATCTGCGCATCACAGGTTGCTAATGAGTCTTCCACCAATTCTGATGCCACAGTCTTCTTCATGTAATCCTGACTCCAAGATGATGTGCGCAGTATACAGACTGAATAAGTATGGAGAAAGGACACATCTGACTCACACCTTTCTGATTTTAAATAATTCAGTGTTGCCTTGTTCTGTTCAAATGACTCTCTTGGTACAGGCTCTGGAATTCCCATTCTTTGCAATGTTATTCATAGTTTGTTAGGATCCATAGAGCTGAAACCCTCTGCATGGTTAATAAAGCAGAAGTAAACAGAATACTCTCTGCTCATCTCTGATTTTAGCTAAGATCCATCTGATGTCATCAACACTATCCCTCATTCCACATCCTCCTCTGAATCTGAATTGCATTTCTGGCAGCTCCATATTTATGGGACTTGCTACTTGTACACCGTAGGCCTCACTGTTCAAGGTAAGGGTTTTAGCAGGTATGGAGTAGACGCAAAGGTCCATTGATGGTGTGAGTGGTTTGCAATTGACTGATTAGCCTAAAGGTTAGAAGTTTGAACCCTCCCAGGGGCACCACAGAAGACAGGTCTACCAATCTCCTTCTATAAAGAATGTTGTTGTTGCTGTACAACCAAGAATACCCCACAGAGCAGTTTTATATTGCAACACGTGGGGTCACCACCAGTCAGAATTGACTCAAATGCCACAGGTTTTTGCTTTTCTGGTTTTTCTTTTGGAGTAGAAGCTCAGGAACAACATTTGAAAGAAAGGCCCAGATGGGTGGGCATGATCTGTCTAAGAGGAATGAAATGGTGGAGTCCTGGTGTGGTGCTGGAGGTTAATGCGCTGGACTACAAGATTGGTTTGAGTTGTGAGGTTCAAGCTCATCAGTGGCTCCTCAGAAACCCTATACAGGGTTGCTATGGGTCGGAAATGACTCGATGGCACTTAACAACAATGAATGGGTAGGGGAGTAGTGTGTGTATACATGAGTGTGTGTTTCTCAGGGATGGGTGTATGCTTGAAGCGGGAAATTGTTCAGAAATCCAGAGTTCTAATCCACATCTCCCAACTACTTTAAAAATTACTTAAACTCAGACTCCTTGTCCCAATAACTTATTCTATAGCGACACTGGCCTGGTGCATCTTTTAGTAGGCTGTTTGACAGTGCTTAACCGCTACCCACAATGTACACACTTATAACAAAAGACAAGTCCCCATCTACCACTCTGTAGCTTAGAAATGCACAAGTTATACAACATCTGGAATCCACCCAAGGGGAAAAAAGGCCCTTCGACAAACCTAGCAGGCTAGAGGCAGAAACCATGTGCTCAGAATCATTAAGATCCCATTCTGCTTTGCCATAACACCACTCGGTTCCCCTGCCAAGGGCCATATAGGCTTGCTGAGAGAGACCCACTTCCTGGGCTGAGTGAAGGAGACACACACCTCTCAGTTCGTATCTATCCAGGTTTAATACCTAATTACAGTGCTCAGATTGCCTCTCAACACTCATCACCAGCACCCATCAGCTCCACCCAAGGTGATAGGATTTAAGATTAAGACTAAAGAGGAGTCACTTTTATCTTCAAGTGCTGATCTCCTGGGAGCATTATCATTCAGCCAGATTGGGGAAGAAGTACTTGCACCTTCTACTGAAGCGTCCTGCAAGAATTAGACACACTAAGTATTGAAAATAAATTAACATCACGCTGTTTGAGCTGGAGGGGTTCATTCTGTCTGCTCTTTGTTTTATACCTGTATGAATTTAACTCTTCCTCTCCAGTGCCCAGGACCACAATCCACTTCCTATAGCCAAGCTGGAACACGGAATTCAGTGACAGGCTCCTTTAGAGCACCAATTGGAAAGCTCGGTTCTGATGGGGCTGTCCAGTGCTCCAGGTCTGTCCCGGAGTTCCTTGGGTGGACTGTTTACTTCTGTCCCATCCATGATCCAGTGAAGACTTTCTTTAATCATGACTATGACCACCAGGAGGAACCCAGGTACACACAGGGGGAACTGTCTGTTCCACCTGTCTGTATTTGGAGTCACTCCTTGTCAGAAAGGCAGACAGGATGAATCTAGAGGAAAAGAAAGGAAAGGAGAGGTGAGAGAGAGAGAGAGGGATGAGACAAAGAATAAAAGAACATACGACCATAGAGAAAAGTAGGGGAGCAGTGAAAAGGGAGATGAACACTACTGATGTAGTGGTTGGGCACTTGGTTCAGCTGCTAACTGAAAGAAGGCTGGCACCCATCAGCTGGTCCAGGGGAAGAAGCTGTGGCTGTCTGCTTCCTTAAAGATTTACAGCCTAGGAAACTCTGTGGGGGGAGTTCTACTCTGTCCTATGGTGTTGCTTTGAGTCAGAATCAGTTCTAAGGTAGTGAGTAATGAGAGAGGGAGACCACTGGAAGATAATAGATAAGTGAGAATTTAAAGTCCTTATCAACCTATTCTGAACTCCAGATGGAGTTTCTGGTAGCTGCAGCCATGTTTTTGGCTATAAATTCATTCAATTAATAAAGGATCTGTGGGTAATGCACTGTTCTATTGAATTAATATGGTAGTTTACATTCAAATCTGTCTTGGAAGAAGTATAGTCAGATTGCTCCTAAGAAGCAAGGATGGGAAGACTTTATGTCTCACACATTGGACACGTTATCAAGAAGGACTAGGACCTGGAAAAGGACACTGTTCTTGGAAAAGGGCAGGATCAGCAAAAAAGAGGAAAACCCCTAGTAAGATGGGAGATGAACTGACACTGTGGCAGCAACAATGGACTCAAATATAACAATAATTATGAGGAACACAGGACCAGGGAAGGGTTTTTCCTTTTGTTGTACATAGGGTCCCTTTGAGTCTAAATTGATTTTATCTCACTAACAACAACAAGGTGAGGAAATAATAAATAAATAAACAAACAAGACAATTTCAGACTTAGGTGTGCTGAGAAGGAAGTAGTTTGGTCATGTGATAGCTGGGTGGGAAGGGAGATTGTAAGCAGGGGACTCAGGGAAAGTCACTTTGGGGAGAGTAGAATGCTGAGGAGCTGGTTGTGCGTGGGCCAGGGAGATGGGCAGGGCAGGAAGGGGATATCATGTGCAGCCCTGGGAGCTGGTCTGACTTGGCAGGTGAAGACAAGGGAACACCCTACCCAGAGAAGCAGTGATGCCAGAGATGGAGGCAGAGATGATGACGTGGAGAGATGGAGCAACTGGGGACTTTCGGCCCAGAGAGGAAGAGGGGCTGTGTGCAGATGACTGGGAGGCAGGCTTGCAAGATATATCCTTTGGTTGGTTGATGATGCATGGAGGGGATTGTAACCATTGCAATGAAATGATATACAATAGGATGAATGTGAAGCTAATATTCTCCCACGTAAACTATCACATAATTCACAATAAAACATAAAAAAGAGAGAGAGAGAGTTTGGTGACCCCTCCCAAAAAAAAAGACAAGGGAACAAAGGTCAATGCTGTTGGAGGGAAATGAGCACAGGGACACTTGCAGGACAGGATCCAGACCATATGCTGACGAGGAGTTAGGACTGTGTTAATTTAGAACAAAATATGAAAAAATACCTTTGTGATCAGACATATGGACAGCCTCTCTTGACAGGAAAACAATGGGTCTGACATGGTTGTAATGTGGATCCTCCTGGAGCTGCTGTGGGCTGAAGGGTGCTGCTCGATGCTCTAAGTGACCCATCAGGGGTCTGCCTTCCAACTTCCAGTGTCAGAAATACATGTGCTCACGGAGGAGTAAAGCCCGATCTGAGGCTCATGATGGTTTTATTGTTGTTGCTGTCATTGTTAGCCATCCTCAGCAACCCCATGCACAACAAAACAAAATGTCATCTGGTGTTTCAAGACCGCTGGTGCCATTCCCATAATCAGATGTGGATCTGCCCATTGAGATGCTTAGAGTTCTCACTGGCTGATTTTCAGAGGTGGTTCAAGAGGCCTTTCCACCTAGTCTGTCTGAGTTTGGAAGTTCTGTTGAGATTTATTGAGCATCATAACAACATGCAAGCAACATGCAACATGAAGTGTGTTGGCCAGAAATCAAACTTGGGTCTCTTGCTTTAATGGCAACAGATCTACCCCAGAACCAGCCCCGTTCCTGAGGCTCATGTGACAGAAGGTGAAATCCACATTGTGCTGTTGCTGACTGGCTGGCTATCCAAGCAAAGATTGAAGACGAGGAATCCATGCCCATTGCCACTGTTATTAGACTCAATCCTGGAATCCTTCAGTGATGGCCACTAGGCCTTACTCCCAGGGCCCCCCTCCTGAGGCTGCTGGGGACAGCATACGCAGACCCTGGATTGATCAGTGGCAGCCCCATTGAACCACCTCTTAATATAATCAGTTTAACCCAGATGCTTTTCTTCCTCCTGAAAATACATAGGAATATTAAGAACAATGTAGCATTTTAGGTATAGATAAATGAAGCCCAGTGACTGAGATCTTGCTCACAAACAAAAGTTTGCCAAGTGTACAGAGACAGCTTGGCTCCTTTCAGGAACCTTGCTTTATGTTTTGTATCCTTAAGAAACCGCACGTTGCTTCTCTAGATCATTTAAGCCTAAAAGTTAATATATAACAGCTTGATTGAACCTTTTTTTCAAAAATAAAAATGTTAGATTGTTATGAAAATATCTTAAAAGTTGTTCCTGTGAATCATTATGTCCTGTTTTGAATGATTAATCACATTTCAGTTCCGTATCCTGTCTTAATCACATCCTCCCTTGTGACATCCTCCCTTTGTGAATTACATCCTTCCTTTGTAACAAATCCCTCCCTAAAAAAGAGAATAAAAGGCTGAGATAAAGTGAGTTCTGCAGGCAACGCTGTGCAATGCTAGGCAAAATATTTGCAGATCTGTCTACCTGCCAGCTTGCATCATATCTGTGTGTCTGTCTTTTTTGTATATATTTCGTCTCTCTCTTTCTCTATCACTTTCGCCACCAGATCTCCCTTCTTCGTGACACCCACACTTCCTTGTCGAGGTGGGACCCCGACATAGGACCTCAACATAAGGCCAACCCATAGGAAACTGATTGAAATACCAGATGCCAATTTATTCACATACCATGAAAAAAAGTGAATGAAGAAGACCTTAATCATGCCTAGTATCCTGGACAGTCCCACCTACACTAAGATTAACTGAAAAACCATGGTGGGATGAGAAGGCCAACTGATGGGGCCAAACCAAGCACAAGGCAATGGCAGCCACCTGCATTTTTAGTTAGTTCCACCTAGTGGACAGTCCGCCCTCAGTGGAGCTCATCTCTGATGGACACACTGTGTCTCTCCTCCTGTACTACATGGGTGCTTAACTCACATCTACAAATGCATGTCAAGCAGTTTTCTTTGTTATCAGTCACTACAAGCACTAGCTTCTACTAGAAAATAAGTTCTGATAGGGAAGAAACTGAATGTGGAATCAGAAAGCCTGGGACTGTCTTTGAGCTTCACCATGTTCTAGGCAAGTGACTTTGGGAAACCACTGACTTTCTAAGAGCTTCATTTTCATCATGTGCACATTCTGTCTAACAATAGTGGCCTCACAGAACTGTGTATAAGGATTAGACTTAACATAAGCAATGTACCGCATGAGGTAAGAATATTCCCTGAGTAGCTTCCTGTATGTTGTTATGATGCCTGAAGCTATAGCACCGGGATTTCAAACACCAGCAGGTCACCCCTGGTAGAGAGATTTCAGAGGCGCTTTTAGATTAAGACAGACTAGAAAGAAAGGCCCGGGGGTCATGTACTTCTCAAAAATAGCCAATGAAACCCTATGGATCACAATAGAACATTGTCTTCTATAGTACTGGAAGATGAGCCTCCTAGGAAGACACTCAAAATACACAATATCCACCACAAGGGACTCCAGCACACCAACAATGGTACAGAACCAAGTGATGTTTTATTCTACTGATTTTGGGGTCATTGTGAGTTGGAGCTGACTTGACAAGCAACTAATTGAATCCTAGTGTGGCGCTGTAGGATAAACACTGAGCTGCTGACTGAAAGATTGGCAGTTCTAACTCATCAGCTGCTCCTCAGAAACCCTGTACAGGATCGCCAAGTTGGAACTGACAGATATCACCTAACAACAGCAAGAATTAACTATAATCTTGTTTCGTGTTGGGCTATATTTGGAGACTTCTGAGACCACTCAGCTACAGTTGCTCTGGGGTGCTGGGGATGAAATCAAGGGAAGACAGAGGACTTTTCCTAGTTGTGAGGACTCCAGAAGTGAGCCTGATTGCTACAGTCCACTCTGGAGACCAGGCAGAGAGCAGTTCACTCTTTTAAAATAAGTAGGGTGTGCAGACACAAAGCCACTTCCCTGGTAGAATTTATAAACCCAGCAGGCCCATGACTGAGACAAGCAACTCATTCTGGGAAATGAAGTGTCAAATGGAGTGCTGTGAAATTCTTTGGACACCCATCAGCAGCAGCTTCACAGCCATTCTGGCTCTCAGCCTTACTTTCCTTGTCAAAACATTGACTCTCCTCTGCAACCCTAACAAGGCAAGAACTGGGCAATACTGATGAGTAATGCATCTCTTAACAACTTGGTTTGAAAAGATGATACCTCAGACCCTGGATCTGCTAGAGTTTGGGGGCAGTAATAGGACACTGAAGTCATTTGCTCCTTGTCACTCCAGGAGAATTTTATGGCATTTCAGGCTGGCTAAAGGCATTCCCCAGATGAATCAAGCTTCCGGAGCTGAGATGTCTAACACCATGCTCTAGACAAGAGAGGAGATATATGGATAAATCCATCACACTTGCCACTTGTCCTGCAGAAACAGGAGCAAGGAATGGCAGCCAAGCTCTGCAGAACAGCTCATAACCAACAGACAACATGAGCTATTACTGAAGGCGTGAACACTTAGCCACTGAGTGCCTGTCCTAGTCTGTGTCCCCCTGAAAGCAGACACTAAGCCAAAGGCTTAGGTCCAGATAGGTTATCTGGAAGGTGACCCCAGGGGAATAAAGGGCACATTTGAAACTGGTCATCATTGTTGACAATGAAGGTCCAATCCTGTTGGGCTTTTCTTGACAACTGGGTAGAGTGGACCTTAGAAATGCCCTGCTGCAGGATACCAGGTTGGGAAACTTATCCTCTTTTGTGTCAGCTTGACTGGGCCTGGATTCTCACTGGTTTGGCAGTTAAGAAGCATAATCCCCCGTGATGTGATCTAACTTAATGCGATCATTCACATTATGTGATCATCTCTGATCTGATCTAATTAACCTGGGAATTCTCATTCCCATGATGTTAATGAGGTCAGGGGTAATCTACAGGATGAGTTTGTATGTGGAGTCAATCTCTTTTGCGATATTAAAGGAGAAAGAAGTGAGCCGAAAGAGAAGAACCTACGATCACCAAGAAAAGAGCCTGGAATGGAGTGCTTTCTTTGGACCAGGGGTCTTTGCACTGTGAAACTTCTAGTTCCGGAGGAAGATAGCTTCAAAGACACATGGAGCGCTCCAAGAAACATTGGACCTACAGATGTTGAAAGAGACAAGGACCTTCCTCTAGCCCTGACAATGAGAGAAAGTCTGTCCCTAGAGCCAGCACTCTGACTTTAGACTCTGAACCTCCTAAACTAGAAGTGTTAAAAACATCAACTTGTGTTATCTGTGTTACAGCCATACTAGAGAAGTGAGGCACTGGCCTTCTATTGGCCGAGGTTTATCCCTATATGTCTTAACTCTCCCATGCCTCCAGGTTTTTCTTGTGTAAGGGCTATTCGTGCCCTATAGCTTTAGTCAGAAAAGCAGAGACTCCACAGTGCCTGTTTGAGGTGAGACCCTGGCAATGTGTATGGTATCAATCACCTCAACTTCATGGATCCGATGATATGCAGACCCAAGATGGGACCTAGTACACAACAATCATCTGTGTTCAGCACTAGATGGGGAAAGAGGACAATAGAGAAAAATACTGGCACAGATTCACCAACTTCTAGGAGAATTTGAAATAGACATGTGACCCTCTGTACCCTAGTTCAGTAACAAGAAAGGAAGATGCTGTTATTTAAGACAAAAGTTGACTGCAGTGCCTACAGTGTTTAAGTAAGAGGCCAAGTTCTTAAGGTTAGATGGCCTGGTTTTGTTTAGAAAAATGTTTCTGAGCATCTTTATGTGGGAAGGCACAATTAGAAAGATGGTGAAAGCTAAGCTCTGCTTAGCTGGAATTTTGGTCTTATCAATTTAAAGGGGACTTAGGATGGGAAGAACAGCAGATAGAGCTGGGGAGACAGAGATGGCTTTAGTCAACTGGCAGAGTGTTCATGGCCTGAGAAGAAAGTCAATCAGAGGACAGTCCCTGCAAAGGAGCTGACAGGAAATGTCAGGTAGTGGTAACTAATGAAATCACCATTTCAAAGTCTGCACCCATTCTGTGATGTGCTGACATTCCTCTCTGTGTCCCTAAACCTTCAGTGGGAAGCACCTCAGCCTTTTGTTCTTATTGCTTTGAAGAACAAAGAAGTAAGACTTAGCACGATCTGGTGTGGCACTATAAGATCAGCACTGGACCGCAGGTCGGTTCGAATCACAAGGTTGATGGATCAAACTCACCAGCTGGTCCTTGGAAACCCTATACAGGATTGCTATGAGTTGGACCCAACTTGACAGCATTTGACAACAACAACAACAAGGTAAGCAGAAGAGTTCTTGGCAGAATTCTTATATTCTATCTTGTAGACCTGAATTCAATTCCTGGCCAATGCATCTCATCACCATCCATCTGTCTTTGGAGGCTTGTGTGTGGCAATGATCTAATAGATTTCAGTAGAGCTTCAGGCTAAGATGGTAGTAAGAAAGTCCTGGAAAACTATTTCCAAAAGTCAACCACACATCAGATCTCAATGGTCCAAACTTCAAATGATCATGAGGAAGGTACAAGCCTGGGCAGCATTTCATTCTGTTGTGCATGGGGTTACCATGAGTTAGATACAGCTAACAACAAACGACAAGATACAGAGATGGCAAGAGCCATGGGAAAAGGGACAATAGGGACAAAGAAGTTCAGGGATTGTGAGTTCCCTTAAGAATCTTCAGAAAGATTGGGCAGCATGGGAATCATGTCATAAAGGGGACTTGAATCATTTGCTTGGAAATTAAAGAAAACCATGACCCCATAAACCTGAAAAACATGGGAATCTAGTTATCGCAAGCATTCCACTGTGCCAAGTCCTGTACTCTGTGGGAGTTCAGAGGCGGCCAGATGTGGGCCCTGACCTCAGGTTGCTCCAATACCTCAGGTGCCCGTGTTGTTGGCAAGCCATCTGGCTAATCAATGCCCTAGGGGCAAGAGGACTCTGACTAGTGAGATCATGAAGAGCCACAGAAGAGAGGGTATAAGAATGAACACCAATTTGAATAATGAGGAAATACAAGGATAAGACCAAAAGTGTGTGCTAAATTCCAAATCATACTTTCACAGGTTTACTCCACACAAAAAAATGTGTTTAAACTGGTCTCTGCAATCACTGGACGGCGGCAGACAAGTTATCTCAGCAATATAATTGCTTTAGTCTTCTCAGGGTACATTCCCAATAAACAGTCCAGGGACTTTCAGCAGGATGGTAGACTAGACAAACAGGCTACCCTCTACAACAAAGATTGTTGTTGGTAAGTGCTACCGAGTTGGTTTCAACCCATAGCAACCCAGCGGCTGGTGAGCTCGAACCGCTGACCTTGAGGTTCAAACTAAATTTTCAGTCCAGCATATTAATGCACAATGCCACACCAGGACTCCTCTAAACCAAAGATATAAGATACCAAATAAAGCAAATACCAACGATAATCCTGGAACCCTGAGCATCAGAGGAAAGGATAGAGAAATGGATTGAATACAGACTAGGAGAGGAGCTGAGCAAAAATAAGTGAGGAGACAAAGGGAACTCAATGTCCAGTCAGCTGGACTGACACAGCATGACCATGTTGAATTTTTGCAAGCAGAGTTCCAATTGGGGCAGCAACCTGATAATTGGATCCTTTTGCTGAGGACTGCACACGGGCCCAATGGTGCTGCAGACTAGAAAGGTATAATCTTTTCCTTGTTCCTACCACTCTCCTCTGATCAGCTGCCACCCTCACCCACAAACAGCCTGTAACAGTTCCTCTGAGGTCAGAGGTATGCCCCTATGTTGGGAGGCATGTGCTTTCTGTCTCCTCAGGCCAGTAGAACATGCAGGAACCCTTCCAGGAGAAGATACCCTCATCCCAGCTTCCCTCTGGACCAGAAGGGCCTCCTTCTGCCACCAGGTGCCCTGCCCCAACCACCTTCTGTTGTTGTTGTTATTAGGTGCCATCAAGTCAGTAACAACTCATGGCAACACTATGCACAACAGAATGAAGCACTTCCCAGTGCTGGGTCAGCCTCACAAATGTTGCTACATTTGAGGCCATTTCTGTTACTATTGTACCATTCCATCTCATTGAGGGTCTTCCTCTTTTTCTCATATCCTCCACTTAACCAAACATGAGATCCTTCTCCAGGAACTGGTTCCTCCTAATAATACGTCCAAAGTATGAGAGAAGTCTGGTCATCTTGACTTCCAAGAAGCATTCTGATTGTACTTCTTCCAACATAGATTGGTTTGTTCTTTTAGCAGTCCACGGTACTTTCAATATTCTCCTCCAACACCATAACTCAAATGCATCAATTCATCTGCGGTCTTCCTTACTCACTGACCAACTTTCACATGCATATGAGGTTATTGAAAATACCATGGCTTGGATCAGGCGTGTCTTCCTCCTCAAACTGATATCTTTGCTCTTGAACACTTTCAAGAAGCCTTGCGCAGCAGATTTGCCTAATGCAATATGCCATTTGATTTCTTGACTGCTTCTTCCATGAGTGTTGATTGTTATCCAAGTAAAATGAAGTCTTTGACAGATTCAGTCATTTATCCATTTTTTGTGTTGCTGTTGTTATTGTTGTTAAGAACTGTACAGTCTGTTCTGACCCATAGCAACCCTGTGTAGGTTTTGGAGGAACAGCAGGTGGGCATGAACTGCCAACCTTGTGGTTGCAGCCCAGTGCTGATCCTACAGCGTCACACCAGGTGTCTCACATGTGTACAAGTATGTATAAACAAGCGGACTGTAAAAAGTTCATGGAAAACTTCTATTACCTTTTTTTTTTAAACTAAATTTTTCTTGTGAATTATGTGAGAGTTTACATGGGAGAACATTAGCTTTACATTGCCATGATTACATTCCCCTCCACGCATCATCAAACAACCAAAGGCTATACCCTGCAAGCCTGACCTTTGGTCGTCAGCACAGAGAGGGGCTCTCCCTCTATGGGTCTAGAGTACCCAGCTCCTCCATCTCTCCATGTTATCATCTCTGACTCTATCTCTGGCATCACTGTTTCTCTGGGTAGGGTCCCTCACTCCACTCTTCTCCCTTGATGGTCCCAGGGACCACCGCTCCTGGACTGCAAAATCAACCACCCCCCTTCTTTTGCTACAAAACGTCTACCTTTACATTTCCAAGCCTCACAGTTAGTCCTGATAGCAATTATTCACTATTGTAACCACAAGAGTCCTATCCCCATCTCCTTTCATCAGCCCCACCCAGACAGATTGGATACTACTCAGTGGAGATTCTACCTTCCTCTGTGCCTTCTGGATCTAGGCTCCCTCTTGAAAGCTTGTAAGCCAGTTACTTCTTGACTTTGTAACCCCCTATTTTGGGTAACCAATGTCCAAGTTGCCCATCCCTGTCTACCCTGTGTACTGAGGGAGTGGGAATGATCCTCACTGTAAAAGATTTGTTCCCTCGTTTGAGCTACTGCATCTATAGGTGTAGGTCAAGGTCATCAAATTGTATCAGATTATTCTTTTTTTTCCCCTCTTCTTTCTTCTTCTAGTGGAGTGCTAATCATCCAGCCATTGAAGCCAGGTCAACTAAGTATTATCTACAAGTGTGTGTGTTCTTGTGCAAATCCCCTCATTTCTTATCAGCTGGATGCTTCACTCTCTACTCTAGTCCTCTGTGGCTATGTCACTGTCACTGGGCCCAGGAATCCCCAGGTCTTGCCATACTGCTGACCAACCAGTCTCCACCCGGGTACACAGGAGTCTATTGAACATGGTCGGACTTAGCTCACAGCTTCATTGTTGTTTTTCCCTCACTTCCCCTTATCGGTGACCAAAGTCGTCACCCATCAGACCACATGCCTGCTCGTGTATTGCCCTTAAGTCTTAGTCTTGGAAGGGGGTTTGCCCTGAGGGGACCCGATCACTTGCCTTGATGTCTCCTGGGAGAGCAACTTGCTTGTTCTTGTAGTAGTCAGTCAGACTGCCATGATTGTTTTTTATTTTTCCTGTTGGTCTTTCTTTCAAGAAGTATCTTCTGTTCTTCTAGCTGCTCCAGGCTGCGTTGCTTGTCCTTTCAAGTGGAGATTTCTCACCTCAGAAGATTCTGGATAGGGTTCAGGATTCCACCTATAGTCTTATGCAATGCAAAGGCTCCGCAGGAAGCCTCCTTCTCTGGGCAAGTTGCGGCCCCATTTTAGATGTTCCAATCAGTTATAGGCAGAAGACAGACTTACAAGCTTTCTATGGTGATGTTTCTGGCTTTTCCTTTCTCTCACCCCCAAGTGTCTATTTTACGATGGTATGCCAGGGAAACCAAGATTCAAAATACAGCCAAGCAACCCCCTTTTATACATTCAAACCATGCCTCGATCCCTGTATCCCAGAGCCCTGTTCTTCCAAGGGTATGCATACATCATTATTTACATCTGTCCCACTTAGCCCATGGAAGCCTGCCTAACTGTTCTCCCATCTGCCTTGTTCTTCCATTCCCCTCCCCCTTCTTGTGTATTGCCCCCCAATCATTTATCCATTTGTATGGATGTTGTTTATTGGTCTAGTGGTGAGGAGTTTTGTTTTCTTTATATTGAGGTGCAACCCATACTACAGACTTTGGTATTCATCAGTAAGTCTTTTAAATCCTCTTATCTTTCAGGAAGACAGGTTGTATCATCTGCATATTGCAGGTTGTTAATGATTCTTCCTTCAATCCTGATGACACGTTTTTTTCATATACTACAGCTTCTCAGATTATTTACTCAGCATACAGATTGAATCAATTCTGTCTAGGTCCAGGTGCTTGGAAAAATGAAAAGTTACCTACAAAGGAGTTGCGGTAAGACTAAACGCTGATTTATTGACAGAATCCATGCAGAAACAAAGGTAATAGAATAATACATAACTCTGAAAGAGGAAAAAATATCAACCAAGAACTATATAGCCAGCAAAAGTGTCCTTCAAATGTTGTTGTTAGGTTCTGACTCACAGTGCCCTGTCCTGCACCATCCTCAGAATTGTTACATGTTTGAGTGCATTGTTGCTGCCATCATGTCAGTTCATCTTGTTGAAGGTCTTCTACTTTTTCTGCAGCCCTCTATTTTACAAAACATGATGTCCTGCTGCAGAAACTGGTACTTCCTAACTACATATCCAAACTGTGATGACAAAGTTTCACCATCTTTCCTCCTGGCTGCACTTCCAAGACAGATTTGTTTGTTCTTCATGTTCATGTTCATGATACTTTCAATATTTTTTGCCAACACGATAATTCAAATACATTGACTCTTCTCTGAAGGTGACTGAAAATACTATGGCTTGAGTCAGGTGCGCCTAAGTCCTCAAACTGACATCTGCTCTTTAACACTTTAAAGAGGTGTTTTGTAGCAGATTTCTCAAATGCAATGCATCATTTGATTAGTTAACTGCTGTTCCCATGAATATTGATTATTAATCTAAGCAAAATTAAGTCTTCAGCTTCAAACTTTTCTCCATTTATCATGTTATTTATTGTTTCTGTTGTGATGATTTTCATTTTCTTTAGATTGAGCTGCAATCCATACTGAAGTCTGTAGTCTTAGATCTTCCTCAGTAAGTACTTCAAGTTCTTCTATTCCCAAAAATCAAAGGTGTTTCATCTGCATATTGGAGATTTCTAATAAGTCTTTCTCCAATCTGGTTGCCATGTTCCTTTTCATATAATCCAGGTTTTCTGATAGTTTGGTTAGCAAACAGACTGAATAAGTATGGGAAGAGGACACAATCCTGACATACAACTTTTGTCATTTTTAACCATTCCATATCTCCTTATTCTGTTCTAACAACTGCCTCTTGGTCTGTACACAGGTCCCTCAAGAGCAATCCATCATTTGTCATGATCCACATAGTCAAATACCTTTTCATAATTAATAAAGTATAATCAAACATCTTTCTGGACACATCTGACATCAACAATGATATCCCTTGTTCTATGTCTTCTTCTAAATCCAGCTTGAGTTTCTAGCAGCTCCCAGTAGACGTACTGCTGCAACCAGCTTTGAATTATCTTCAGCAAGATTTTCCTTGCATTTGATATTAATAATATTGTCAGATGACTTTCTCTTTCTGTTATGTTACTATTCTTGGAAATGGGCACAAATATGAATCTCTTCTAATCAGTTGGCCAGTACGCTGTTTTCCAAACTTCTTAGCATAGACAAGTGAGTGGCTCCAGGACTGCATCAGTTTATTGAAACATTTCAATTTATGTTCTGTCAGTTCCTTGTTTTCTGCCAATATCTTCAGTGCAGCTTGGGCTTCTTCCTTTAATACTATGGGTTCTTTACCTTGAAATGTTTGAACATCGGTCAATTCTTATTGATACCGTGACTCTGTGTACACCTTCCATCTTTTTTTTTTTTGTATTGGAAAAATTTGTATTTAGAATTAGCCAGCTGGATTCAGTGTAGATGATCCCATTTTGTTGGCAACATTCAAAGCATCATAGTCAGGAGCCAGTCAAGCATATGCCTTCTTTTCTCCATCAGGCCTGATCAAGGGGTTGACCTTGGCAACATCAGTGTCATAGAGCTTTTTCACAGCCTGGTGGATCTGGTGCTTGTTGGCCTTGACATTCCAGAAACTTAAGTGTGTTGTTATCTTCAATCTTCTTCATGGCTGACTCAGTAGTCAGAGGGAAATTGATGATGGCATAGTGGTCAAGCTTGTTTCCCCTAGGGGCGCTCTTCTGAAGCTATTTGGGCTGCCTTCAGAGCCTCAGAGTCTTGGGCTGCTGGAAGGTGGGTAACGTGCACATCTTCTTTTTTTGTGGCTGTAGATGCCTTTCAGCACTGCCTTCTTGTCCTTCAATGCCTTTGCTTTGGCTTCCGCT